>NC_133782.1:10445125-10703514 GCF_003597395.2 Chelonoidis abingdonii
GCAGGGGTATATATCACCCGCCATAGCGGCGCCACTCTAGGGGGCGACCTGCCGGCCCGCTTGAGTTGCTAGGGTAAAAGTTTCCGACGAACGTGCACGCGCGGCGCGTACACCTACTGGAATGGATATGAGCAACACATCTCGAAGAACAAGAGTTACAAGGTAAGTAACCATGTTTTCTTTTATAGATCAGGACAGGAGTATCAGGCCTATAGAGACTATATTGTCATAACTAAGAAGGAGGATGGAGAAACATTCATTCTACTCCCATCCTGAAGTCTTCTGTTGTTTTTCTTGGCTCGTCTTTTTACTTACGTATAACACCTAGCAGTAGATCATTATCCTTCAGTTATCACAACTTACATTTTCATCTGTTCCATTTAGAAGTCCATGGAACTTCTAGGTTGTCCAGTTCAATAAGTATATTCTGATCCTTCTCTAGCCAGGAGAATGGAGAAGAGGGAACCTTTTCAATGAATAATTATTCTTTAGCTTGTTAACCTTTCAGATTTTGTCTTGGCCAGTGCTAAACTACCATTAAAGATTACTTGCTAAATTCATCCCTCCTGAAGTCAGTGGAGCTACGTAAGAGGTATATTATTGCTCCTATGTTCTTTACAATAAACATGTAAAATTCTAAGGCTAATATGTGCTTCCTTTTTTCAAAATACTGTAGCTAGTTCCTGGTACATACAACATGGTGCTGTGCAATTGGTTATTTTCCATAGTTCTTGTCATTAGAATCTTCAGTTTACAGCAACATTATTTCTTCCAAAGGTACCCATTAGTAAAAAACAAAATACAAAAGCTGATGAGAGACTAAAACAGACAACCAGACCAAAATGGCCTCGAAGAGCAGCATTAGCAAAAAAAAGTTATAAGGATTACTCAAATTCAGAGTCAGAGAGTGAACAGGAATCTTCACAGTGCTTACATAGGAAAGAAAAATTAAGAGTACAGGTAAACGGTATTATTGATCTTCTGCACCATCTTTATGAAACTAGGGGCCTAATTTTCAAAAGTGGCCACTGATTTGAGGTGCTTCCGATTTTGAGTGCCCAAGTTGGAGAACCTTGAGCTCATGGGCAGCAAGTACAATAGGTACTGCTGCCGACCTGTCGCCCGACACCTGGGCTGCGGTGGCCTCAACGCTTCCCTTCCGGTGCTCAGGCCCTCTGGAAATTACTCCCTATTTCTTTTTTCCCTACTCTAAAGTAGTACGTTGATTTATACATTTAGAACCTTCTGTACTCCAAAAACATATGTTTTAGTGGGGTTTTTAATTTTATTTTAAAAGCACCTAAGCTGCGTAGGAGCCTAAAAGTTCCTAAGTTGGCTTGTTTAATGTTAAAATTTCAAAAAAGTGTCTAAGTCATTTAATCTCGTTAAAACAGAAAATATGTTGACCTCATAAAAGAAGTAAGGCTGTCGATTATGGCAGTTAACTCAGGCGATTAACTAAAAAAAAAGTAGTTTTAATTGCACTGTTAAACAATAAAATACCAATTGAAATTTATTAAATATTTTGGATATTTTTCTACATTTTCATATATATTGTATTCTGTGTTGTAATTGAAATCGTGTATATTTTTATTACAAATATTTGCTCTGAAAAAATGATAAATAGTATTTTTCAATTCCTCTCATACAAGAACTGTAGTGCAATCTTTGTCTGAAAGTGCGAATTACAAATGTAGATTTTTTTTTTTTTGTTACATAACTGTACTCAAACAAAACAGTGTAAAACTTCAGCTCCTACAAGTCCGTCCACTCACTCCTACTTCTTGTTCAGCCAGTCTCTGAAACAAACAAGTTTATTTACATTTACAGGAGATAATGTTGCCCGCGTCTTATTTACAATGTCACCAGAAAGTGAGAACAGGCATTAGCATGGCACTTTTGTAGCCGGCATTACAAGGTATTTACATGCCAGATATGCTAAACATTGGTATGCTCTTTCATGCTATAGCCACGATTCCGGAGGACATGCTTCCATGCTGATGACGCTCATTAAAAAAAATGCATTAAAGAAATTGTGATGGACTTTGAGGGGAGAGTTCATGTCCCTCATGCTGTTTACCCGCATTCTGGCCATAGAGGCAGGGAGAGCAGTCTCAGAATGGCACACGCAGCACACATGTTCATATTAAGAACACTTACTGTTGCAGAGGTTGACAAAATAAAAGAAGATAACCAATGTGAGATTTCTAAAGATGAAGCTACAGCACTCGACCAGGTTTAAGAATCTGAAGTGCCTATCTGAAATCTGAGAGGGGGGAGGTGGGAGCATCGCTTCCAGAATCTAAAAGAACAAGATTCCACAGGTGGGAAACTACAGAAACACCAAAAAAGAAAATCAATCTTCTGCTGTGGCATACTGCTTGCTTGGATTGGTATCGACCAAACCTCCTCAGGCATTGATGCCATGGCTTCTGGAATGGTGGTTGAAGCATGAGGGACCATAAGAATCTTTCACGCAGCCGCCGCACGCGTACATATCTTGTGACACTGGCTACAAAACTGCATGCGAACCGCCTAGTTCCCATTCAGGTGACCCTCGCGATCACGAAGCGGGACAATCAACCGCTGCAATTAAACGAGCTTGTTTGTCTGAGCGATTGGCTAAACAAGAAGTAGGACTGAGTGGACTTGCAGGCTCTAAAATTTGACATCATTTTATTTTAGAATGCAGGTTTTTTGTACATTTGTAAGCTCAACTTTCATGATAAAGGGATTGCACTACAGTACTTGTATTAGGTGAATTGAAAAATACTATTTCTTGTTTTTTTACAGAGCAAATATTTGTAATAAAAATATGTGAGCACTGTACACTTTGTATTCTGTGTTATAATTGAAATCAATATATTTGAAAATGTAGAAGACATTCAAAAATATTTAAATAAATGGTATTCTATTTTTGTTAAACAGTGTGATTAATCACGGTTAATTTTTTTAATCTCTTGACAGCCCTAAAAAGAAGAATACATTTGTTGAATGCCTAAATCAGTATGGGATCAATTAAGCAATGGTGTGTTTTAATAAAGTACTGTCGAAGTGAAAAAGAGATGTTTCACTCTTTCTTTTTTTTAAATAAAATTTTAATATATCAAATAAAATTTATACACTGGATTAAACAGTTTCTGCAACATGACAAATATGCTCAAATTCCAGTGAAGTCTATGGGAGCTGAAGACAACTAGGCACGTTTGAAAATCCCACTCGGTGCCTATCTGCATCTTTAGGCACCTAAATACTTTAGAACTAAAGGGGGAACTCGCCACCTCTCCAGATTAGACCATGTGTCTGACTGGACAAGTAGATATATTGTACTGTATACTTATCTATATATACACATGTTCTTTAAATCTAGTGTGTTTAAATGTAATGCTTATGTAGATTTGTGTACCTCTAGCAAGAGAACAAAAATGGCCAAAACAAAGCTGTGAATCAACACAAGGAACTACAGAACAATGTTTCTACAGAGCCAAAAAAGGGAATATCAAGAAATCAACAGCAAATATTTACTAAATCAAAAGATCCTATAAAACAAAGAAAATTAGAAATGTCACCAGTAGCTTCACCTGAAAGCCCGGCATCTGTTGAGACGATGAGATGTGTGTATTATTTTGTGTATTCATTTTTAAAGTTGTCAGCTCTAGTTTTGGATATGAATTAATTAATGTCTCTCTGTAATATCAATTAATTCCAAATAATTGCTTTAAATTATTTATACACTATACCCTCTTTACATGCATTTAATGTACATTATATGTTAAAATGCAGAAAATACATAGGTGTGCTTTCATCATTGTTATAGATATTATGGTTGATATGTCATACCAGAGTGTAATAGAAATACAATGTATCAGTGAAAAGAACAGTTTGTAATTTACTTTCTATTAAAATATACTATAATGATGAGCAATGCTAAGTAAAAGCAATTTATTTCATCTTGTGTAGACTTTAAGGGCAAAGCACTTGCATGAGAGTAACTCAATTGTGATATGAACATATATCCTATGCATATATTCTAAATATCCATCTGTACCATATGAAAGGTATAGCATTTTATTACAAAACCCAAATATTATGTGGTCATGGGCAAATACATGTTTTTTCCTTATATGGTCAACACTGCAAGTTCCAGTATGCATTTTACTTGACTGCTTATTCAGTTTCAAGGACAGTTTTTAATATGAAGGTATGCCTTATTAAAGGATAGGATTTTCATGGGGAAATCCCCGTCCATTCAGTTTTGCAATTCTTTTTTTCTAACACTATGGACTGTATTTTCTAAAAAGTAATATAGTTCTTAGGTCAAATCCAGACCGTTGAGCACCCACAACTCCTGTTCAAGGTAACTGGAGTTGCAGGTTCTCAAAGACATTCAAGACAACCCTTTGAAAGCCAGCAACATGACTTTGTGGCCATCCTTCCATGGAACTCTCAATGACATCAATGGGAATTCTGTACACAGAGAAGACTTGTGATACGAGGTATAAAAGAAAAAGGTGTTAAGACCTAATATCGTCAATTAAGTGTTTATACTTACTAGGTGCTGAAAAAGTACCAGAGGAAGCATTTACTCAGGAACGTGTTTCCTTGAAAAGATCAACATCATCGTATCTTCAGGACTCAACACCAGAAAAGAGGGAATCCTTAAGCATTGTGAAAGGAATTTCAGATAACAAGCTTTATGCAATAAAAAAGAATAATCAAAGTATACATCTAAAACAATCTCCTGAAAATGTCAAAAAGTTGGTATTTGGAAATGAAAGTTTATCACCAGTTTTAAGTCCAATGTCTTTGGTAAGAATTTAAAGTTACTCTTTACAATTATTTCAATGTCTGCATTATCTTAAGTAAAGTATATAGTATTTATTAATTAATCAGAACAGCTTCATTTGGGTGTTTTCAGGGGAACTGATTTAGTCTATTTATAGTGAATGAGAATTACTTCTGTTTAATAGGAATAGAATTAGTATGCCATTCTAACAAGAAAGCAGGCCTGTAGAAGGTGGTTACATTGTGTTCAACCAGGTACTTTTGTAAGTGCAAAATTCCACGCTCTTTTTCAAAACAGAAGTATCCAAAAAGAGATTTAAAAGATGGAACATTAAAGCACAGATATGATAAATATAATTTATATTATTTTATATTTATGTGGTTCAAGTATTTAACTTTAAGATTTGTTGTATTCTCTCTCTTTTACTTGATGTCATGATTAGGACAGATGCATAATTAAGAAAATCAAATAGTGAAATAGGCTGTTCTAATCAGGAATACAAGTATAATAATCATGGGAGGAAATTTATAGTAATACAAATAGTATTGCTAAGAGGTCCCAACCAAGACTGGGGCCGGCCCCCTTCTTTTAGATGCTTTATGTATACATAGTAAGAAGTAGTCCCTGCTTCAAAGAACTTGCCATCTAAATAGACAAGACAAAGAATGGGAGAAAAGAAATTATTCCCATTTTACAGATGAGGAACTGAGGCAGCAAGAAATTAAGTGAGTTGCTCAAGGTCATACAGGAAGTCTGTAGCAGAGTTGGGACCTGCATTCAGAACTCCTGAGACCCAGGCCAGTGCCTTACCCACCAAACCATCCTTTCTTCTCCCTCACATCTCTGTTTACTCATTGGTCAGTAGAAACAAACACTGATTTCCCTAAGAGAAATAATACTGAATATCTTCCACACAATGTATTTATAGACATTTGTATTAATCAGAATTATCATTCAGTTGCACATGTCCATTTCAGTAAAAAGGTGCCAATGAAAATATTCTCCTGTATGTATACTTTTCTTTATCTCCAGCTGGGGACATGAATTTGAGGTTTTTCCTAACCCACAGACACATTCCAGATTGCTCAGTCTAGGTTCTCACCAGTATGTGTTACACTCGTGTGGGAGCATGACAACTCTACGTTTTCACTCATGGAGCTTTTGGAAGTCCTGTTTACTTGGCAGTAGGTTGGGCCCACATAATCCATGAATACATTAAATTCCGTGTGGATATTAGATTAGTGGAGTCCTGCTTTAGGGATTTCAGATCATGAAGGGGGAACACATTTAAATTAATAGACTATGGCATTAACTCAATCAGGGGATTCCTGCATGGTTGAAGGGGTGAACTCTGTGGAAAGCGTGCTCCCTTGTGAAAGGTTTCAGTTCCTCGAGTACACTCTCAGAGGGGTGTTAAGGTGGGAGATGGGAATATCACAGAGTAGGCACTTTCTTCTTCTATGTCCCCATCTCAAGTCTGAGTCTCTGACTTCTTGGATCTCTGTCCTCTTCATTCATAGACACTTAGGTTATGATCTGTCCCTTAATTATCAGAAAAGTAAAGACAACTAGCTCATCTTTATATCACACTTTCATAGGATTATGTACATGTTTACAGTCATTTTTATTTTAATTATGCATCCTGGTATGTGCTGAGATTTTTTTTGTTTTGTAAACTTCTGTTTAGATTTCCTATAAACTGATAAAATCATCTCCATTTGGCTGATTGTAAATGTAGAGCAACAACTGTAATTTTACATTTAGATGGTTAAGCCAGATAATTGCGTCTGGAGTAGCAGAGTGTATTGCTGTGATGCCTGTTCTGGGTGACCAGTCACACACTGAAGAATCTTTAATTTTCCATTTTTGCAACAAGTATCCACATCTGCCATGTTTTGTGTGGATATGGTTTAGGGTTGTCTATGAGCTTCGTGGGAGATCGAAGCCAGGGATTTTCTGCATTGGGTCTTTCATGTGGTATTTGTGACTTCTTGTGAACTCCATTCAGCTTTCCATGCTTCATCAGGGTTAAAGTTGCATTATTGAAGGTTAAATGTGTGGGTCCAAAAGGGCTTACATGACTTCAAGCAGTGGTGAGAGATGTTGTTAAGGTCCTGGTGGAAAGAAGATGTTCATTTTCCATGATCCTCTGAAATTCCCAAAGAGTTGTGGCATCACAGAAAATGTGTGGGGGAGCAATGTGCAACAGCACTGGCAGCCAGGGTGTTAGGGTTGAATTGAGGGTTCCAGTGATGCACCACATTGCAGGGTTTAGCTGGACATCAACAAGTCAAGTATGGCTACTTCTGGTCCATACCGATGCACAGTACTCAGGTACGGAGTACACATGAGCTATAAAATTAGTACATTTGAATATCCATTTTCAACAATTTTTATTTTCTTTTGTGTAGCCTAATCTGACTCCAGTAACTATGGACAAAGCTGTCATGAGTGGAAAAGACATAAAGGTTACTGACCCTGAGGTGGAAATATGTGATATTAGTGAGGCAGTGAATGTTACAAATTACCTTTCAGACAAACTCTCCATTAATGCAGAAATGAAAGATCTTACTAAAAATATGCAAAATAAAGGAGAGGTATGATAGAGACCCATTTGAAAAGCTGCAGTTTTGTATGTTTGTTTATTTTACAATTGGTGGCATTAGGAAAACATGTATGTATATTGCTTTAAATTTTTAACTTTCTTTTCAAACATTTTCTTGTTATCTTGCCTGCATATTTCAGTTTAGTATAAAAACACTGTTGTCTGGGATGTCATTGAGACTTTGCCTGTGTTTATAACTGTAAGGAAATAATCTCTCATCCCAGCAATAGCACCGATAATTTGTATTTTAACAAAAAAACACAAAACATATCTTTGCTTTTGCCTTGAATTTTTTTAAAATGGAAAAAAAAATCAAGAAGAAAATGACTTGTCACTTCTGCGTGCAGAAACTTATAAAATAAAATTAGGTAGTTTCTTGTACTTTTAGCCATAGGCTATTAATATATGTCCTAGAGAATTAATAATTATTAAAATTTTTGCCACCGAACCAAAGTACTTTGACAAAACTGGCATGTGCAGACTGATTTGTTCATCATAACTGTACCTTAGTATTTTGATATTTATATTTCTAGTTTTTAATAAACATGTAAATGTTCATTTATGATGAAGACTGTCTGAATGGGTTCACTGTCCTGGAGGTTGTTAATATATATTTTTTTTTTTTTTTTTTTTTAGGAATCTGTACCTCCATCTCAATTATGCTCTTCCAGTGGAAGCAAAGAACAGTCATGGTGTGAAGATCCCTGTGGCACCATACATGAATCCGGTATGTAAGTGTCTCTTATGAAAAAGCACTTTCTTTGGATATCTGTAAATAGTTAATGAAAAACTTGTCTTAGATACAAAAATATGGCCCCATTCTTCAAGCCCTACACATGGAAACGGAACTCCTATAAACTTTATTTAGCATTTTTTACCAGTGTATTTCTCTTTTCATATATACTCAGTTTATTCGGTTCCTAAAGTTAGTGTTAATCTTTGTTGTTGTTGATAGGAAGCTACTTTTAGATGTGAATGTTTTTTCACTTAAGCTTTAGAAGCATCAATTGGGAGTCATATATATATATATATATATATATATATAGATATATGTGGAGGCTAATATATCCCTTGGAACCCCATTGCCACACTTAATTTAGGAGCCAAATTTAGTGCTTTTTGTGAGAATAGTCCCTTCATCTTGATTTAATTAAGTACTCAACCTTTCTCCAGAAGGTTTTTCTGCCCATCAGTCTGTCAGGAGTAAGGAATCTGCAGAAGCAATTCCCAGTGGAGAAAGGAAGCATACTTATTTTAACAGATGTTCTCCAAGTATATTATGTCAGCAGACCCACACTAACCGTATCATCCATCCTTTTCTGCTTCATTGGAGTCTTTGCATGGTATATGGCCTAAAGACACTGGTGCATTTCAATATAAGGGGCTGTTGCCACAATCACCTTCAAACATCCAGGGCTGTGCACAAGTCCTCTTGCAAATGCAACATTCATTGATTTCTCTATAGCTCTGAAATTAAATATGTTTGTCATACTTTAAAGGGCCTACAGTACAAGTGAATCTCAAACGAATGTACCATAGTGATGCAGAAAGTGATTCTGATGAAGTGGAAATGAGGAAGGAAGAAGAACAGAGAAAAACAAAGCTTCTCCCTAGAAAATTATTTAAAGCAGATGATGATACTGTGTATAAAGGTTAGCTGGAGCTATAGTCATACAATAAATGTAAACCAGAAAACTGCTTAAAGTTTTAACCATGAACAATAATACTGCAATCCTAATTAAAACCCTTAGGATAGGGTGACCAGATGTCCCAATTTTATATGGACAGTCCTGATATTTGGGGCTTTTTCTTAAATAGGTGCCTATTACCTCCATCCCCACCCCCAGTCCTGATTTTTCACACTTGCTATCTGGTCATCCTACTTTGGAATATCTTAATAAGCTCCATTTTTATTGCAGACATTTAAGAAAAGAGCATTACCTGTTCTTTTCTGAGACATTGATACAGAATGCTGTGGAAAATTTCTTTCTTTAACTAATAACATAAATGTTCAAGAAACGCAGCAGTCAACTTCTTATCATTCAGATGAATAAACAAACAGAAGTTTGATCACTTACGGTCAATAAAGAGCTAATTGCATGTTTCACAAGAGATGCATCTCAGTATTCTCTCCAAATTGGAATCTGAATGTTTGTTTATATTTTGCCTATCTAAATTTGTAATAGTTTACCAGTTGATAAGGTGTTGTCTGAGATCACTTCTTCCTCTTCCTGAAACAGGAACACATTCTCCATAGACTGTGTTATGTCTCTACCTATTAGGAAGTAAAGAGGCAAATAATTTGGAGTCACTGCAGGTATATCAGATAAACGAGCGTCCCCTACTCTGTGTACTTCCCTCAACCAGTTCCTTGGCATGAGACTTGTTGGGAATAAGGAAAAGAGCACTAACTGGAAGGAAAAACAAGTAGTAGAAGATAAAAGGCTCCATCATGCTCAGTCGTACAACAGTGAAACTGGTGGCCTGGGACAGCAGGGCTGACCATGAGCTTCACCTAGGACTCCTAGAAGAGGAGGAGTTAACATTGAGAATAGCTAGAGGTCAAGCCCATGGACATAAGATACTCTAGTAGAAGACCACATTGCTAAGGGTCTCACTCCCATCCCAAAGGCCAATAGAGAGACACAACTGAAGGTCCTGAATTCTGGGAACTAGAGCTGGATGACAGTCTAGCTCCTTTGTCCCTCTTCTTCTGCTTGTTCTCCTTTCTTGCTTTATCTTGTCTCTTCTTCTTTCTTCCTCCTCACCATCTTTCATCAGACCTGAAGAAGAAGATGCAAAATTAGGGAAATTTGCTGAAGCATGGATTCAATGCTTGCAATAAGAGTGGAGGCAAAGAAGACTTAGACTTGGGGAGGGCACTTTTAAACCCTCACTGGCTAATAGAATTTGTTGTGTCCTTGCTTTCTGCTAGATAAATCCATAATGCAGTGTGCAAGGACTCATTCCTTTTCCAAAAAAGGGAAGAAGCGGGCTGCAACAAACGAAATAACTGGTACGAGATCTGTCATCACTTTCTTTACTAAATTGCTATATGTTAAATTGTTGTGTGCGATATAATAGTAGCTGCGTTTCATTCAAGAAGTCGTTGCAGTCTCTTTGATGGAAATAACAATGTCTGTTTTATGTTTGTATTGGTATAGGTTTAAATTTTTAAAGCATTTTGAAATCCTTTAGTAGTAAGGATGGTATGCAAATTCAAGGTATGGTTTGGTCATAGCCTGCATAAAGACTTCAGGATATCTCCTTCGGACATAACATTTTACCTTCTGAGAAATCTACCCATTTGGGTCCTAATTTTAAAACATTAAGTATGCAATGACATGCCAAATTTGTATGTGCAATGTTTTTGGGCAGATTTTCAAATGGTCTAATATTGGCCTGCTTTTTTCATGCTCAACTTTTTTTAAAGTTTTGATATAATGTCATTTATGTATTTAGAGTGGTGTTGCCCCTGTAAACTGAAGAGGTGGGGGAGAGAGAGTGTGTATGTAATACATGTGTACTTGATAAATCTCAAGATGTTTTAGTAACTGGGTGGATAATAGGCTTTTCACCAAATTTCTAAATAGTATACTTAATAATTATAAATTTCAAATCTCTGGTAAATAATGTCTCATGCAAAATGTAACATGTTTAAAAAAAATTAGAAAGAAACAGATCAAACATATACAAATGAAATCTGTTAAAGACAAAGCAGTTAGTAAAATATATAGAAGGTCAGGAGTTTAGTTTCTGAAATTAAACTGGATGCAAAAGAAGTTGATATGAGCCCTAGTCTTGGGATTTATAAACCCAGCCATCAGAACTGCAATAACATATTGTACAGATGATACATTAATATGTTCCTACTTTGCTAACTTTACATACGATCTTTTACAAATTTTCAGTGTCCGAGAGCATATCCACTGTGTCTGTAAATGAGCTGTCTGTTATTGATGGAGAGGTCTGGGACCCTAGTTGTTCAAGTATAGGGATAGGTCAGAAGCTCCATAAGGAATTTACTAGGAAAATTCAGGTAAGGCATATATATGTATAGAAAAATATACAGTTTCATTCATTCATTCATTCTCATATATGATACTCTTAACTAGAAACATCATTAACAGAGCTGCCTTATATATTATTGCATACAAGAATAAATATGAAAAGAATGTTAAGGTCGTTATGTCAAAGACTGAGAAGTTAGTAAATTCCAGAATAAAGGTTGTCTGTGCAACCTTTATATGGCATCCTTTTTGCATATGCATTGGGATACATTCTTTTAATTACATGATCATTCCTCAGGACCTCTTCCTCATTCAGTGCACGGGATGGACTCTGCTCAAGGATTGTGGCAATTCTTCAATATTTCTTTTTATCCTTCAGTGGTGGTCCCATGTTACATTTACTACACACCATTCAAACCCTGCCCAGCATTCAAAATTATTAATTTCTTCTAGATGTTTTTTTTTCTTCTTGTTTTTTTTTGGCACTCATCACTGTTGCATCCGAGTGCTTCAGAAACATTCGTGCATTTATCTTCACAATTCACCTGGCTGAGGTAATGTTGTTATCCCCAATGTGCTGAACTGAGATTGATGGACAGTTGTCCATATAGACAGCAACCTCATATATTTCAACAACCTTGTTTCACTGCCTGAGTTCTGTTCATCCTGTGCATTGAATGAAGCATGGGTCCTGTGGAAAAAATTGTATGTGATCATGTAATAAAGATTGTATCATAATATATATGCATAGGACAGGCAAATTAAGGTTCATCAGGAAATCTCAGTTCTGGCATGACTTGACTTTGATAAAACAATGTTCAGATTACATAGGTTTTTTTTTTTTTCCCCAGTGTAATTTCCTAGCTTTTTAAAAAACACAAAATGAAAAAACAAATTCCATTATGCGGAGTTGTTTATCCTACATATGGGTCCATCACCAGAGTTGGAACCTTTAAATCCACAGCAAAGACCTCTGTGAGTTATGGAGTAGTTGATACTTACTAGAGGGAAATGAGAGACACTTTGCCAGTGAATTTCACAATGGATGCTGACAACAGAGGAATGTTCAGACTGAATCCTGACTTCCATTCCGGGTTCTAGAGGGGAGTATGTTCCAGTGATTGGACCCTTTTGTCCCTGTGTCCCCTAGTATGTCTTCCTCCAGCTTGTGTCTCATGTGTCTGTCCCTCTCTGCTCTTGTCCCCTCCCAGCCTGTCCTTGTTCCTCCTTCTCCAGTTCCAATCTTCTGCTGCCTTGTAGCGCCTTCTCTGCATTCAAGTCCTGGTACTTCCTCCTTTTCTACTCACTTGTGCAATGCAGGGGAACATTGAGAGCATAGGAGAGAGAGTCTCCCCACTCTCAAGTCTGGTGTGCAGCAGCCCCTGACATGAACAAACAGAAAGAAAGACCTGCTCAGTCTAGGCTACAGCATGCTCAGTGAGCTCTCTGGAGGTGGAGCATGCTCAGTGAAGATAGAATGCTTGTAGAATTTTGCTGTCAGCCTCTAACTACTCTCTAGTAAGTATATGCAAACAGTGATTTTTCAGAGACTTTTATAATCAACTAAATTTTGGTGCATTTTCAAGGAAAAGCAAAAGGAATGTCCCTGATATGAAGGTTAATGTTGATTTTTGTCCACTATAACCTATGATCTTATATAAGTAATTACTATTGTTATGTTTTATAATACAGTATTTTATCATTCTCCTCTCAGTTAGTTAATTAAACTGAAAGTAATCTTAATGCATATCTTTCTAGAGCCGCTCAAGAAGAATGGACTACTTTACCAAGCAATCCTTGAAAACAGCTCAGCAGCATTTGACAACAATGAGTTGTCAGTTGCATGAATGCAGGTCTGTAGCAGAATACTTATTCGAAAACTTATTTGAATGACATAAATGCTTTTTTACTTTTAGTTTATTTCTGTTTTGGTAGGATCAAGCAGCTGGACAAATTTCATTTCACCATCGTAGAGGAACTTGAGAATTTTGAAAAAGATTCCCAATCTTTGAAAAACATGGAGAAAGAATTATTGGTTTGTATTTAAATTATTTACTGGAAAAATCTGTTTTCTAAAAATATTGGATTTTTCCCTTTTATTTTAATTTGGCGTTTATCTGTGGACCATTACTAATGGTTCTGAGAAGATGTGTTTTATAACTTGCTATAAAAAAAAAAAAAGCTAAACATTTTGTGTAAAGTAAAAACATTTACCATCTTCCTGCCATTTGGCTTTATTTTTATTTTCAGAGAAATTAACAGTCAAATTACAAATAGTTTATTCAGTCCTTTTTAAGCTTAGCTACTGCTGTGCACTTAGTTGCTCAGTCCCAATTCCAGATTGACTCTCTGGAGCAGGGGTAGGCAACCTATGGCGCAGATGCCGAAGGTGGCATGCAAGTTGATTTTCAGTGGCACTCGCTGCCTGAGTCCTGGCCACCAGTCCGAGAGGCTCTACATTTTAATTTAATTTTAAATGAAGTTTCTTAAGGTTTTTAAAATGTTTATTTACTTTACATACAACAATCATTTAGTTATATACTATAAACTTATAGAAAGAGACCTTCTAAAAACGTTAAAATGTATTACTGGCACGCGAAACCTTAAATTAGAGTGAATAAATGAAGACTCGGCACACCACTTCTGTAAGGTTGCTGACTCCTGCTCTACAGAGAACCACTCCCACCTCCATAAAGAAGCCACCTGTCTCACTGCGTAAGGCTAATCCTTTCCCAGAATGATCAACACTACTAAGTGGTTAGGATGTTTCAGGCAAACAAATCCAGCCTTTGAAATTTAATTACTGTGTATTCTAAATAAACACCTAGCCTCCATAGGCCTTAGTTAATTCAGATGTAAACTTATTTAGTATCAAAATGCTCACCTTGGACTTCATGAGTCTGCTGCTAGCTCTAATGTAAAAGTAGCATTAAGAATATTAATATTAAGGTGAAGACAGAATAGAGTAGTACAATAGGTTTTTACTCTGGAAAGAGCTTTAAAATCAAACTTAAATCACACATTAGAACAAATTTAGTCTCATTTTAACCACATTGAACCCTATTTGGAATGTCTGATCAAAGTGTCTCAGGCCTTCTATTTGCCAGTAGGGGAAACAGCCATTCACAACAGATTTTGGGAAATATGGGCTGAAATTGCTGGTTGAGTTAAAGGTGAGTGCTTTACTGTTTGATCCTGCCTCACTGAGCCTTTAATTTTTTAAAACACCTGAGGATATGGGCTGTTGTAGAATGCCTAATCATTCTGTTCTCAATCTCATTATAGGTTATTTGGGAACAGGAGAAACCTATTTTTTTAAAAAGTCCTACATTCTGTGGATTAATTTCTTACTGGTTCAGTTAATTATTATGTTTCTTTTTAGAACTTTTGGAAAAAACATGCACTTACGTTTAGTGCATGCAAGAAAAATGAACAGCGGAGGTTAGTGGGGTTTGTTAATGTTGTTATGAGACCTGTATTCTATTCATGGCTCTGCAGTTTACTTAATATGTGACTTTGAGCCAAGTAACTTAACACTCTACACCTTCGTTTCCTCATCTGTAAAATGAGGATAATAATCCTTGCTCATTTATATGTAAAACTTATTGAAATCTATGGATGAAAAGTGCTGTATATGAAAATATTAATAAATAATATTGTTATCCACAGAATTTTCTGCCAAAGTCTAGTGCAATATTAACTAATAGGGATAATAATGATCATCAATGTTTTTAAATAGTATGTTAGACTAAAAGTTGAATTGCCAAATTCAAGATCTTTGTGGGATTTTCATATACGGCAAAGATCTTTAATTTGCATTTTTGTTGTTTTTAGGATTCAGATTCTTAAAACTTCATTTGAAAAGCACATCTCCCACAGTGTTAACTATGAGGAAAATATTTTTACTTCTGAGGTATGACATTTGTTCTCTTTAGTTTTCTTTTTATTTCTTACATTATAGGCCAAGTCTTTACCTTCAGCATTATACTAATGTCCTCTAGATACTTGTTAATAACTTTTTTCGTTAATTTGACCATAACTTGTGTGACATTAAGGGCCTAATTTTGCCCTTTTAGAAGAGATGAACAGTTAACTTGATAATCAAGGCAGAAATTTCATGGCCAGGCAGTATAGTTTATATTATATTCTGCAGCTTTACTTCCTAGTATTTCAACTATGCAGGAAAGAACCAATTGGAAACAAGCAGTTTGGCAACTGTCCTCTTAGTTTTCCCCTCTTCCTCAAGTTTTTTCCTGCCTCACAATTAAGAAAATGGCAAGCACCTCTAGCTTAAGGCACCCAAACTTGTAGTTCTTTGGGGAATATAATTAATATCTTGAATTTCACCAGAGGAGGAGTGAGCGGTAAGTAATTGAAGTCTTTTGGAGTATTGGTGTAATATGTTCCTTGTAACCAACACTGCTCAGTGAACAGGACACTGTATTGTGCACTTGGTGTACCTCCTGAGTGGGGCTAATCTTGAAATCTATATAGAGATCATTACAATAATCTAATCTGAAAATCATAAATGACAATATCCATATTGGAGAGAAATGGGTACTCACAAACAGATGAAAAAAATGTCACTTGTGGCTACAAAGGTCACACAAGGTCTCTGAAATAATGAAAGATCTGGAAGATCCAGAATTAACTTTAAGTTGTTAACCCCTTTGACAAAGGGCTGCTATGCTTCCTCAATAAGGGGGGATCTCTAGATGTTTCCCTTTATTCAACATCTTTGTTATATGTAGATAGAATTGGTTGAGACTCAATCATATCTAGGGCCCTGATCTTGAAAACACTTAAGTGTGTGCTTATCTTTTACTCGTGTATGTAATCCCATTGAAGTAAGTGGAAATACATATGTATTTAAAATTAAGTTGCTTAAGTGCTTTGTTGCATAAATGCCTGCTCCTTGCAGGATCAATCCCTAAACCTCTGTCTCAGCCAATCTGAGGGGAAAAGTTGTCTGAGTGCAATAGAGAAGATGTAAATGTTTGCATACTTGTGGCACCCAAGCTGATGCTAATATGAGAATTTGGAGTAGATGCCATAGCACCTAGGTGCTTCTGCCCTAAAAAGATAAATATTTCCCACCAGTTTCCTAGACAGCCTTATTTTGACCAATGGGAAGACTGAGCATTAGTACAATCTGATTTTACATTTAATTTGAGGAAATAATTGTCTTCGTTAAAATGTATTGTCAATTGTGAAAAGAAAATGTGTGTATATGACATATGTTGCCAATTTTTATAGATGAATCTAATGAAAGAAGATATGAAAGGGCTTCAAGAGAAGCTTCTTAAAGAAATGGTAAATAATGTTGTTTTGTCTCAATTTGTTTTTGTATGCTTTCCTAAAAGAACATAATTATCTGCACATTCACTTTTTAAAAAGTTCTATTCAAGATGCAATATCTAGTACACTGTCATTTGAAGCACAAATGGAAATACTGTTAAGTACACTTTTATCCCGATATAACGTGACCTGATATAACACGAATTTGGATATAACGCGGTAAAGCAGCAGTCCACGGCAGCGGGGCTGCGCGCTCCAGCAGATCAAAGCAAGTTCGATATAACACAGTTTCACCTATAACGCGGTAAGATTTTTTGGCTCCCGAGGACAGCGTTATATCAGGGTAAAGGTGTAATATCATTAAAACAATGCTTAACTTTTAATACATTAAAAGTGATATAGGTATATGCTCTTTTAGTTTTATGCTTATGTACTGCCTCATTTGTATTTTAATAGAGTTAATATTAGCACGAGAACGAAAAAGATCATTTTCATGTTGCAATATCTCTCTGAATTCTGTGATACTTTTAAAAAGTTTATTTTAAAGTGTATAATAAATGCGATACTGTTCTACCATAGCATGAAGAGGAGCTGTTTAATGTTCGCAGAGGATTGCAGACACTGTTTCTGTCAGAAGGGAGAAAATTCTAATATGGTAAATTCATATATTTTGAAAATGTTTGTTTATATTAAGATTACTTTTCATTAATGGGAAGCTTTGACAATTGCATATTTACTGAAAGCTTTGTAAAGAAGTGCTATTTTAAAAGGATCTTCACATAATAAATTAGGAATATTTATTAACAAGGGGTCATTTTAAATGGTTTATTTAATTGACATAGAAAAAAGGAGTAATTTGCAATTAAAACTGAAGCAAGCGTCATGTTTTGGATTTGCATGTGTACATAGGATTTCTATAGCAATTAATAGGAGCTGTGTTGTACATACGCAGACACAGAATTTGACCATACGTTCTTTAGCACATGAAAAGGAGATCAAATGGCATTTTTGAAAGTTGTATCTGTTTACTTATGGTATTAGCTTTCAGCTGGAATTTGTCATTGACTAAAAATGTTTTGTAAAAGTACATATATATGTTTTAACCATATTGAAAATGTGTATTAAACATTTGAGAAAAAATATGCTTTGTCTTTTTTTTTTTTCACAATTTACAAATTTGTGGCATTATCACAAGGCCTAAGCAAAGTGGTGAATATTTTAGGCCATTTTGAACTCAGGGTCTCTGTAAATCTATGGTTGGTAAAGCTCTCTAAAACAGATAGTCCAGGATGGCCTGCCATTTGTATAGAAATACATCACATTAACCAGACTATGCATCTTCCTTTTTTTCCCCCTAAACCAAACCTGACTAAAGATGATACAGTATTATACACACTCAGTGTCAAGAGGACATTAGCTTTTTACCTGGACAGGACTAAGCCATTTAGAAAATCTCCCATGTTGTTTTTGTCTATTGCTGACAGGTCCAAGGAATCCCCAGTTTGCAATCAAAAACTCTCTGGATGGATATCTGGTTGCACTATCTTTTGCTATCATTCTAATAATCTCCAGCCTCCTCCTAAAGTACTAGATCTCTTTCTGCTTCAGCTGCCTTGCTTAAGAATGTCCTTATAACTGAGCTCTGTAGAGCTGCAACTTGTACCTCCATATGCACTTTTCCTAAACATTTTGCAGTAATTCAGACTCAGCTTTAGATTCTGTGTTTGCCTCTACTATACTATCTTCACTTTTGAACTCTATTCCTAAGTCTGTTCCCATTCCACTAGAGGGTATCGCTCAGTAGTCACCTCAAGTGGAGTACCCAGGGGGACACTACTCAGAGAAGGAGAGGTTACTCACCCTGTGGAGTAACTAGTTCTTCGAGATGTGTGTCCCTAGCAATGCTTCACTACCTGCCCTCCTTCCCTTCTGCTTTGGAGTTTCTGCTATGGAACTTCACAGTAGAGAAGTAACTGAGGGTGGTTTGCTCATGCAGCTCTATTTAGTCTTGGTGTGGCGCATGGGGTTGTGTAGGGTTCATGTGTGTACTGAACAAGCAGTACTACTTAAAATCTCTTCTCAAAAGCACATGTGCACTGCAATGGAGCACCCATAAGACAACACCTTTTGAAGAACTACTCTTACTGCACACGGTGAGTTTCAGTTAATTTTGCATTGGTGGTCATATCAATAAATACCAACTTCATTAAGGTGCTGTGCCTTCCACTAGCTGCTACTAATTTTGTATTATTTATTTGGTGTTATGTTTGCTTCTTTATTTAGAGGAGATATATGAATGAATTGATTATAGGTCTGATCCTTTAAGGCAGTGGTTCTCAAACTTGAGCCACCACTTGTTCAGGGAAAGCCCCTGGCGGGTCGAGCAGGTTTGTTTTCCTGCCGCGCCCGAAGGTTCGGCCGATTGCGGGTCCCACTGACCGTGGATCGCCTCTCCAGGCCAATGGGGGCTGCAGGAAGCAGCGCAGGCCAAGGTACATGCTGGCTGCCCTTCCTGCAGCCCCCATTGGTCTGGAGCGGCAAACTGCAGCCAGTGGGAGCCGCGATCAGCCGAACTTGCGGACACGGCAGGTAAACAAACCTGCCCGACCTGCCAGGGGTTTTCCCTGAACAAGCAGTGGCCCAAGTTTGGGAACCACTGCTTTAAGGAACTGAGCTGTTAACTCTCATGAACTTCTGTGGGAGACAACAGCTCAGCACTCCAGAAGATATGGCTATTCACTTATAATATTTAACCTTTGAGCTTTGAATATACTTGGTGGTGGTTACACTCTGCTAACAATGGATATGTTCTTTCTATAGTGACAGTCTCTACATCACATGGGCCACCAAACAATGATCAGATGATAACTGTTAGTCATGGAAGACCCAGGCCTCGATTTTCACCAGTGACCTAGAAGTGAAAAATTCTGTTGTCCCCTTGTCAGTAATCATTCTGCCTCTTCCACCACATGCAAAGGTTTAATGCTTTTAGGAAGCTTGTTTTGTCTGAAATATCCATGTGGTGGACCAGAGTAGTTCTTAAAAGGTGACCAATCAAGTATTTAATAAAAAATGGGCTTGTGCTGGTATTTGCGTCTTTAGTATGTATATAAAAGACCAAAAAGTTGAGTGAAGGAATTGCTTTTGTTTGACATCAGTATATCAGGAATGACAAGTATGGTCCTTCCTTTTAGCTAGAGGAATTCGGGGATGCCTCAGGGAAGTCTTTTGTGAGCTAAAGAATTAAGTCAAGGGGTGAGCGTACCAAGTATTTCACAAAGAATTATTTTATCCAAAATATTAGTTATTAAACTTAACTAGGAATTAATTAAAAAAAGAGCTTTAAACAGTCCAATTAAAAATTCCTTTCCCTTTTAGACAATCAGCTTTCACTTTCTTAGCTCTTGTGATGTCATCCTTCCAGTAGTTCTTTAAGTATAATAAAGAAGGAAAAAAATGCAGAAGCCAATTTTAAAAAAAATTCTTTGCAGGTTATCTGATTGATCTTGAAATTAGTTCATGATTGTCAGTGTAGGTTAACAAATGTTGATTAATATCTCCGTTGGTTATAGTTTATGATTAAGTCATAAATCAACTGGTAAATTCTCTCAGACCTAATATGTGATTGCTTGTCATTTCCACTAGGTGGACCTTTTGATATGAATCAAAGATTTCTTACCAGCACGCTTGAATTATTCAAGAATGCATTAAACTAATATTTTCTTTGACAAAATTGCAAAGTTTTGAAGATTGTATAAAATACAAATGCTTTTTTTTACTTTGCCTCTGTTTGTTGTAAAAATAATACACATATAGTTGCATTATTTTTAAAAAAAGCTGCCCTGACTAATGTATCGTTAATATTCCTTTGTGCTTATATTATTTTTCAGAACCATTTTCTTATCAAAGTAGTATTTATTAATGAGGGCTTAGTGGGAAGGTGAATCACTGGTAAACTAAAATGTTTTGCTCAACTCCAAACCTGGTACCTGGATTGCTAGCGCTTAGGGGCAGGGATTGTCTTTTTGTGCTGTTTGTACAGAAGATGAAGTCATGGTCTTTGACTAGGGCTATGAGGCATTATGATAATGTAGATGATAATAATAATAAGTGTACAACCCATGATCTAGTTTATACTGCAAGGCTTATCTGTTTTCCCTCTCAAATTAGAAAAAGTATTCTTCTTCAAGTGATTGCTCATAGCCATTCCAGTTAGGTGTGCGTGCCGTGCGTGCACGCTCGTCGGAAGATTTTTACCTTAGCAAGTCCCTTGCTGAGGAGACTGTCTCCGGTGTGGAGGGGACTGTAAGCTCAACCACAGGTCTCAGCGGGGAGCTCTCAAGGACCGGACTCAACGGCCCTCACAGGACCAGAGTCGACGGTACCACAGTCGTCAGTGTCGCAGCAGGAGTAGGTGCCGGACGATCCAAATGAGTCTGCGTCGAAGGTGTGGAGGAAGCGGTCAGGTCGGCAGGGTCGCCCCCTGGAGTGGCGCCGCCATGGCGCCGGATATATACCCCTGCTGACCTGAGGAAGGGTTGACCCAGCCTCAGGACTCCGAGCTTCCCAGGGATACAGAAATGATCCACCAGGCAGAGCCCTCATCAGACCCGCTTGTTCCAGGTCTCTCCTCTTCATCCTTCCCTGATGAGGCTGCAGCTGGAACCTCATCTATCGGCCCTCCACCAATTGACCTCAGGGCCCACCAGGACCTCCTCAGGCATGTTGCACAAAATATGAACTTGGAGGCCAAGGAGGTCCCAGAGGTACAGGATCCAGTGGTGGACGTTTTGTCATCAGATGCACCCACTAGGAGTGGCTCTTCGCTTCATTAAGACCATACAGGCCAATGCCACTACAATCTGGCAGTCTCTGGCCTCTGTCCCACCTGCTGCGCGAGGTGTAGAGCGTAAATACATGGTGCCCTCCAAGGGCTATGAATATCTCTATGTCCACCATCCTCTTTGCTCCCTCATTGTCCAGTCGGTTAACGAGAGGGAGCGCCATGGCCAGCAGGCTCCAGCCCCTAAATCAAAGGACGCGAGACGCATGGCCTTGCTAGGGCGCAAAATCTATTCCTCAGAGGCACTCCAACTCCACGTGTCCAATCAGCAAGCCCTCCTTAGCCGCTATAGTTATAACACCTGGGCGGCAGCAGACAAATTCCGCAGGACACACGACAGGAGTTCTTCGAGTGCTTGCTCATATCCATTCCAAGTAGGTGTGCGTGCGCCGCGTGCACGTTCGTCGGAAGAATTTTCCCCTAGCAACACCCGGCGGGTCGGCTGGGCGCCCCCTGGTGTGGCGCCGCTACGGCACTGGATATATACCCCTGCCGACCCGTCCGCTCCTCAGTTCCTTCTTACCGCCCATGTCGGTCGTTGGAACAGTGGAGTGTGACTTAGCTGACCTCCACTTCCCTAGCTCTTCACCCGTTCTTCTACTTATTGTGTATATATATAGTTTGTAGTTTTAGAGTTATAGTTGTTGTTAATTTGTAATAGTTGTTAGTATAGTTAGTGTATATAGTTAGAGGGCTGGGCTTTACCCCCCTTCACCTCTCCCAGGGCCCGGGCTCATGCCTGGCTCACCCAGTTTCAAAGAGTGCTCGGCCTGCCGCCGGCCGATGCCAACGGGAGACTCCGATGATCGCTGCCTGAAGTGCCTGGGGGAATCCCATCTTACGGACAAGTGCCGTATTTTTAAGTCCTTCAAGCTGCGGACAAAAAAGGAGTGGGACTCTTGCTTGAAGTAGCTCCTGCTGGAGGTGGCCCTCACCCCTCCAGCTCCGGCACCGAGTGCCGCGCAGTCCACACCGGGGAGAAGTGCTTCATTGGCACCGGAGACCGCCGGCACCGTCGGGACACCCCGGCACCAACCATCTCTGGCGCAGAAGCCAGCCCGGCATCGCTCCCTCTCTCTGAGGGCCAAAAAGGCTAAGGCTCCTGCGGCTCCAACCTCGGCACCGCAGTCTGAGCACACCAAACCGAGCCGTCCGTCATTGACAACTGCCACAGCGCCGGTAATCTCCGCACCGTTGATTCCGGCCAGGCAAGAGCCCTTGAGTCCGATGCATGACAGCTCCCTGGCACGCGCCTCTGTTGAGCTCGCCGGAGACCTTCTCGACGGCGAGGGAACTCATTGCTCTTACGGAGCCCATCCTGCCTCAACCCCCGGCACCGCCGGTGCGGGTCCTTCCATCAGCGGGAAGCCTGCCATGGTCAGACCACCGTCCATCGACGCAGCAGGCAGACACCATTCGCGGTCGAGATCCCGACACCGCTCCCGCTCTTATCACCGGTCAATATCCAGCCGCCTCTCGCAGTCGCGGCACCAGTCCAGATCTCGATCTCCGGACCGGTATTCAGCACGGCAGTCTAGCTCCTGGCACCGTTCCTGGCGCAGTCGATCACACCGCCGCTCCTTTAGGTCCCGGTCGACCTCCCGGCACCACGCTGGTCACAGGTCCCGGTCCATGTCTCGGCACCGGTATGACTCCCGGTACCGCTCTCCGGCCAGGCATGACGTCCGGTACCCACCTTATGGAATATCTGCTCCGCCCTGGCCATCGAGACACCCATCCGGATCGTCCCGAGCAGATAGTGCTGTTTATGGAGATTTGGACCCCCAGGCCCGTGCCTTCCCAGAGTCCCAGGGATTGGAGCAAGCACCACAGTGGTCCTTCTGGACACCTTGGGCATACCACCAAGCCCAAGACGATCCTACGGTAACGTCGCAGTCTGCCATGTCGGTCCGTCGGGCACCAGAGGCCACTATTAGTCATCCTCCTCAGGCTGATACAGATGCTTCAGCCGTGACCCAGGACCCTCAGGGCCCCGCAGACACCGACCCCCCTCTGGACCAGGAGTCACAACCCGAACCACTGGTTCCGGGTCTCTCGTCCTCCTCCTCCCCAGATGAGGCGGTAGCGGGTACATCAACCTCGGGCCCACCCCCCATCGACCTACGAGCCCACCAGGACCTTCTCCGCCGCATTGCGTTGAGCATCTTCCTTCAGGTGGAGGAAGTCCCGGAGGTGGAGGACCCGGTCGTGGACATACTATCTTCAGATGCCCCGACTCGTGTAGCCCTGCCGTTTATCCGCTCCATCCAGGCCAAAGCGGACTCGATTTGGCAATCCCCAGTGTCTATCCCTCCTACGGCCAGAGGCGTGGCGAGGAAATATATGGTACCATCTAAAGGGTACGAATATCTTTATACCCATCCTCCTCCGTGCTCTGTGGTCGTGCAGTCTGTGAACGAGAGGGAGCGCCATGGCCAGCTAGTCCCCGCCCCAAAATCGCGGGAGGCTAAACACATGGACCTACTTGGACGCAAAGTATACTCCGCAGGGGGCCTACAGTTGCATGTAGCTAACCAGCAGGCCCTTCTCAGCAGGTACAATTTTAATACCTGGCAGTCCATGGACAAGTTCACCGAGCTGGTCCTGCTGGACTCCCGTCCAGAGTTCCAGAGCCTCCTCGAAGAAGGAAAGAAGATATCCCAGACTTCCCTGCAGGCCTCTCTCGACGCTGCAGATTCGGCGGCCAGGACCGTGGCCTCGGGAGTTGCAATGCGGAGAATATCATGGTTGCAGGTTTCCGGCCTACCCCCTGAACTGCAACACATGATTCAGGACCTTCCGTTCGAAGGCCAGGGCCTTTTCTGCAAGAGAACGGACCCTAGACTCCAGAGCCTCAAGGATAACCGTGTCATCATGCCTTCCCTTGGGATGCACACTCCGCAGACCCAACGCAGGTCCTTCCGAGCCCAACCTCAACGTCCCTACCCCCCACCACGGCCTCGACAGGACTTTACTAGGAGGCGTGGTCGTGTGAACCGCAGAGCAGTCCGGTTCTCAGGGGGCCAGAATAATGGTTCCGCCAAGCCACCGGCGGGACCAAAGCAGAAACTTTGAAGGTGCGACCGAGAGCAGAGCACCAGTCCTTTCCCGGAATCCTATCCAGTTCTCCAACCATCTTTCCTCCTTCCTCCCGGCATGGACCCGACTAACTCAGATCGTTGGTCCTACGCACGGTGGAGTTTGGTTACCATCTCCAGTTTATTTCGCCCCCCCCACCCTCCCCATCCCGTCCCTCTTCAGGGACCCTCTCACGAGCATCTCCTCTGGCAGGAGATCTATACGCTTCTCGAAATCGGAGTCATAGAGGAGGTACCGCAGGAGTTCAGGGGCAGGGGGTTTTATTCCCGTTACTACTTAATCCCCAAGTCGAAAGGAGGTCTTCAACCCATCCTAGACCTCCGCGGGCTCAACGTCTTCCTAAAGAAGTTGAAGTTCTGGATGGTATCCTTGGGGACTATTATCCCATCCCTGGATCCGGGGGACTGGTTCGCTGCTCTCGACATGAAGGACGCATACCTTCATATCTCTATTTACCCTCCGCACAGACGGTACCTACGTTTTATGGTGCAAAATCGTCACTTCCAATTCACGGTCCTTCCCTTCGGCCTTTCCACTGCCCCACGTGTCTTCACGAAGTGTATGGCAGTGGTGGCCGCCTTCCTCCGTCGTCGGCGCATATGCGTCTTCCCTTACCTCGACGACTGGCTTATTTGCGGGACCTCCGAGACCCAGGTCGCCACCTACGTAGCCATCATCATGGAACTGTTCGAGCGATTGGGCCTGATGGTCAATATGGCCAAGTCCACTCTCGTGGCCACTCAAAGAATAGAATTCATTGGGGCTGTCCTGGACTCCACGCTCGCAGCAGCCTACCTCCCGCTGAGCCGGTTTCAGGCAATAGTCACTGCCACAGAGAGCCTGCAGACCTTCCCGACGACCTCAGCCCGGGCCTGCCTCAGCCGCCTCGGCCATATGGCTGCCTGCACTTTCATCACCAAGCACGCCAAACTTCGCCTTCGCCCCCTTCAAATCTGGCTGGCCTCCGTTTACCGCCCGCACAGGGACACCATAGACGTCGTCGTCATGGTTCCTCAGAGCATCTTACGCTCCCTCCATTGGTGGCTAACCCCCTCCCTGGTGTGTGCAGGCATGCCGTTCCACCCCAGACAACCATCTACGTCCCTAATGACGGACGCGTCATCTCTGGGCTGGGGGGCTCACATGGGCGGTCGTCGCACGCAAGGCCTCTGGTCCGCCCAGGAGTTGTCATTACACATAAACATCCGGGAGCTATGGGCAGTCCACCTTGCCTGTCAGACCTTTCTTCACCACCTGCAGGGCCGTTGTGTTCTAGTGCTCACAGACAACACCACCGCAATGCACTACATAAACAGGCAGGGAGGAACCCGCTCTCTCCCCCTTTGTCAGGAGGCGATCCGACTGTGGGAATTCTGTATAGCCCACTCTATAGACCTGGTGGCATCCTTCCTCCCAGGGGTCCAGAACACGTTAGCGGACCACCTCAGCAGGTCATTTCTCGCCCACGAGTGGTCACTTCGACCGGACGTAGCTCATTCCCTCTTCCAGAAGTGGGGCTTTCCCCACATAGACCTCTTCGCCTCCCGCAGCAACCGGAAGTGTCACAGGTTCTGCTCCTTGCAGGGTCTCGCCCCGGGCTTGATATCGGACGCCTTCCTCATGTCATGGTCGACCCACCTGCTGTACGCCTTCCCACCCTTTCCGTTGGTGCACAAGGTCCTCGTAAAGCTTCGCAGGGACAGGGGTCGAGTGATTCTGATCGCCCCCGTGTGGCCCCGCCAGCATTGGTACACCACGTTGCTGGACCGCTCGATAGCCAACCCGGTTCCCCTGCCTCTCCATCAGGATCTAATAACCCAGGACCACGGCAGGCTTCTCCATCCCGACTTGCAATCCCTCCACCTCACGGCTTGGCTCCTGCGTGGTTGAGTCACTCGGAGCTAAGCTGCTCCCCCCAGTGCAACGGGTACTCCTGGGTAGCAGAAAACCCTCCACTAGGGCTACGTACTTAGCCAAGTGGAAGTGGTTCTCTTGCTGGTGTCAAGCGCAGCAGGCGGCACCTGCGCAGGTTCTTATTCACATAATATTGGAATATCTCTGGCATCTCAAGCAGCAGGGTCTCGCACTCTCATCTTTGGGTGTACACCTAGCCGCCATCTCGACCTTTCATCCCGGAGAAGGTGCTTACTCCGTTTTCTCCTACCCTATGGTCTCCAGGTTCCTCAAGGGGCTGGAGCGTCTTTTTATGCAGGTTTGGTTCTGTCAAGACTTATGGCCCCTCCGTTCGAACCCTTGGCAACCTGCTCTCTCCTGTATTTATCGTGGAAAGCAGCGTTCCTTGTAGCCATTACATCGGCTAGGAGAGTTTCGGAGCTTCGGGCTCTCATGGTGGACCCGCCTTACACGATATTCCACAAGGACAAGGTGCAGTTATGCCCACATCCGGCATTCCTTCCCAAGGTGATTTCATCCTTTCACCTCAACCAGAACATATTCCTCCCGGTCTTCTTTCCCAAACCGCACGCATCGCGTAGGGAGCAGCAGTTGCACTCGCTGGACGTCCGTAGGGTGCTCGTATTCTACATTGACCACACCAGATCTTTCCATAAGACCCCCCAACTCTTTGTTGCCGTGGCGGACAGGATGAAAGGTCAGCCTGTCTCTTCCCAGAGAATTTCTTCCTGGGTCACGGCATGCATTAGGGCTTGCTATGATCTAGCTCACGCCTCTCCAGGCCGCGTTACTGCACATTCCACCAGGGCTCAGGCCTCGTCGACTGCCTTTTTAGCTCGAGTGCCTATCCAGGAGATATGCCGAGCAGCTGCATGGTCTTCGGTACACACCTTTACTTCCCATTACGCCTTGGTACAGCAATCCAGAGACGATGCAGCCCTTGGCTTGGCAGTGTTGCATTTGGCAGTGTCCAACTCCGACCCCACCGCCTAGGTAAGGCTTGGGATTCACCTACTTGGAATGGATATGAGCAAGCACTCGAAGAAGAAAAGAGGTTACTCACCTTTGTAACTGTTGTTCTTCGAGATGTGTTGCTCATATCCATTCCACACCCGCCCTCCTTCCCCACTGTCGGAGTAAGCCGGCAAGAAGGAACTGAGGAGCGGACGGGTCGGCAGGGGTATATATCGGTGCCGTAGCGGCGCCACGCCAGGGGGTGCCCAGCCGACCCGCCGGGTGTTGCTAGGGGAAAATTCTTCGACGAAACGTGCATGCGGGTGCACGCACACCTACTTGGAATGGATCTGCCAGGACTCTGGCCTCTGGGTGACTATGCGCCGTATCTCGTGGCTGCAGGTCTCAGCTCCCCCCGATTCTCCAACAACACTATCCAGGGATCTTCCATTTGAGGGCCAAGGGCTTGTTCTCGGATAAACTGACCCCTAGGCTGCAGAGCCTAAAAGACAACAGGGTCTTATGCGCTCATTAGGCATGCACACGTTGGTGATTCAACGCAGGCCTTCCGGGCCCCAACCGCACCGCCCTTACCCTCAGCCCCGGCAAGAGGCAAGACTTCGCCAGATGGCGAGGCCAGAACCCGGTCGCCGAAGCAATCGGGCAACCAAGGAGGCCAAAACCAAAGCTCCTCCAAGCCTTCCTCAGGGCGAAAAGCCTTCCTTTTAAGGGCACCCAGGGGCGTGTACCAGTTTCTTTAAAGGATCGCGTCCCTCACTTTCTCCAACCGTCTTTCCTTTTTCCTCCCCTCGATAGGTCCCAGCTAACATCAGATCGCTGGGCTTTACGCATGCTGGAATTTAGATACCACCTCCAATTTATTTCAAAATCTCCTCTTCCACCCTCGTCCCCTCTTCAGGACCCCTCTCACGAGCAACTCCTCCTACAGGAGGTGCAAAACGCTCTCGCCAAAGGAGCCATAGAGGACGTACCGAGCACGAGCGGGCAAGGGTGTTACTCCCGCTACTTCCTAATCCCCAAGGCAAGGGAGGTCTCAGAGCTATCCTCGATCTGCGGGAACTCCAACAGATACATGATAAAGTTGAAGTTCCATATGGTATCCCTGGGGACCATTATCCCATCCCTGGATCCTGGAGACTGGTATGCCGCCCCTCGACATGAAAGATGCCTACTTCCACATAGCCATCTTCCCACCCTCAACAGGAGGGTTCCTCCAGTTCGTGGCCAACCGCAACATTTTCAGTTCGCGGTCCTCCTGTTTGGCCTTCTACAGCCCCAAGAGTTATTCACTAAATGTATGGCTGTAGTCGCCGCCCACCTCCACCGCAGTCGGATACACGTTTCCTTATCTAGACGACTGGCTCATCTGACGGGACCTCCGAGGCGCGAGTCCTCAGTCACGTCCACATTGCCAAGGACCTTTTCCTACATCTAGGTCTAATGATCAATGCGGAAAAATCGACTCTGATCCCCACTCAGAGGATAGAATTTATTGGCGCCAACCCTGGACTCCACTCTTGCCAGAGCCTGTCTACCACTGCCACGGGTCCAGACTATGGTAGCCATCATCCAGAGGCTGTGAGCAGCGCCATTGACTTTCGGTACGCACTGCCTCGCTCAGTCCTGGGCGCACATGGCGGCCTGTACGTTCGTAACGAAATACGCTAGACTGCGCCTCCGGCCCCTCCAGTCGTGGCTCAACTCACATACTTGACCAGCCAGGGATCCTATGGACATGGTCGTCACCATTCTCCCGACCGTCCTAGACTCCTTAGAGTGGTGGCTGGATCCCTCCATGGTGTGTGCAGGGCTCCCGTTCCATCCGTCCCCAGCCCTCGGCGTCCCTGACAACGGACGCATCATCCCGGGTTGGGGGGCTCACCTCGGACACCTACGCACCCAGGCCTTTGGTCATCTCAAAGAGCTGACCCCTCCACATCAACGTCCGGGAGCTGAGAGTGGTCCACCTCAGTTGCCAGACGTTCCGACAGCACTTATAGGGGCCGTTGTGTGTCAGTATTCACCGACAACACAACGACCATGCACTATATAAATAAGCAGGGTGGCACGAGGTCTTCACCCCTATGTCGAGAGGCCTTACGATTCTGGGACTTTGCATAGCCCACTCTATACGGCTCATTGCGTCCTTTCTCCCGGGGAGTTCGGAAACACACTGGCGGATCGCCTCAGCAAATCCTGCCTTTCCCACGAATGGCACTTTGCCTGGACTTGCTCTTTCGCTCTTCCGGAGGTCGGGGTTTCCCCGCATAGACCTCTTTGCATCCCGCGGGAACAGGAAATGCCAGAGGTTCTCCTTTCAAGGCCTCTCACTGGGTTCAGTGGCAGACGCCTTCCTCTATACCGTGGATGACGCACCTGCTATGCCTTTCCACCATTTCTGCTATCCACAGGGTCCTACTGAAAGTACGCAGGGACAAAGCCCGCTTAATCATGATAGCTCCAGTCAGCCGTGGCCTCGGCAGCACTGGTACACCATGTTGCTAGACCTATCCATAGCCAACCCTGTCCCCTGCCTCTTCACTTGGACCTGATCACTCAGGACCACGGCAAACTGCGTCACCCGGACCTTCAGTCCCTCCACCTCACGGCATGGCTCCTGAGTGGCTGACCCAGTCTGAGCTGCATTGCTCTGCCCCAGTGCAACAGGTGCTCCTGGTAGCAGGAAGCCTTCCACTAGAGCGTCATATTTGGCCAAGTGGAAGCGTTTCACGTGCTGGTGCGTGGAGCGGAACTTCCTTTCCCACTGAGGTCTCCATTCCCAACATCTTGGATTACCTCTAGTCCCTCAAACAACAGGGCCTAGCGGTATCATCTCTGAGGGTCCATTTGGTGGCGCCATCTCTACCTTCCACCCAGGGGGAGAATGGCCCGCTCGGTTTCTCATACCCGATGGTGTCTAGATTCCTTAAGGGCCTAGAGCGCCTCTACCCCCAGGTACGCCGCCCTATACCCCCACATGGGACCTTAACCCTGGTTCTTGCCAGACTCATATCCGCCCCATTCGAGCCGTTAGCAACTTGCTCCCTTCTCTACCTCTCATGGAAAACTGCTTTCCTGGTGGCTATCACATCAGTGAGACAAGTCTCCAAGCTTCGGGGCCTCACGGTAGATCCCCCATATACTATGTTCAACAGGGACAAGGTGCAGTTGCGACCACATCCGGCCTTTCTCCCCAAAGTGGTATCAGCCTTCCATGTTAACCAGGAGATCTTCCTACCTGTCATCTTCCCAAAGCCACATTCGTCTCGCAGGGAGCAGCAGCTATACTCCCTAGACGACTGTGGAGCGCTTGCTTTTTATATCAAGCGAACCAAGCCATTTCGCAGAACCCCCCCCAACTCTTTGTCGCGGTGGCTGAGCGTATCAAAGGCCTACCTATCTCCTCGCAGCAGATTTCCTCCTGGGTAATGTCGTGCATCCGCACCTGTTACGACTTGGCTCACGTCCCATCGAGCCACGTGACTGCGCACTCTACCAGGGCTCAGGCCTCATCGGCTGCTTTCCTCGCTCACGTGCCCATTCATGAAATTTGTCGAGCAGCTAGCTGGTCCTCGGTCCATACCTTTGCCTCCCACTATGCCCTGGTTCAGCAGTCTAGGGATGACGCAGTCTTCGGCTCCGCAGGGTTACACTCTGCGACATCTCACTCCGACCCCACCGCCTAGGTAAGGCTTGGGAATCACCTAACTGGATGGATATGAGCAATCACTCGAAGAGGAAAAGACGGTTACTCACCTTTGTAACTGTTGTTCTTCTAGATGTGTTGCTCATATCCATTCCAAACCCGCCCTCCTTCCCCACTGTCAGAGTAGCCGGCAAGAAGGAACTGAGGAGCGGTCGGGTCGGCAGAGATATATATCCGGCGCCATGGCTGCACCACTCCAGGGGGCGACCCTGCCGCCCCACTGGAGTTGCTAGGGTAAAAATCTTCTGACAAGTGTGCACACGCAGCGCGCACACCTAACTGGAATGGATATGAGCAACACATCTTGAAGAACAACAGTTACAAAGGTGAGTAACCGTCTTTTTCTTACTGAGAGGTGTTTCTTTACTTGATGTTTTCACTCTTTCCTTGTATTACTCCTGAATTTTCATTCATCTTATGACTGTCAAATACCAGAACTTGTGGTTGGATTATTCTAATAAAAATGTTAAAATACCAGTTAGCATGATGATATAGATTTCCACGATGAGGCTAGCAAGTTCTTAAAGCGGGTAATTAAAGAGACAAATCATTGGATTAAATCATGATGGTTACTCAAGCAGTTAGACATAGGTCTATGTGACCAATATTTATAAGGTTATACAAAATTAAATCTAGCTAGACATTAATCTGAACTGTTCAGCAGGTGCTTAATCATGCCTTGGACACATGCCCTGCAAAGATCCACAAATGGCTTCTAGCAATGGCTGCAACTATGTATATTATCAGTATGTTCTGTACATTCATAAATCCTATTATTGTGGAGGGAGTACAATAGATCATTGTAGTTAAATGAGACATTTCACTCTAGTGCTGATCACTGGAGGACCAAAAGCAATTAGTCCGTCCATTAGATGTATTAATTCTGCACACCATCCTGCAGTCATTTACCAGGAGTCTATATCCGTAATTCCCTTTACCTTTTATCTGTTTGCTTATTTGTTTTCATGTCTTCATTGGGGTCCTTTCTGCTGGCTTGAGGTTGACATGTCCTACCCAAAATTTTTTACTTTTAAAACTTTTACAAAGGATAGAACTTTAAACATCTATGGACAAAATTTTGCTTTGTATGTGTATGTGGCACTTCTATTACAGTCACTAAAGAAACAGAAAAACAAACACAGCTACCCCTCTGATATAAAGAAACAGAATATCTTATGCAAGTATCTCTCACACTTTCATCAATATTATCTACTGTTAACATTATCGCTTACATATTTATGATTTTTAGCCAAATCCTGTATTCCTTACTTAGGCAAATATTCTCATTGTTTCTGGATTTTGTTAAGTGTTGTGGCCTATCCTGCTTATAATCATTTCTGTTAGGTTTGTTTTTAGTAATTATTTATTAGTAGAAGGATCTTTTTTCCTCATCGGGAAGTTCTCAAATCTCAAATACATTTTACTAGAAAAAGAATACAACTATCAATAGTTTGATAGTTAATAAAGTGTATTTAAGAGTTTACCTATGTCATGTTTAAATTTACCAAAGCTTAGTAATTTTTTACTGTAGTGATGGATCACATTTCTTACAAAGTCCTCAGATGTTGTAGCTCAGCTTACTGTAACTCCAGTTGTAAACATCTGGTCCAATATCTTTCCTCCACAAGATAGGAAGCCCATTGTCTAAATTCCACTGATCGTGGTCTCCCAGACTGTGTGCTGACTTTTGTGGTGCAGGAAATCTGGCCCATAATAATTACAAATCCCCCTCCCTTTCAATCCCCCCTGGAAAAAAAGTAATTTAAAAGAAGTGCGCTCATTTCTTGCAATAAGTAATCATTTAATTAAAGAACAAAAATAACAGGAATCAAAAATGTTGCAGCTGTGTTTTCGTTACATTATATAAAAAAGAAAAATTATAATACATTAAATCATTTTGTATAACATGAACGTAAGTTTTTTACAAACTAATTGTGATTAGTTCAAAATGTCTTGTCAACATAACACTGAATGACAGTGCGTCATGTCCATTATGTCAGAGGCCCTGGAATGGTAAAGCCAGTACATGCACAGCATCTCCTTTTCCAAGATATGCTGCAAAACAGTTTAAAACAAGTGTTAAAGGAGAGCAGTCAGTTCCTTCCAGTAGCTTTACTTCATTTGTTTTCAACTGATCCTCCCACCCCACAGGCCATCACTCTTCAGGCATCAAAGAGCGAAGTACGTCCTCTGGTAGCTCCTGTGTGTACATGCTGCAGAGATTTCACCTCACAGTCCTTCTCTCACACGAACGTCAGGTTATCGTGTACTGAACTTCAGGGAAAGACCTTTATACATTCCCTGATGTGTGTTCAGCAGCAGTATCAAAAGTGAAGACCAATTCTTCTCAGAAGAAAATCTCTATGGCCTGTGAAATCTAGAAGGTTATAAAAAAAGACATTTTAAAAATAACTTTATAACAGCATTTTTTAAAATATATTATTGCAATAAGAAATAGTACTATTTAAAATGTGTCCATTTTGTTTAATACCATTGAATCACATTTCTAGAGCACCTTTTTTTATGAAAGATCCCCAACATGTTCTACATATAAGGCCAATATGACTAATAATATACTAAGGTTCATAGCATTTTATCCTTTTGGTTTTGGTCCTGTGCTACTGAGTGCCTCTGGTGAAAGTCCTCTCTGCACGTGGGCTTCCTCAACTACAAATTCTCTCTTCCTTGAGTTCTGTTATGTTCTTTTCGTTCTTCATTGACTCCCACTTCCAAATCTCCCCATCATGTATTTACAGTAAGGAGGATGGAAGTGAGGCTGGGAATTGGTGTGGGAGAAAGACTAGGAGTTGTGAAGAAAGGGATACTTCAGGAGTTTAACTTTGGAAAGAAAACAAAAAAAAAATGAACTAACAGGATGTTCCTGTCATCACCCTTACCACTTTGCTTGTATGTTAATTGCTTCTCTTTACTTCATTCTTTCTCTGCCTTTTTTAGAACATACTCTCCAAAACAATGACTGTGGTGCAGATCTTCAAAGATATTTAGGCATATCACTGATTGATTTAAATAGGATCTAGCCACCTAAATACCTTTGAGGCTGTGAGCTGTGTCTTTGCAAAGTGCCTGCCACAGTTTGGCTTCTACTATTATCTAAATAGTAGTAATAGATAGGCAGAATGCAATTTTGACATGACAATAGTAGCAAAACACCTGACTCATTCCAGCATGTTTGTAGTACATTACTGTGGTTGTAGAACTCAAGTGGCATCTTTAAAAGGATTTTAATGATGTAACAAGCAGTTTACAGTATCAGACAATGTTTTCAGCATAATTATGAATTAATTAGAATATCATTTTGGGCATACCCATTAAATATGAAAATTATGCTAGTAGACACATAATCTTCTGGGTTTAACAGTTACTGTTCAACTCATAATTGGTAAATGCCATATACCTGAAAATACATAGCAAGGGGATGTGATCGTGACAGTAATTCCACAGCAAGCAAGACTTGGTATAATGCATAGAATTATTTTAAAATCTATCATGAGATTATTCAAAACCTTTTTATTAATGCCTTTTTAGGAGGTGTGGTAGTGAAATTAGATATCTTCATATGTTCTGATACCCTTTGACTTGTGTACCTCAAAAGTATCTAATGGATGTTTATATCTGATTGTTTTACTACACCTGTTTACTGTTTTAACTCCTACAATAATGGCAAAAAATGTGAACAAGCTAGAATAGTGCTCAGGCTGATCCCTCTGTTGATAGCCTACATTTTCCGAAAAGTGTATGTGTGTGTTTGAAAATATGTGTACATTGTGTGTTCATTTGCCATGATTGCATGACCAGACAGTAACTGCATGCACATGTCATCAGTTAGCTGTCTGAAAAATCATTAGCATGTATAATTATTTGAGCATGCAAACACAGTTGTGCAGGAATTTTTTTTAAAGATATGGGCCATCATTTTGTTTGTTGCTAATAGTATACAATGATATGCTGTGCTCCTGTCAGCTTTCAGAAAATAAGCAACACTGAGTTGGTATTTTGATGTGCACCTTTTTAAAAAAAATACCCAACCAACCAGGTACTGCCACTAGAGGTATTGTTGATATACTAGGTGGCACTCTTTCCTCTGAATCTGTACAGAAGAAATACCCTGAGGCATTGGACAGTTCTTTTTCTCTTGGATAAGATGTAAAAATAAATTCCTAAACACTAGTGGCACGATGGCACTAGCTGAAAGTGGTTAGGAGTATTTAACCCTGGTGTCCTGGCCACATTTCAAAATGTGTCATTTTAATCTGCCTAATTCAACTCCTCAAGTAGCTTCAATTAAATAAACTATCCTTCACTGCCAGACCTAAGCCACAGCCTCCCATTATTGTAGCTATTATTTTGTCAGAAGCCAGTGACATAAACCACATGGCTGAAGCTCAGGTTCTGTAATGTCACAAGAACTGTGACAAATTCCCAGTTCTGTATATGCAGTCTGGAATTATCTAATGGTTAATATAAAACTTTGGGTCAGTTTCATCCCTCAGATATGTCCCATTTGAGAGCCAATGAGATGCTAATAGAAATCAAAGGGCAGAATTTGACCATTACTGTTGCTATTCATCAAAGTGACTTTCCTCCAATATCATCTTTGCAGTAACAAAGGTAACGTTCTGCCTCTTCCTTCTCACCTACTGGTCCACTGCCTCTCTTGCCACTTTCCTTACCCTTAAATCCCTTCTGTTTTTAACCAGATGATGTGGAGTAGATTTCAGTGCCACCTATCAGCAAGTGCCTTGTCTTTTAATTTATACTTTCTAATCAATATAGATCTACACATGCATTTAAATTTCCATGTGAATATAGTAATTGTGAATGGTGCTAGATTAACAGTGCTGCTGAGTGAGGACTCTTCTGTGTCAGCAGAGTATATGTGCTTACAGGCATCGGCACACTGCCTCACCATTCGGCTTCTGCCCCTCTAGAAGTGACAGTAATTTGGGGGTCTGTGCTCTCATTATCTGACGGTTGGCTTCTCTGCTGAGTTGACACAGGGTTGCCAATTCAGGGTTATTGTGATGGTGCGTTTTATGATGCTGACTCCCTTCCACTGGTAACTGGACTGAGACTCACTAAACATTTTACATAGGCCACTAAAACATCTACTTTCCATTGAAAAAGCTGGCAAGACCGTGAGTGCGTGAATGATACTGAAACCTTCAAGCAGAGCTTTTTCTTTTAAAATCCAGCAGAGTGAATCCTTTGTGTATTTATAATCAGTAAAGGCCTTCTCTTATGTACTATAGTACAAACACTTTGTCTTTTTATTGTTCAGCACTGGTATTACAGCTGAATGATGAGACTGCAAATGTAAATACTTTGCCTATTCTGCTGCGTTAAATCACGTCATGTTCTCTGTACAGTACATCCTGTGTTCCTTCTCTAGTCATGGCCTTTTAAATCACTGGTACAAACAATATATTTTGAGGGTTGGGGGTTTTGAGAGGGAGTTGCTTGTCAATAGATGATAATCTAACAGCAAATATACTCTGAGATGAAGCAGAAGCACTTTTATATTTTTTTTCCCCCAAGGTAAAGCTTTTTCTGCAGATTTTAGAGCCATGCAAGAACAATATATTCTGCAGATTCAGGGCTCAAAAGAATTGATACTGCAAGTAAAGGAAAATGAACAAATATCTGGATGACTGACCTTGTCAAATGCTTGCTTGATGCATGTACCTCCATTTCATTACTTTTGTATTCATTTAGCTCTTTACGAATTGCTGCCTAGGAATTGAAAATGGAAGTAAGGTTAAAAAATCATTTTGCATTTGTAAACATTTTTTTTTAAAATAGCAAATAAGAGCCCTTAAAAATAATCAAAACAGCCAATTCCATGTAAAGTGTGGCTACAAACAAAGGACATGTGGCCAGCCAGTATTGAGGAGAGCCAATATTCAGCTTCTCTCCATGCATACTGGTCACTGTCTTTTAAAGACATTGACATAAATACTATCATCAAAACCCTTATTGCAAAGGATTACTCCACATCATCAGTCATCACTGACTAGCTAATGCTAAGACACTTTTATAGAAGCAGTCCTAAGAGGAACATAAAATCATAATGCTCACTCCCCAACACTGAATGACACTCTGGTTAAGTTAATGAGCAAAAGCAGAGGTTCCTTATCCAGCAACTGGACAGTTGAAATGTGGAGAATTTCAGTACTGGCCCATTTCAAAATAAAAATCAGACTGCATTGTCACAATATGCAAATAATGGACCAGATGTTATAGTCATTTACATGTGTGGTGTTACACAATCATATCTGAGGGGAACATTTTCTGTCTTGGTACATTACACTCCATAAAATCCAAAACAGCTGTAAACTGATTTGTTCCTTTCCCCCAAATGACTACTGGCAATGGCCTGGATCAGATTGGAGTGATTTTGTAAATTTGTACATACTACTACTATGTAATTTAGCTACCTAAACTTGTGAAGCTGTAACACACAGGCATGTGTCAGATCAGAGATGTGGTTTATTGGAAGAAATAAAAATGTGGGGGAAAGTACTATATCTTTTGCCAAGCAATAAATGGATTTTTTCAGCCCCTAAGATGTGAATGTAAGTTTGTCAAGTGAATGAGAGAGCTAAAAGTTTAATTCTATGCTTACTTAAAAATTAATAGCTCACAGGACAGGACAAAGGGTTCCTTGAAAGGGTCAGACAATGACTCTCATGTTTCACACTAGATTAAGAACTAGGGTGAGCAGGTGCAACATTACTGATTTCTATGGAGATGCACCATTTACACCATGATTCACTTCGGCCTAATGATTGACACAAAATCCACTCTTGGATTCAATGGGCTGCAGTACACATCTAAGGGTGGAATCGGGCTTAAATTCTTATGACTCTCAGCTCCAATTTCAGATAATACCTTGCAGAATAATTGTGTGTACAGGGGATGTAACCCAATGAGTGGGAGTTCTGTTAGAAACCAAATATGTCATATATATATATATATTGATAAGTGTCTTCAGGAAAAGCACAACAAAACATAACAGCCTTGGGCTCTGCTCCCACTTTAAAAACACTACACGCATACACACACTGATATGAGATCCCTTCAGCCCCAAATCTATACAACTCAAACATGTAGATCTGGATGTTGATTATCCCAAACTACCAATAAAACTTCTGCTTTACAGCACTGATTATCACATAATACTGTTCAACATAATACTCCCTATAAGCACTTTTAAATGAATTCGGGAAGGCAGGTAAGACAAAGATGGCAAATTAAAAATAAATCCTAAATGTTAGAGTTCTCTAAAACCATTTATTACACGATTCATATATTTTCTACCTTCTTGTTGGGAAACTCTTCAGCAGATGTGGGAGTGAGAAAGACATCTGATTTCCTTAGCCCATGATCAAGCAGTGAGCAATCTAGTCCTATATTTGCCATTGTATCCAATAATTAGCTCAACATCCCCAGTTGTTTTCCCAGCCCCCTTAGCCAAAACTTTAAAACTTCTCATTCAGCAACCAATCTAGCCTGATTCATCATAAGCCATTTCCTTACTACCCAGTAGGATGACCAGACAGCAAGTATGAAAAATTGGGACAGAGTGTGGAGGGTAATAGGAGCCCATATAAGCAAAAGCCTTGAATATTGGGACTCTCCCTATAAAATTGGGACATCTGGACACCCTACTACCCAGCCACTTAAGTATGAAGTCTAGGATCATTTAATACTGTAAATCAAATATATGAGAGAAACAAGGTGGGTGCGGTAATATCTTTTATTAGCCCAACTTCTGTTAGTGGAAAGGACAAGCTCTTTGAAGCTCAAAAGCTTGTCCCTTTCACCAACAGAAGTTGGGCCAATAAAGGATATTACCGCACCACCACCTCTCTCATGGCCTGGGACCAACAGGGCCAAGCAATAAGGCAAAAACAATAAATCAGATATATGGTAAGCATGTAATAAAGTGAAAATGTGTGTACTCTAGACTGGCCACTCTCATGGCAAGCGAAAAAGTGCTTTCCTTGGGAGTTCATCAGTAGAGAATAAAGTAGTGATGTGTACATGTTTGTAACAAAGATTTTGTACTGAGTAACTTTTGGGGATCAAGCTTGGTCCTAAATTTCTCAGACACTACAGTAATGGGTGGCAAAGATCTATGATAGATCGTGTAGTATACTGCACTCCATACTTTTTCTAATAATTGTTTGTTTTTTTTTAAAAAAAGCCTTTTCACTATTAAAAGGTATGGTTTACATCCCATGGTCAGTGTGGCTTCTGTATGCTGAAAGTGCAGGAACATTTAAAGTACTTAAATCTGCATCAGCTATTAGTACCTCACTGAGAGAGAGAGAGAGAGTGTGTGTGTGTGTTTGTGTATGTAACTCTAGAGTACAAAATTTGGCTCATGGGAAGTATGGTGTGTCACTTTCACCGAGAGCACTCACTCACTCCAAGATGTATTTCCTTAGACTATCGAGACTTGTCTAGTAATATCACTGTTTACATGACCTGAGGTACCGCTTACAAGCAAAGCAAACAAAAAAACAGTAGTCTTAATTATATTTGTAAGTATGTCTGTACCTTATCGGCTGCTGATAGTCTTGTCCATGGTTTGTCTGCTCGTCTATCGTAGTCCTGTGCTTTTGCCACCTCTACATAATCGCTGAATCGAATTAAAATTTTTCTGTCTCTCAGTTCATCAACGGTAGGTCTCTGATTGAGCTGTATCAATAAGTTTTGTAAAGAAGTAGATCAGTATGAATAGGAAGTAAAATTGAGACATACATTCAACAGCACAAAAATGGAATCACATGCATTTTAGTCCCCATCTTCATTTTGTGTATTGTATATTTTGTATACACAAATATACATCTGAAAAGATTTGAAATTGATTAATTCGTCTTAAATGCACAGGAACACTGAGATATAGAGCCAGATTCTGATCTTATTTACATGGGTAACACCATCATTCCAGATTCACAGTGTTATAACTGGGTTCAGAATCTGTCCTACAGTCAGTGAGTGAAAGTTATCTATCATTAGAAACATTAGGATAGTTTTTGTAAAGGAAAACAATTAATTTTAATACTGTGCTATCTTTAGTCGTCTTTCTACACAGGCATTTTTCTATTAAGTAGACTTCGCTTTCCACGTGCCTTTATCTCAAGGAGCTACTGAAACGCTTCTGAGTATTATTGTTAAACAGTAATAATGGGGTAAATGGAGCTGAGGGCTATTGTTCAGTGGCTTTATAATGGAACATCTTGTCACACACAGCTTTCTAAAGCTGAAGTTGCAATATATTTCAAGTAACCACAATGAATTACAATGTAAGGGTTCAATCTTGCAAAATTCTCATAACTTTGGGGTCTGAATAAGGGCTTCAGTATTGGGCCAAGTGTAAGAACTATAGTCCCAAGGCTTAGCAAACTATCATCACAATATGCCTTTTGAATATTGCATTGTGTTACCACTGACTCTCGCGGGGATTTCTGCAAACAGGGCAAGTGACAGGATCAGGCCTAGAATCTGATAAACCTTCAAATGAAAAGATCTGCAAACAGAAATTTCAGGCAGGAATGCACCTGCTGCTCAGCAAGGAGGCAGCTTACTCTGGGATTCTCACTGGTACGAACAGTGGAAAGGAACTGCTTTCCTAGCAATATAGTTGCAAAATCTGCAGTATGAGGCAAATCTCAAATTAGCTGATTTTAGGTTCTTGTGTAAATTTTCCATTAGCCTCTCAAATACAGTGAATGCCATTTTAAAAGCCAACATTTGTGGATAATTATCTGAGATATTGTAGTTATTTTCTATTCTAGTTATTAAATACTACTATCTCACATATCATTGTGTATACATGTTGACTTTTAATGGTGACCACTATGGCTGTTTGTCTTTAAAATTATTTAAAATATTTAGATACTGTTTTTACTCTGGGCTCTCTGTTATTAGTTTGCACTCAGCTTTTTAAATGTCACTGAAAACATTTCAAGATTTTACCTTTCTTGTCAGCCTCTGCTTAATTTCCCTTCTTTCTTCCTGCTCTGTTTGATCATTTCTTTCTGCAGAAAAAACAAAAAAAGAGATGACTTTCCTCATGTAGGAAGATCAGCTGTTTCCAATATATCCAGGCAATAAAAGTTACAATATGGAGAAGCGTGGTGCTGTTCCTTAGTCCTAGCTCAGTCCTTACTATGCCTGCTTGGTGCATTGCCAGAATATACAGCTACCTTTCAATGAGGACACAGAAGCACGTATGCCAATGTCAGCTTTTCTTGTGACATAACCTCCAGTTACAATGAGCTTTAATAAACACAAAGCAGCCAGTCCAATTCTTCAGCTAGATAAAAATTTAGAGGGAAAAGCAATACCTTTAAAATTATGAATGAAGGATTGTTATGCCATGTCTTTGTTAGAGTCCTGTCACACTTGCATTAAGATGCTGAAACATTTTCCTGTACGTACTTCAGAGAAAGCATGTTCTCAGGCTTCATATTTAGTTGGTCACGTTGCTATACTATTCATCCTTGACTTACAGGATATCCTTTTCCCTCTACTATTCAAGATATGCCAGTTGTATTAGAGCCTTTTTATACTCACAAGTTTTCTTTTGTGATCTTCTGTTCTAACCTAAGCCAGTTTGCTTATGTGTGTTCCATTAACATTCAAGCCGTGATAACGCCTACACACTGGATCTAAAGATAGACTCGAGTCCTGTACCATTGTATGAAATATAGTCTTTGCCTTGGGATACTACTTAATGGATTTTCTATTTCTAGTGCTTTCTGTTACTAAATTTAGACTCAAGTCCATGACCTAAACAATGCTAGAGACCTAGGGAAAAGATGCTTAACCATTCAGTGAGCCTAGAGATCAGTGGTTTTCAACCTTTTTTCATTTGCTAAAAAAATTTGTATGGTGATGCAGACCCCTTTGGAAATCTTATACATAGTCTGCAGCCCCCCAGGGGTCTGTGGACCACAGGTTGAAAACAACTGCTATGGATAACGGTGTTATCATCCTCTCTCAGTTAAGCAAAAGTCATATTCTGTTAAATGTTGTCAGTGTTAAACTACTGTGTCTTAAAAGGCTATTTTTGGAAATGAGCCTTTTCTTGCCCCTCCCTTTTTCTGTATTCTTTAGATTACATTGAAATAAAGACACATGGATCTATTTTAAAGAAGTATTGTAGCAACATATCTGCAACTAGGTAAACAGAAAATGTAAATCAGAGAACTTAAAATTACACAGTACACTAGAATGGTGGTGTATATGACTTTGAAGTAGAGTACACGAGACTGATGATATGGCAGTGCTTCAGAAATGTCAGTGAGATGACCAAAGATTTAGATAGCACTTGGCTGCAGTATCTGAGGGAGAAATATGGAAAAAAAAAAGATGCCTCCAGGACGTAACTAACGTGCCTAGTTAAATATGTATTAGTCCCTTTTTGATTAGACCTTTATGGTTGTATTTTGACTTTTAAAAAAAAAAAAAAAAGCTGTTCTCCATCAATTTAAATGTCCACAAGAATATAGTCATGATGCACTCTACATGGGCACTGGGTGGTTTTCTAAGATAGAAACACGAATATGCCTATCTGGTCTGAAGATTGCTTTTTGTCAGTTTGAAATGCTAAGCAAACATCATGGTCCGTATCGATAATGGCACATCTAGATTTAGATAAAGTTAAACTCGTTTTGCTTAACAATTGTGGAAGTATAAAAAGCAATTCATGAGGAAGCAAATGCAAGATCTTGGTAAACTTTACCTATCTGATGGAAGGAAGTGTCAGCAGGGATATTACAGAATGCAAACATTAGTACAAAGAAGAACTAGAGAGCTTTTCACAGCAACCTCGTATTGCTGTATTTGGATCCGTTTATTAGTAAATGGCTGACTTTAACACTACACATCTCAATGGAGTAACAGTCCCGTTACACAGTGTCACGTGCAGTAGTGAAACTCACAACCTTGCTCTGTATGAGTTATGCAGGGAATTCTAAACTATGCATGACACGGAAGCAATCACCAGTGTTAAGAATGAAGCAGGGACTGTACAATCCAATGTAAGAGAAGCTGCCTCTTTGTACATGAATATCAATGGCTTGCTCTCAGAATATCATAGAGAACCCATCTGAACTCCCGGGACTGATTTTTAGGTTTGAACACACAGTTACTGTGGCAGTCATGCCCTGTACTGGACAAGCAGTGTTCTATATTTAAAGACAGAGGAATGAATAAAATCAATAAGATTATAAGTAAGTGCTGGGGGTTTTTTTAAGTACCTCTCTTATCCAAGAGTCACCTCTACGAGGGAGAGTAAAAAAAAAATATTTCTCTTCATTTCCTGAATATTTTAAAAAAGTAACATCATAATAGCACTTACAAGTCATAAGGTCATACTGATTTCAATGGGGGTATTAACATAATCATGGTTTGGCAGGATCAGATCCAATCATGCTCTCATTAAAGTCATTGGGAACAGTGTCAGTATCTCTCTATCACTAACTTGAACACTGACTTTTCAACTGTTGCAGTCAAATTATTTACCCTTCTTTGTCACCCGTTCTAATGTCCCTCCTGGCTCAGTGATGACCTGGGTTCTTTGCAATGTAGCTGACATTTTTATGTAATGAAAAAGGTAACATAAGCACAATTGTGCAGTTTCTGATCCAAGTGCATCCCATGCAAACCCAGAGAAACTGCACTGAAGCTGACAGAGTTAGTCCAAATTTATGCATGGTAAATCTAACCCAGTATGTTTAGCTGGCATTGTGGACATATCTTTAATTCTGCTTCATCTTCTGTTCTGCTTTAGCTCCCTCTGTAAGCTCATTATATAAATGTAACGCAATGGTTTTTTTTATATTAAAGCTGGTCAGTTTAACCTAGATTAAGGATGTAGCCAGCTTACATCAGAAAGTAACAAACATGAAGGACCAGATTCTCAGAGAAGCTGGGCTCTGATTTAGACCAGAGAACGAAGGGAGCAAGTTTTCAATGGGAGATGCAGTGTGTTCACTCTTTTGCAAATCTGGCCCCATCTGAGAGAGAAATTTTAGCTCAATTGCTTTTCCTTTTGATGGCTGGGGGTTGAGGTTAAATTGGGTTAATATGTTTACAGGTCACAAGAATTTGTGTTATGTGTTATTTGTAATTTGAATATGTGTAAATGACTGTGTATGCGTTGAGTGGGTAATTAATTTACATACCACAAGAACTATTAACAAAGTAAATGGTTTGATGTACTTCAATAACTGAACCAACTGAAGATGACCAAGGAGTCCCCTTGAGTCCCCTCTGTCTCCAAAGCCTATTGACTTCAATGACAGCAGCATCAGGCCCTCTTGTATAAACTGATAAGAAAGAAAAAGCAGCATGCAATCCAAATCCTCAGAAATTAAGTTGACACTGTAATCTTTGCTGTCATGCTGCTATTTTCCTCTTTGTTAGTATAATTTGCCTATACATTTCTAGTTTTCTCCTTCAGGAGAAAAATTGGGAGGCACAATTTAATTTTGTAAAGACGACCCTTCCTAAATCTAAACCATTCTGGAAAACTAATGTCCCCCATTTTCTCAGGACCTTCTTTCTTCATCAATTTTGTGTACTAGTGAAATACAACCCTCGAAATTATCAGATCTGATTTAAAAGACAAAGACAGCATTGCTTTCATAGAATGCAAACACATACTCCATTAAATTGTTCAAGCTTGTTTGAACAAGTAATTGGTTATTTTTCATATAATAATGTCTTTTACATTTTTGGTGCTAAGATACATCATAAATACAGCAGAATGTGTGATATTTTTCCTTAAAGCAGTGGTACTCCACCTTTTCCATCTAGCTTACCCCATATGACAACAGAAACAATTTTTAGGATTCCCCTGTTCTCATCATTTTGGGGATTCCCCGGCCATCTAAAGGAAGTTCAGCAAATGTCTCCAGCTGCTCAGACAATAGTAACAGGCAAGGAGTTTGATACCCTGGCACTGTCTCAGCTTGCCTTTTCCTGTCTTTAATTCAGTTTCTGTTTAAATTAGAAAGGTCAGGAATGGATCTGATGCAATTTACTTGCTAGGAAAGTCACTGTTCTGCAAGGATGCCTGTGCGCTTCACTTTGGCATTGATGGATTTTAATTGACAGTGTGCCCTGACTCTCTATGCAAAATGATAATCGAGGTGATTGCTAAACTGACAAAACCAGACTGTGCTTCCTTTCTCATGCAGCCATAACAGCAGGAATTATTTGAAAAACTGCTTTTGTATTATTGTTTTTTCTGCATTAAGGGGGATGCCTTCAGACAAGTACACATATCAGACACCAGAAAACACCCCAGTGAAAATTCCATTGGTTACAAATCCATTCCCAAAGGGAGGGCATGAACTTGTCTATAGCGGAGAAATGGCTCTGAGAAATGTATTCAGTAGTTTCTAAACAAACACACAAAATGCTATTATTTTTTTGAAGTACTCACGTTTAAGTATATTTCTTCTTTCAAGTTCCTCGACGGCAGGTCTTTGGCTCAGACGCCTGCGGAAAAATACCAAAATCACATTTTGTACCATGTTTGTTCTTGCAAAAGTCTGTACTGGGCTGTTGGGATTTTCCTTAGAAAATCATCTCTGGTCAGTGAAGGAAGGGAATCCTAAAAGCTGGATATTTAGTCCTTTTATTCTTCCCAAATGCCAGCAGTGCAAGTGGAAGTTTTCCTCTAGTTTGCTCTGCTATAAGAGTTATCTTTCCCTGATGTATATATCCTTTTCATCCTATTTCCAAACAAAGTCAGCTGAAAATAGTGCCCCACTACCGTTAAATTCATTCTTGAGGAGGCATTTACCCTGAGAATCAAATGGGGTTCTTAGAAATCTTCTGGAGCAATTACTGCCTCCGCTCATGTAGTAATGGGCGCCCCTTTTCTAGCATTGACAATGATACATCCTGGAAAAACCATCGCCTTGCTAGAAATAAAGCCTCTCTATGCAGGGTGGTTTCCTGGTTACAGATATGACAGAGGAGTCCACTAGCTTTACTGGTGCCTGGCGAATAAAATTCATGTGCTGCTCACAGCTTCCTGCTGTCTGAACTGAGTGAATGTCTTCTGCAGCTTCACCTCCCCTTTCAGTAGTGCTGCCTCAGGATTGAGTCTTCAAATCATATGATCAGTGCCAGAGCGATTTTATCTTGCATACCAAATGAGACTTCCCCAAGAGATGCTGCTAATATCTGCAGAGAATCTCAGGTAATTGAACACCCACACACAAGCATTTATAGTTACTGCATTTGCTAGCTTTCAAACAATAATCCAGCCAACAGCGATATGAAAAGGTTTCTACTGATTTCTGGTGATATTAAGGATCCTCGCTTCCTGCCTGAAATAGATGTTACACAGTAGGAGTCTGGAGGTTCCAAAGCCAACGTGATTGCCAGCAACGGGCTAACACGGAGACTTGCAGGCACCAGGAGAGTGATTTTAGTATCACAGTAAATAAAGGGCAGAATTCTAAAATGATCTTATAACATAGCACTGTGTCGAATACAAAAGAGAACAGACACTAAAATGATGAACTAACGTCTCTGATGCTAGGTGTCCCCCTAGCATTTGTCACCTGATCAAATTCACTACTGAAATCAGTTCCTTGGATTTTCTTGGCAGCATCAGGATTCAAGCACAAAATGAACCCTGGCAGCCTTCATGAACGCACCTCCTTTCCTTTTTGTTTATTTATTCCCCTAAAACCACTGACAGGGCCAAATCTACTCTCAGTATCAGAGGTGTAAATGTGGAGTAACTCCACTGAGCTCGGTATAGCTACTCCTGATTTACTCCAATGTAAATGGTAGCAAGATATGGCCCCATGAGCTTTAGTGCTTCAGTAACAACCCCTGTACCCAACTCCAGCCATGCTTCTTTCTACCCCCAAAGATTTTTTGTGGGTGTCTTTGATTTCTCCTTAGACTTAATGGAGCAGGTCCTATACCTCAGCCTAATTCTACTGAAGTGAATGGAGCTATGCAGAAATGCACCAGTTGAGAATGTGACCACGTTTTTAATTCACGGGTGGGCAAACTTTTTGGCCTGAGGCCCACATTGGGTTTCATAAATTATATGGAGGGCTGGTTAGGGGAGGGGGTCGTGGCCCAGCCCCCACCTCCTATCTGCCCCCCCCGGGACTCCTGCTCCATCCACACACACCCACTGCCTGTTCCCTGACCACCCCTGCACCTCACGCCACCCCATCCAACCCCTCCTCTCATTCCTGATGCCCCCCCCCAGGACCCCTGCCCCATTCAACTACTCCTTCTCCCTATCCCCTGACTGCCCCTGACTGCCCCCTGCTGCTCCATCCAACCCCCCCCTTCCCGACGGCTCCCCTGGGACCCCTGCCCCCATTCAACCCCCTGATTCCCCCCAACCACCCCAACCCCTATCCACACCCCCACTCCCAACCACCACCCTGAACTCCCCTGCCCTCTATCCAACCCCCCTGCTCCGTGCCCCCTTACCGCACTGCCTGGAGCACTGGTGGCTGGTGGCACTACAGCTGCGCCGCCTGGCTGGAGCTGGGCCATGCTGCCACCACCAGACGGCGCAGAGACCGGGTCAGGCCAAGCTCTGCAGCCGCACTGCCCCAGGAGCTCACAGCCCCGTCGCCCAGAGCATGGCGCCAGAGGCGGAGTGAGCGAGCTGAGGCTGCGTGGGAGGGGAAACAGCAGGGGAAAGTCCGGGGCTAGCCTCCCAGGCCAGGAGCTCAGGGGCCGGGAAGGATGGTCCCGTGGGCTGGATGTGGCCCGCTGGCCGTAGTTTGCCCACCTCTGTTTTAATTCCTGTTGGCCCTCCTTGCCCCTCCCCATCCCATCACTGTATGTCTCAGCACTGATACAAGTCCCTGAGGATGTTTTGTTTCAGAGAGATTAACATGCTCTTCACAATCCAGATCAGGGAAGAGTGACTTACTCTGTGAGTTTACCTGTAAATCAAAGGGCCACCAGGCCTGCTGTTCACACGTCTCTCTGTCAAACCATTTTTAATTACACCACGTCCATGTGATGTTATAGATTCTCCTAGGAACTGTACATTAGATTCTGAAGGACCTTTAAACTAGAGGATTAAAAAATCTAACCAAGAATATCAAAGCAATTAAAGCAGTGTTCTGAGTGCTTATGAATATTGATGTGTTATGGTAATCCTGGACTTTTTAAAATCCACCCTCCCCTTTTTTGCACCCACAAATAAAACCTGTAAATCTCTCACTAGAAAAAAAATGGTTTGTGACAGAGTCAAGTCTCCATTGACAATCAGACAGTTGAAACCAGTTTTCTTCAAAGCACTAGTGCCTAAATTCACTACCACATGATGCAGGACCAGATTTTCACAGTTGTGTGAACACACATCAAATCTGCATATGTAATTACAGAAACTGCACATGTAAATACACATAGACATGACCAGGCAGGCAGCTAACAAACCCTTCATACAGTACTGACAACCTCAAATATTCAGTGATCAAGAGTAAGCCCCCTCCCCAAAAAATCATGAAATTGGCTTAAAAATATTTTATTTGTCATCTTGTTTTTGAGCCTTTAGAGTGCACTTGGACCAAATTTGCAAGCTTCTCTCCACAGCCATGAGTGCTAGAAACTCACTTGTTCTTAAAACAAAAGTTGAAAGTCTCATGAAATGACATGATTCCACAAGCTGGGGCTTTAAGAAGAAAACTATATATCCAAATCCTTATTATAACATTGTCAGCAATGTTAACATTATTGATGTGTGAGTACCCTGGTGTCATTCCATGCAGCTGTTATATATACTGCTCAGGTGGGATATTTATCTTTATTTGTAGTCCATCACTGTGGCATGTGAATACTTCCATGGTTTCTGAACATATAGTGGAATGTAAAGGCCGCTTTCATTACAGCTGCACTCACACACATACGGGAGAAGGGCAGTCAGCCAGCAAAGGTTAATGGGTCCAGCTGCTTCCCTCCCTTTGCTCTGATTGGAAAGGAGAGATGGCAGCTGTGTGTAGCCCAGTCAGGGAGAAGAGGGTATCTCTAACTGTAGAAGCCCTCTTCAGAAAGGGGAGAGATTGAAGAGAGAGAAGCTTTCCTAGCTGAGAGGTTCTCAAAGGGCTGAACTGCTTCTTGATGCTGTTGCAGGCTGCTCTGGAGCAGTCTGTATTGTGAGTACTGAGGCTTGCTCCCTTTTCTCTCTACTGAAATGTTTCACTAGGCCTCCTGCAGGAGGGGACTTTTCTGCTTTGAAACAGAAAGCTGGGGGTGAGCTGAGAACTTCCTGACTTTGCATATGTCCTGGGCCTTCTGCACAGCACTTAGCCATTCCTAGGCCCAAGAAATTCCAGTTGCTTTTTCAGTACTGAGGGCTATGCTCACCTCAGCTGTGTAAGCACAGCTAGCCCGGTGCAGGGGGACCCACAGAAGTTTTCCCTGGGTGCTCTGTAGGCCCTTACCAGATCAGCCAAGCTTTCAGCCACACTGGCCAGGCCCTCAACCCAGCCAGCAGCACTCCATTTCTCCAAAGGGGGGGTTGCAGCCATCTTTTACCCTGATGTGGCCTCTCCTTGGCAGGCTGCCCCTGCCTGAGGCCCTCTGCCTTGTTTCACCTCAGTGGGACTAAGAGTAAACAAGGAACAACTGTGGTTCTGAACTGCAGACGCCTCCACTGTCAGTGACTCAGCATGGTGTGGAGCGAGCTAAGGAGGTGCCTTGGTCAGAGGAGTGTTTCTTTTTTTAAAGTGTATTTTAGCTGTCTGTAGGGTTGCCAACCATCCAGGATTGTCCTGGAGTCACCAGGAATTAATGATTCATCTTGAATAAAGATTGTCCTGTGACGAAATCTCCAGGAATTTGTCCAACCAAAGTTAACAACCCTAGGTCTGTGTTCTGAACCTGTTAACATCTCTGCTGGGGAGAATTCCACTTCAGGCTCTGTAAGCAAGGAGCCATCCCTTCCCTACTTGGTAGTCCATGCTGAGAACTTAGTAGCACTCTTTGGATTTTTCCCCTCAACCTTAAAAAATAAAATAAAATAAAATAAAAATCCCATTTTCCATGAGCTCTGTGAGCCTCCCCAAAAAGAGATCAGCTCGATCCTCAGGATGGCAGCATTACTGCCTTAGAATCTCCTCTCTGTACAAGGCAGTCAAGTGTAACTTGGCCTGAGAAATGACTTGTCTTGGGGACTTGGGTTTTTTTTCTTTTTTCACCCACTATTAGAGGGAGCAGGTGCCGTCAAAGATGAGGACTTGTTACAGGAAACACTAATATCCTCTGTAGGCTTTAACATCTCCAGCAGCTTATAGGCTAAAAGCAGATTTCAGGCCACAGCTGGGGAGCTCTTGCTTTGTAATTTTGGAGGACGAGATGGCAACCAAGTTGAAGCCTATGAAGAGGCTGAAACTGAGCAGCCAGTGGACTTAGCCAGATTAACTGTAGTGTCTGTGCAAGATCTCCCTGAAAGAGTGAAGAACCAAATTTTAAGAGTTCAATTGATTTGTAAAGGATGGAAGAGCTGCTATCCTTGATGATATGATTTTCACATTGACTAGTTAATTTTAGACACCTACCTATTTCTGACCACCAGAAAGAGCATCCAATCTGGGCCCATTATGTACTGTAAATGCACTGAAATCTTAGTGTCAGTATCTGAATTAGTCCCTGCCTCAGTAAATGCCGCCTCTCTTTGCTCTAGGTACCATACATAGCAAGCCATTTCTGATGTAAAGTTACCTTTCCTTCATTCCGTTTAACACCTACATGTTTCTGAGAGCTTTCAGGAAAGTAACATCTATTGAGCCTCATCCTCAGCCGGTGTAAAGTGGTGTAATCTCCTTGAAATGTTTATGGTGATTTACACCAGCTGAGGATGTAGCTCAGAGTCAAATTCTTTCCTGATTTACACCCATGAGCATCTCAAGGGCTGTCACAAGTGTGACAGAGGCAGCGTTCGGCCTGTGTACTTTATTTTACCAAAATGCAGCTAGATATGAAACACTGAGCAGAAGTGCAAGGCTGCAGTGGTATCTCCTTGTGATCACCATAGCAAATCTGGCTCGGCATCTCTGGGTAACTAACTCCAGTTTGATAAAGACCAAATAATCTGATCTAAAATGCAAGCATTTTGTTACTCTTTCACAACCACCCTCTCCTATCCCCCTCCTCCGTTATGAGAAAAGTGTGATTTTTCTGAAGCTCAGAAGAGGTTACAAAACTCACATTAACCTGGCATGGGGCAAAATGAACCATCAAAACCCAGATGTTCTTCTGCTATTTACTAATATTCAGCTTTAATGCTCAGGGCCACATTTTCATAAAAACAAAGCAAAATTGCACTAGCCAACAGTTAATTGCATATGTTTGTACCCACCTGTGGCCAAGTCCTTTGCTTACTCTCAGCCGTATTTCCACTGAAGTCAGCGGGGCTATGCATGTGAGTAAGGGGAACACAATTGGTGCCAAACACGTCATTACAAACTGGCCTGCACAACAACCTACTCTGCATGGGCCAAATCGCACTAGCACTGTGTGAGTATAATTCAGATGCTGAATAGAGATGGTGACGCTTCCCAGCTGAAATTCTTTTCACTGAAAAATGCAGACTTTCAACATTTTATGAATTTGTGTTGATTTCACCAAATTGTTTTGGTCGGGGAGGAAAGTCTCAAAAACGGACAAAAATTTTCACAATTTCAAAACAAAATCTTTTGATCTCTTTAATTCAAAATGACTGTCTTGAAACTTACTTCAGTTTTATTTAAAAAATTTTAATTAGAAATTCAAATGAAACAAATGTTTAGTTTGACACCAAACAAACTTTTTTCCACTGTTCATTTCGTTGAGAATTTTTTTATTTTTGTTTTTTGAGCAGCCAGTGAACTAAACAAATAAATCATATAGCTCTTGTGCTAATTTATGAGAATTTGGAGGTGGCTCTGGGCTGTTTTCCCCTTAATGTGCATATGTGAATCCTGTGAGGTTCCTAGAGGCCGCTTGCTGACAGTGAGAAGGAAACACTGATTCTGCTCTTTCTCTCTTGATGCACCGGTGAAAGCATCACGCATGCAAGACCAGGCTGCCTGTGGAGACAATTACCATAGCTCCTACTAGCTCGTCAGTGAGAGATACTTTACCAGCTCACTTGGTAGAGCTGTCACTGTCTTTTACCACGAGATTCCCAGTTTGAGGCCCAGCTAAGGTAACGTGCAGGAGTCGCAGGACAAACACGCACATACAGTCACTGGCTCCAGCTTGCAGGGGAAATCACTAATTGACTGTCTCCTCCAGTGCCAGGTCACATATGGTCAGTTCAGCAATACACATGTAGGTGCATATGTGTATCAATCAATAGGTCAATACTTACTTCACACATAGAGATTCTCTTCACGATGCAGGGAATTAACCTGAGGACTAGTTTAGTATCAAAGTGAATGACATTGTGCTGCTGCAGATCAATCAGACAGTGATAAACATCCAGAGCACTCCAGGGATTTGCTGGTTACTTTACTCGACTTCCAGGCAGGAGTTGAGAGAGTGGAGCCAGCATGTTTCAGACCTGGGAGGAAATTGCCTAGTACACTTTCCTTTGTACTCCCTAAATTGAGTTCTTCACAGGATCTGCACCATCCATCTGCAGGATATGTATCCTGGCTAGGATCTTTGGACACTTGATTATGACATGATCTGAGGTGTAGCAGCTGCATGCGCAGAAGGCATGTTAAAGTGTTGGCTGGATCTTTATCTAGAATAAATAGGCAGAGCTCCATTGAAACCAATAGTGCGACAGTGATTACACCAGCTGAGGAGCTGGCCTTCTGTTCCTAAGTCACTGTAGCAAACGGAGCTGTTGAAAGCTGCTGCTGCGGTTGTTGTAGACAGGCAGAGCCTGAACACAAGAGCCTGGTAACCTCCATATTTTTGGTTTTGCAAAGTTTGGTGTAAACATATCTGCTGGTCCATGTCATCTGATTTCTCACCTGCACGGAGTTTTTTGTTTTTCTTCAGTTGAGAAATTTTGCATGATCTAGCAAGATCTTTCCTTGAGATGGATTAATGTCTCATTTGTACTGAATTGTGGAAAATAGAATTTTTAGTTGCCCCTCCACCCACCCTGTGTCTTACAAATATGCCCCTGTAGCTGGGCTGAAAGAGAGACATTTGCACGGGTGTGGGAGGGGGGTAATATGCATATGTTAGCCAGGAGTAGGAGCTAGAGCTTAAGGGAAGCTAGCAAAGTTGGGACACCCTTTGCAGGAAACACACTGGGCACCATGACACTCATGTGAGCTGTTTCACCAGGGGATGGGCCTTCCTCACCTGCCTGAGGCAAACAGGAAATAAGTATTTTTTAAGTGGAAGCAGCGGCAGCTCCAGGCACCAGTGCTCCAAGCCTGTGCCTGGGATGGCAAGCTGCGGAGGACACCCTGCTGGTCCCTGCAAAGGCAACAGTTAGGCAGCCTTCGGTGGCTTGCCTGTGGGAGGTCCGCCGGTCCCGCGGATTCAGTGGCAATTCGGCGGCAGGTATGCCGAATCTGCGGGACTGGCAGACCTCCCGTAGGCAAGCCTGCGTGTCGTGCTAGAGCCACCCCTGAGTACAAGGACCTAAGAAAAATAATGGCTCTTGCAAGGATTTTCTGAAGATTTTTTTTTTTTTTTTTTTTTTAAAGTCAGCCTACTATCAATGCTTCCCTAAAGACCATGGAGCCAAATTCAGCATTCGTTTACACCAATGTAAATTGAGCGTGAACTCCTCTGATTTCATTACTTACTCTGGATTGACAATGAGAGATGACTCTGGCTTTGCATGAGCCACCTGTGTCAAACAATCATGTATTTTTGGTGTTGTATTAAGTGTTATAAAGTGGATTTCTCAGGAAGGTTAAGGGGAACCCGTTTGGGTGTGTCCCTGATTCCACCCTTGTGTAAAATTCTTATTCTGCACTAGGGAAAAAACAGTGCGCTAGAATGTATAGAAAAGTGAAGTGAGTTCAGTATGTCAGCATAAAGTATCGGAGGGCTGGTGCTCCTATGAGACATGTGCCAATGCTGAACATCAGGAGGAAATGTCTGAATTTTAAATGGGCATCTCTATTATCAGAACATCAAGCACAATTCAACAGAGTTTATTTTTATCCTTCCTGTTAGTAGCTGTAAAGAGTGCATGCCAGGCCTTTGAGTCATCCCTGTATTTCACTGAGACAGGTGCTGCAGTACTGTTTTCAATGTACAATTATGGGTAGTAGTAAATCTTTGGTGGGAGATGCTTGCCTGTTAGTAGAAGCCTGTATACAAAATTAGGTGGGCACCAAAGACATGAGCTTGTTCTTTCCCTGGGTAATTTTAGGAGCATAAAGTGGTGTGTGGGTGACATATCTTGTTGGAAAAACCTAGAAGAGCAACTACTGCTGCTCTGTGACAACAATCGGCTAAAGAGCAGAAGGAAGAGGGTGAATGTTACTGTATGTTCTGCCATGTAGCCTGAGTCATCTAACAATTGTGACTGCCAATTTATTTAACTGGGCTATATTTTTAAAGCACATGGCATACTGTGGCTACAGGGTGGGTGTGGATCCTGGCAGAAACATGTAAATCAGGGTATTTGGAAAGAGAAGATTTTAAATGTGGCCACTGCTATTCTGTTTGCTTGTCCAAACAGAGTAAGTTATGGAAACAGCTTAAAAGCATGGGTGTAATTGGAGGAGGAGGGCACTGCTGTCTTGAACTGCAAATCTCCGGCAGGCGTTGAATTTGCCTCCACCTCACATGTGGCCCCACTGGCCTGACTGATGCTGCCCCCCACAAAATACAAGTCACAGTACGCCTATGCTTAAAAGTGGTACCTGAATAATAGTCCCTTTAATAATGTTATACGTTGACTAGAAAAATTGCACAGGCAGATTAAATGCATTTTGGTTTTGAAAGAATTAGGGGGACAGGTTGGTTGTTTGGTTTTTTTAAGTATGCAACTGTTCATGCAAAACATGAGCCTAATTTGCACTTGTAGTGCAATTTAGACATGTGCGCAGATAAACCTAATTAGTCACTTGATGTGCAATTTCTGATTGGTGTTGCAATCATGATAATTATCAGCCAGAACCTCAGCCTAGGGCAGGGGTTCCCAAACTGGGTGTTGGGACCCCTCAGGGGGTCACAAGCTGTCAATTTCCACCCCAAATCCTGCTTTGCCTCCAGCATTCATAACAGCATTATAAATTAAAAACACTTTTTTATATATTTTTAAATGGGGTCGCACTCAGAGGCTTGCTATGTGAAAGGGGTCACCAGTACAAAAGTTTGAGAACTATTGGCTTAGAGTCACTCTTTTGTGCTGCTCCAGTAGTGTACGAGAACTTAACTCTGCCCTAATGAGAGAACTCCAGAGACACAATCTTATACCACCTACTGTATCCTAGTTGCACATAGGGGGCATACCCTAGATGGGTTTTGGCATGAATGCATTGTGCTACAATGATCCTGAAATGGAGGAACAAGAGCGAGTGAGTTGTTACACGATCATAAACTAGAACAACGTTATGACCGCTCTAGGTTGTGACCAGGGCTGGTCCAGCACCAGGATAAGGGAGCCAGGAAAGTAGCTCAGAGCCACTTTTGCCTCCCCAACTGCAACTATGTTGAACATGAGGTTGGTGTAACTGAGCCATAAGCCCTAATTAAAAACAAAATTTGACCTTTGGCTACTTTACTAAATAAAAATATTTTCAAAATACGTTATGCTAACAGCACTATGCAAGTCTTACGTAATGTAGGGCTGCAGCACATGGTAGGTTTCAAATTGCACGTTATACTGTATCATGGGCCATGTCATACCTACTACAGTATTGCCCACAAAATACCTCTCTCATCCAGAGGAAAGGAGCCACTGTGGTGTTACCAATCTACATCTCATAAGTCCAATACATCAAACCGTTATACAAATGCCATACAACCAACATAAGTTACAGATATTTTTGTCCCATTTAGGACACCGTCCTGAATTCTGTCCTGACTCTCCAAGGCTGTAAATCAGAGTGGTGTTTGGCCGAATGTATGTGTTTGATTATGTTCCCATCCCACTCCCCCCACCACTGAGTTATAGTTTAGCAACACTATGATCCCAATCACATAGAAGCCCCACAGTATGGTGCTCAGATACTACAGATGAGTGCAGAATAGAAAACCTGCCATCCACACACTGCAACCCATCCTCCCTGGATGACTGATAGTCCTTAGGCTGGTCTGTTTTTGCACAGTACTATATAAAGATACGCTGTGTGGGGGCTGAAATACACAGTCAGAGCACCACTGTCTAATTAGGTGGGAGGATTCAGATGGAGAATGCTACAAAGTAATCGCTGTTTTCTCCCATGTGAAAACCCTAGAGTACTTGACCATTGATCCTAGGGTGACCAGATAGCAAGTGTGAGAAACTAGGATGGGTTGGGAGAGAATAGGAGCCTATATAAGAAAAAGACACAAAAATAGAGACATCTGGTCACCCTAATTGATATCCGAGTTCTCTAGATCTGTTAAAGGGAAGGCTACTCGGAGCAGCTGAGCAGCAACTGTCTCTCTACCTCTGCATTCCAAGGGCCCAATCCAAAGCCCATAGAAGTCAATGGAAATCTTCCCATTGACTTGGTTGGGCTTGACACATGTGGAGGCATGAGCCGTCCCCGAAATGTTCAGTCTTTGCCAGCCTAGGGAAGAGAGAATCCAAAGTCTCCTGCGTGGCGCAATAACATTCTGAAGCTGTGCTGCTGAGGCAGCTGTGACCTGATTTGGCTGATCCAGTCTTGCTCTCATCCTTATTGTTGTGCAGTTAGCGGGATATTTTCATCTGCAAAGCAGAAGCATGAAGCAGTACTAAGGAGGGTTGTATACAGTATCCTTGGGTAATAGTTTCCAGAGAGGGAGTGATTGACTCATCTGAATTTTAAGTACTCTCGCTAAACATATATATATTTTTTTCTCAATAGCCATAGATTCCTGTTGGAGCTTGTACTGGGATGATGCTCTACTTTTTACTTTAGCAAATCTGAGTTTTGCATTTTATAGTCGCATAATTGCTAGTTTGCCACCACGAAAAGGAAACAGTTTGCATGATTTTTAGGGCAAAAAGTCCTTGCCGGCATCAATGGCCTGTTCTTAAGAGGTTCTGAGCATTGAATTCAATGGGAGTTGCAGGATCTCTGGGCACCTCCCAGGATCAGGGCCAATTCTCAAAGGCCCCTAGGTTATGACTACCCTTGAATTGTTAATTGAGTTGGCTAACATGACTATAAATTCTAGTGTAGTCAATATAAACATCTGTTTCAGGACACACATCTCTGCTCCCAGCCTAGGGTTAAACACAACTAGCAAATAATGTTTGTTTTCTGTCTGGAATTTACAGTCGTGTTAATTCACATGTGTTAAACCACAACTCAACAAACATTCAACTGTAGGCACACATTGAACCCCCAGTGAATGTTGAAGGCATTTAGTATCTCCTAGCATGAGGCCCAGGATTTTCATTTAAATGTCTGGTGAGCAGCCTGTGGGAAGAAAGTGAACCAGTGAATGACTTAGATAGCACCCTCCTGAGCTCCATAAGGTACACGCATACCAGGAGCTCACCTCTAAGTCTGTCATCTGCTTGCAGGTGGACAAAAGAGGCAACTTGCTTAGCCATGAAACGCTAGTCCGGGGATCGGCAACCTTTCAGCAGTGCTGTGCCGAGTCTTCATTTAGTCACTCTAATTTAAGGTTTCGCATGCGAGTAACAGGGTCGCCCGGGGGGAGGGTGGGGTGTGGCAAGTGGGGCAATTCGCCCCAGGTCCCACAGGGGCCGCCATGAGAGTTTTTCAGGGCCCCTGGAGCGGGGTCCTTCACTCATTCCAGGGCCCCCGGAAAACTCTTGCGGGGCCCAGGCCCCTGGAGCTTTTTCCGTTCCGGGTCTTCGGCGGCGGAGGGTCCTTCTGCTCTGGAACCCACTGCCGAATTACCGCCAAAGACCCAGCTCTTCGGCAGCGGATCGCACTTTGGTGGTAATTCAGTAGCGGGGGGGCCCCGTCGCAGGTCTTCGGGGCACTTTGGTAGCGGGTCCCAGAGCGGAAGGACCCCCCCACTGCCAAATTACCGCCGAAGACCCCAGGCCCCCTGAATCCTCTGGGCGGTCCTGGCCAGTAATACATTTTAATGTTTTTAGAAGCTCTCTTTCTATAATATATAAATTGTTGTATGTAAATAAGGTTTTTAAAATGTTTAAGAAGCGTCATTTAAAATTTAAAATGCAAAGCCCCCTGGACCGGTGGCCAGGACCCGGACAGCGTGAGTGCCACTGAAAATTGGCTCGCGCGCTGCCTTTGGCACGCGTGCCGTAGGTTGCCTACCCATGCTAGTCTTTGTTTTGAAGCTACAGTAAAACTGGAAGCCCAGCATGCCCAAGAAGAGGAGAACGAACCAATGTTTCAGACAAGTTACCAGCATGTCTAAAATGTAAGCAGGTTGGTGCTTCCAAGCAAACAAACGCCTGCAATGTAAATCCCTGGGATTAATTCTTACTGCATAATATGTGGGATTTTAAAATAGAGACATCTGTCACTGAAACAGCAGGAAAAACTGAGAGAAAAACCATTAAACACATAGGCAATATGCACAGTAATGAGTGAGAAAGCAAAAAGCACAATATAGAATCTATTTCCAAACAGCAGGGAATTGGAGGGTACAGAAAGAGGAGCAAACCCCATCTGTTTCTCCATTTCTCTCCTCTTGGTAGTTAACAAGAGCTTTCAAATGCTCTGGCCAATGTGCTCTTGTCATGGTACAATTCCCCACTCTGAACCTTAGCGCCCAAAAGATGGGGTACCAGCATGAATTCCTCTAAGCTCAATTACCAGCTTAGTACTTGTAGTGCTGCCACCAACCAGGAATTCCAGTGCCTGGTACACTGGTCCCCCCAAAACCTTGCCCGGGAACCCCAAGACCCAGACCCTCTGGATCTTAACACAAGGAAAGTAAACCCTTTCCCCCACCATTGCCTCTCCCAGGCTTCCCCTCCCTGGGTTACCCTGGAAGATTACTGTACTTAAACTCCTGGAATTACAAAACGAGAGGAAAATTCACCTTCCCCCCTCCTTCTCTCTCCCCCTCCCAGACTCTCCTTGAGAGAGACAGTAATCCTAACACAGAGAGAAATTTACCTTTCTCTTCCCCCTTCCCTCCTTTCTCCCCACCAAGTCCCTGGTGAATCCAGACCCAGTCCTCTGGGGTCTCACCCGAATAAAAAAACAATCAGGTTCTTAAACAAGAAAAGCTTTTAATTAATTTTTACTGTTTTTCTCTCTTTATCTTTGTAAATTTAAGATGGAATAGGTATAGGGTCTTTCAGCTGTAGACACTGGGAATACCCTCCCAGCCTAAGTATGCCAGTACAAATTGAACTCCTTCCAGCCAAATGCACATTCGCAAATAAAGAAAACAAACAAAAACCTAACTCGCCTTATCTACCAAGTACTCAATATTTTGAACTGATAAAAGCCTGTATTGGAGAGATTGGAAAGAAACCTGGTTGCACATCTGGTCACTCTCAGAACCCAAAGAGAACAACAACCAAAAACTAACAGCACACACAGAAACTTCCCTCCCTCCAGATTTGAAAGTATCCTGTCCCCTGATTGGTTCTCTGATCAGGCGACAGCCAGGCTTACTGAACTTCTTAACCCTTTACAGTCAAAAGAGATATAAAGTACTTCTGTTCTATTAACTCCTACTATCAGTTTATGACAGCTGTATATCTCCTGGAGGCCTCTGCCTCTGGAGTGCAGCAGAGTGCTAGGAGCAGCCTCTCTGTTAATCACTTTGGAAACTCTCTGCTCCATGGGTTCAAATCCAGCATGCGTGGCATGAGCAGAGTGGTAGCAAGCGGCTGCAGTGGTTGGGCTTTCCAGCAAAGCCGTATAGGGTTAATTTGCAATTAGGCAAGAGAGATTCTGAATGTATTTGTGGGTTACTAAGTGTCAATGTTTCTTTAAGGGCCTATGCACAGAAGGGCCTTCTAGGTTTAATGTGCTGTACAAGGGTGAGTTTAGCCTGTGTAAACAGCCTGTGGAATCGATTCCTCATTCACAGAGAACTCGGCAGCCACTGAACTGGCTGGCATGAACAGTACCCTAATGTACTAAAGTCTGTTCCAGTTCAGCCAGGATGCACAGGTAGCTCTCCAGCTAGTTTTGAGATCCTGAAATTCTGCACACTTAACTCACAAACTGTGGTCCAGGTGCCCCTAGAGTGAGATTTGGGATACAGGAAGAAACCCCAGCGTGATTGGTCAGCTGGAGAAGATGCTGAGAAGCACTGCTCACTAATCTGTGTTGACAAGCATCTGCAGAAATCTCCTTCCCCTGCTCTTCTCAATTAATGCAAAAATCTTTGAGGATGACAATTCTTTTCACTGATGCAAAATGCTGAGAATTTCCCTGCGTGATGCAAGCTCTCAAGAGAAATATTGTTTCCCCCTGTGAGCTGAACTATTTATAAAGGAAGCTCTTGGCAATCTGCGAAGCCTTTGAAGTATTAGAAGCATCTCTGTAATTACAGCCAGTGAGAAGTTACAGCACTGGTGGCTTGAAGGAACAACCAGGCTATAGCCTCTACACAAATGGTCCAGCTAACCCAGCCCTAATCCTAGCTGCAGTCAGCAGGTGCTGGCTGGGGTGTCAGTTTCTCTGGCAAACAGTGAACTTTCTCAGTTCTGATAGTAAGTCTGTGAAAACATGATGCTGTTATGTTTTTGTATAATCCCGAAAGCAAAGCACAAAATGAGATGTGATTCCTAAAACTGCAGATGCTTCTGGAACAAATAGCCCCACTTGATGCCATATGTACAATCATACCCTTGTTAGAACTACAGAGATCTTTCTGGGTATATTCTCCTTTGTAACCAAAACCCACCAAGGCCTCTCCCTTCATCCACCCACGCAGCATTTTCAAAGGATGGGGTATCCCTGCTTGCAGACAGCATGTCACCAGCTGGGTGGCAAGAGCATATGCTGCACTGCTTTCTCATTCTCTCACAGACACTGGGTTCCTCCTGGACCATGGTATCTCACAGCTCAGTTAGTGTCAGCAGGGTGCAAAGCAGACCTGAGCCATCCATCCCTCTCATATAACAGGTTCTGACAGTGCATTGTGGCTTTCTTTGGAGTGCAGTGCCAGTTTAATCTGTTATATGGCATGCGCTTAGAAAGACCTCTCTCTTAATGTAACACTCTTATTACGGTGTATTTGGAGTACACCCTGCCATCAGCATGGGGGGGCTCTGCATGGAGCTCCCTAACAAGTTCCACAGAGAACTCAAGGATGAGATATGGCCAGAATTTAAGAGTCTGCCACCCTTACCTGTTTCATATCTTACTCCTCAGATAGTTCCATTAAGTAAATGACACTGGCTGTTACTCACCACATGACATTCCACCCAACGTATCAGAATTTAGATCATTATGACTAGGTCCCCTCTGAATAGATCTGAATTTAAATGTGAGCTATTCACTCCGTGCTCTTCAGTACACATCATCTCCTGGATCCACATTTTTGGGCCAGAGTCTGAGCTCAGTTATGGTGGTGTAAATCTAAAATAGAGCAGGTAAAAGAATGGAATTCCTATCTTATGGAGCATTCCAGGTTTGTGGCTTTTTTGTTTTTTAAACTTGGTTTCACCAAGTCAGGTTGAAAAGTTGAAACCTCAAATTTTCACAGCACAAATATACCAATATATGTTGGTGGTTCTTATCTAAACACTTAGTTTTGACTGAATTGCCTTGACTCGTTAGAAGATTACAAAATGAAACATTTCAACCTTATTGAAATGATCCACATTGACAATGTCCTGTCAAAAACTTTAGTGAACTTGATACGTTCTCAGGAAATGTTTCGGTGTAGTCAAATCAATATTTTCTGATGGAGAACTGTTCCAGTAAAAAAATCTTGACCAGCACTAGTCTGGAGTAACTGGGCCTTGCTGTCCATCTCCCATTTTACATCACGGGGCAGTGTATAGCATGCATAGATGTAATTTACGCTCACTTTAAGACCACTTGGTGCAGCCAAAGCATCCAGGGTCCCTCGTGTAAATGAGAATTCAGCCATTGACTTCAATGGTGGTGTTCTAGATTGAGGGCAGTTCCAGGCCCCAGCACGCCAAGTGCGTGCTTGGGGCGGCAAGCCACTGGGGGCGCTCTGCCGGTCGCTGCGAGGGCGGCAGGCAGGCTGCCTTGGGCGGCTTGCCTGTGGAGGGTCCGCTGGTCCTGCGGCTTTGGTGGACCTCCCGCAGGCTTGCCTGCGGAGGGTCTGTGGGAGGTCCGCTGAAGCCGCGGGACCAGCAGACCCTCCACAGGCAAGCCGCCGAAGGCAGCCTGCCTGCCGTGCTTGGGGCGGCAAAATGCGTAGGGCCACCCCTATCTAGATTTATATCTATGTAGCTAAGATCAGAATCTGATCTTTATATTTTCAACACAGGGAAAGACTTTCTTGCAAACCTGTTTGTAACCTTGTGTTCTTTCAAAATATATCAGCCTTACTGCCCCTTTTGTTACCATATGAGGTTGTGAAAGTACTTTGCTTAAAACCTCCATTGCTTTAGCTAGAATCCAGCTTTGTTCTTAGCTGTCTGGCCTGTTTTAAAGCTCTCGCCAATTGTGACAAACCCAGGTCTTACAACTGAGACAGAACAAACCGTTTCAAAGTAAAATATGCTTGTTCCCCCAACACCAGCCTGCCAAACTGTCACATTTATTTTGTTATAGGTCATATATCTCACCACAGGAACAGCATGTGGGAGCTTAACTGAACCTTTGCAAAGCAACGTGTATTCCTGCATGTCACTTTCAAAGTTTCATCAAAAAGAATAACTGTCCCTTTAGCTAGGCTCTGTATCTCCTGAATAACTGATAGCTCCATTGATATCTTTAAGATTGGCTTAAAGATCAACATCCAGGAAAAGTCCTTGGCCTTTTAGGATCCAGAGGGTTCCAAATTGAAATGTATGTGTGCTGAAGAATATCCACTGTGCTCAGAAACCCCATGTGCACCAGAACGCCCTTTGGTTGACCTGCTCCGTTGCCTTTCCAGGAAAGGTTGGGGGCCATAATCTCCAGTGGAGCTGTGCCAATTTACTCCACCTAAGTCAGTGAGGCTATGCTGACTAGCACCAGCTGAGATAATACCACTGCCTGATTGGACCAAATGCTGTTTCATCAGTATTCAGGCCCACTCCTATGACACACACAACCAAACCCCATGGAGGAGCTAAGCAGAGCAGTGAAAGCCTGCCTGCCCCCCCCGCTCCATCCCTGGTAGTTCCTCAGCAAGCTAGAAAAAGCAATGCTGGTTATTTCTTTATAAGCGCATCCTCCCGTGATCTATCACTCCATCAAGCAGCCGCATGCTAGTCCTAGTGCTGCAGGTGTGGCCTCTTGGGAGTATGTTCCTTTAATGCATATATTGGGCTAGACTGATCAGCCCATGCATAAGTGTGCATGTACCTGGTGAGTGGGAGCACACCCAGAGCCTTTCCACACCTTGTGTGGCTGATAGCAGGGCAGAGCCCGAGAGCAGCCCATCAATGGGGATATCTGCTCCTCCTCCTGACCGTGAACAAATTGCCAGAATGGGGGCTGGGAAGAACAGAGGCTACATCTCTTCCTCTATCCCTTTCCTTCTGCTCCCACCCAGTCTGTGGAGAGGGGCTGGTACACTGGGGGCACCAATTTGCTCCATTTATTAGAATGTGACCCTCCCACCCCACTCTGGGTATAGGAGCAGCCTCAGCAGCCATGAGTAAAATGTGGTGCAGTGAAGCTAAGCAATGGACTTAAGGTCTCACTAGTAAAAATGAGAGTGGAAGCCAGGAGTCCTGGCCTCCAGACTCATAGACTCTAGGGCCAGAAGGGACCATCATGATCACCTAGACTGACCTCCTGCACCTTGCAGGCCACAGAACCTCGCCTACCCAGTCCTGTTCTAATCAGGAGTATGCTAAACACCCTGCCTATATTAATCACACTCTACATTATATTCTTTGTATTGAACAGGTTGCCAACACTTTTTTTTTTTTTAAATGTAGTTAACTAAATGGTGGATTAAAAGTCATTTTCCTTCCAATGGTACAGGGTGTTTCACTTGATTTTTTTCAGAAAGAAGATAACTCTTCTCTCCCTTTAATGGCTGTTATTTTGAAGAAGTCTGACCATGTTATCTGATACAGCAGCATTCTTATTAGAGAGAGATCCTGTCTGATACAAGGCATTCACAGCTTGCTATCGCATCAGCCTTTTCTCTTTGCAATGCACTGTTGGCTATTTATACAGAATAGATTTTTCCTTGGAACATGACTGCTGTAAAACAAAATAACCATTTTGAAATTGATGATTTCTATACTGAGTCACCAGCTTGTCTTTTGCAGTTTGCATCTTGGCAGAATGATTTTGTTTAAGGACAAAAAGCAAATCTCACCTCTTTGTAGCATATCAGTTGAGCTAGATGGGATGGACCTCATTGCAATGCAGTTTAAGACTCAGATTTTACCAGCATGCTGATTTTGCAAGCCAACATGTTTTCTGGTTGCCTGGATACAGTCTGCTGAAAAGCTGGGTCTTTGCACGGAGTACTGGCTCCAGCCTCAGAAGGCAATGACTATTTCTCCTGTGGGCAATTCCATCATACAGCCTGACTATAACTAGGGTGACGAGATGTCCTGATTTTTATAGGGATGTTGGTGTCACTAAGGATAATCCTAAGTAACTTAAAAGGTAAAAGGCAATAAGGATATACAGTCTCCCTGTTTAGGCCTCAGATGAGCAGAAGTTCTTCCATGTTTAAACTCTAATTGACCTAACAGGCCAATAAATAGAAAAGGCCAGGTGCAACGTCCCTTATCAGTTGCCATACAGCTCAAACTGGTCTAAAGCAGAAATAATGAGGCCTGTGCACCTTTAGCAGAAGGACAAGATAACTTGCAGAAGGAAAACTTACTAATGAGCTGCCGCGGCCAAGATTACTTAATGCACCTGCGCTTACGTAACTGCTACAGGGGGAGGAAGGAGAAGAGGGAGGGGGAAGACAAAGAAGTGTGTGAGAAAAGAATGCTGCAGCCGGACAGAAGAGGGAGGGGAAACGGGGGCTTGCTTGTCAGCGAGAAAAGTTCTCATGGATATAAAGGAACAGACTGCTTGTTTTAGGTGTGCTGGATTTGAGGCATGTCAAGTCTCCCAGCACCACTTTGAGATCTCAAATAAACTTGGTTTGCTTCTCTACCCTGGTGTGTTTATTGGCGTGGTGCACACCGGGCGAAGGACCCCCCTGCTGTTGCCCCCCTCGGGCATTTTGTGCCGGCAACAGGGACAGTCTTGATTTTTGGAGTCTTTTTCCTATATAGGCTCCTATTACTGTCCACTTCCTGTCCTGATTTTTCACATTTGCTGTCTGGTCTCCCTAACTATAACTGTCCTTTGAAAAACTAAACCATCTTGGAGTCCTTTTTAATATAGTACATTTTACATTAAACCATCTACCTGCTGTTTAATACAAGTGCTTCCCTGTCAGATTTCAACATTACATTTCACTTTTTTTTCCATTTCACTAGATAAATTCTTCACAGTGTATTTGTAAACCCAAGGGTTCCTTTTGACCCCTTGATACACAATATGCATCCGCAAACATACACTTGGTTCCTCTTGGGAGGTAACTTCTACCAAGCACCAACGAGTCAAGAGAGAGGTTACTGAAAGGTGAACAATCAATAGAAAATAGCTCTGTCCTGTATTTGACCTAAGCTGCTTTTAAGTACAGAAAACAAGAAGGCATGATTAGACCCAATACAATTTGCCAGGATGGAAAAGGGAATGGAATAAGACAGATTTAGCTAGAACTAAATCAATGATTTACAAGCCCATATGAACATTTATTAAATATTGTTCTGTTTAAAGCAAGAAGTGCCTCGTATTTTTATGATTTCTTTCTTTCTGCATTCTTTTTCCTAAATATTAATTTTCTTCCTCTTTCACTCCCCAGCATCCCTAAGGTAACTTCTGTACAGTAGAAACTGTGCTTTTTTGCACTGACCCAGTTTTGCAGCAGGGAAGCCACAGCCTAGGGGAAACGAGATTCTGTCTTTGAGTCTGAATGAAATGCAATGGTACAGTCGCGCTCTGTGTTGCGGAAGGAGGAGATTGTAGTGCTTACAATATTTACTGATGGCTGCCAGTCCTACCAGCTTAGGCTGGGATCTAATCAACTCTCATGAGATGAACAGTTAGGCTTGGCCGGTTCTTACAGAGAACTCCAAGGAAACACCAGAGTTCTGCAGCCGAAGGAGTGGGTGATTCACTAAATGCTATCTTGCCCAATAAATCAGTAATAACATACTCCTGCAGTGGGTGTAATACATAATCAATGGCTGCCCCTCTCATCATATGGTTGTGGTACCACAGGAATATACTGTATCTACATCTCAAAATTTCTACAGATGTGGGTATGCTGTGAAAGCAGATACGAGCCATATACTTCCCATTTAAATAAATAGGAAATTCACGAGGTTAGGCGCTCCCCATCTTTCACCCTTTCACACAGGTGCAGCCTATCTATGTTCTGGTGTATGTGGAAGGAGGTTTGAGTTAAGGCTATCGGACGCTCTGCGGGCTGGCCTGAGCTGGTGAGCTGCTCTTTTAGCTGAGCAGTGGAGCAGACCCTCTGTGGAATCGGAGATCACAGTTCTCACCTGGAGCTGCCAGCATGCTTCATAATTACTTAATATATGAAGTGTAGTCCACTAGGGGGACATGCATGCACTTCTGCTTGTAGATTACTAGCATCTGGAGGGTCCAAAGGACAGTATACGTTCACAGGAGATCATCATTATTCATTCAAAGATGGTTTGGGTAATAGAATAGAATCCTGTTTAAACTATAGGGAGTAAGATCTGCTCCTCACAAAAAGTTCTCTGCTTCTTAAGGAAAGAAGCTTGTCCATATGTGTCGTGTATATGTGGAGCCAGAAGAGCAACATACAGTATATTCTTTTCTGATTCATTTGTAGCTTCATCAGGTCTGAGAGGAGCCACAAATCAGAGGCTAACCTAATGTGTCAATTACATAGCCATGAAACACAATTGAGCCTCCTCTCTTTTGATCCAGAAGTCTCTTTATCCCCGTTTAACAGATGGGGGAATGGTGGTACAGAGTAGGTGACTTCCTCAAAGTAGCTCAGGAAGCCGATGTTGGAGCTGGAATAGAGTTCACCTGATCTGAGTCCTAGGAAGGTAGGAATCTCATGGGCTATTTTGCATCTACAAATATCTTATCTACATAACAAACGATGTGCAAATTAAGCCCATTCGGCCATATGCAAGTTTCCATGTGATTGTGGGTTTCTTATATTTTGAAAATCAGGCCTGACATGTTTATAAAGCTGTTTGGTAAATCATTGAAATATGCAAAAGTGTGTTTTGGGTTCAGTTTATCAGGGTGTGAGAACCAACATCCCAGCCTCATGAACTGCTTTTTTGCACAATCTCCGTTGTGTTCACTTTCACGGTAGGAATCTCCTAAATTTCAGGGTTTACCTCGTAACTGTTTACTTATGTAAACTTGTGCTCTTGGTATGCTGACTGTGTTCTATTGATTATAACACTAGAATACACAGGGCCATATTTACAAAGCACCTACCTGAATTATGCCACCTTCGACATGCATGCAGCCTTCTGCCTGCAAGGGATTCTGGACACTGCTGGATGGAATCGGGGCACTGGAACAATTTGTACAGGGGGGGTGCTGAGAGTCATTGAATTAAACTGTAAACCCTGGATATGTGGAAACCACTTCAAGCCAGCAGGTGTGGCAGCACCCCTAGCTCCAGCACCTATGGATGGAATATGCTACTACCTGGTAGTCTGCCAACATCAAGCAGCACACAGGTAAAACATTAACATTTATGGGACTCCGGCATCTACATCCTTCAGGTAGCTTTGAAAACTCTCAGCCCTGACCTTCCCTCACCTCATCTCCTTTTCAGGCTCAGTTCTCCATCGTGAAAGAGAAACAATAAAACATTAATAATTAAAGGTTGTCTATAAAGCACCAGCCTGCCAAAGCACTTGAGATACTGTACAAACCCTTAATAAAATATAGCCACCATCCAAAACATCATGGAATAAATAAAGCAACCGCAAATAAACATCTTCATTAGAAATGTCTGAGTCAACGTCGAACAACAAGAAGGGGAGCCTCTGTTAATTTACATGCGCTTCTACGGAGTTAAATTACAGCCTTATATATAGCTCTTGCTGCCTGAGCAACAAGCATGGGCTTGTACAGACACCCACGCTGCATTCTCTGACTGATTATTTTTAGCATCAGTGACATGCTTACCTGAAGATAACTTCTACCAAAAAAGGACACCATTTGTCACATTGTATATAGTTAATTAGCTGTGACAGTAGATCTCAGTGTTTATGCCAGTCTCTCTCTCTCTCTCTCGTGAACAAAGCTCAGTGCTAAATGTTCCCAACAAAATCACAAACCACTGTGTGGTTTGAAATCAGTGAAATTCTGTGCAGGCTGGGGGAATCCACCCACCCACTTCTCTTTGCAGGGAGCCTGGGACTTCGCTGAGGTTTATCAAAAGGCTCACTAAAATCCATTTGAACCTGGGCCGATTTTCCAAACAGAGTGGCCAGTTCCAGAAAGTATCCCAAGGAAGCTTCAAGCACATGTTTAAAGCTAAGCATGTGGGTAAATTCAGTCTGACATCAGTGCTGTAGTAACTCAGATCCTTCTCTGACTGAAACCAAAGAAAACAGTCATCTGAAGCCTTGACCAAAGTCGCGTAGCTACACACTTCCCAAATCAAACCTGATGCTTTCACCAGGAAGAAGCTGGAACACTGATGCTGTGGCCCCACCTTCTCTGCCATTTCACATTCAAGATGGGATGGAACTTTATAGACCCTGGAAGACTTTGTGTTATTTTCAACGTTTCTGAACAAACAAAAAGTTATCAGCCACGAAAATAGGCAGGTGGCAGTGTGGAGGTCTAATGTGATGGGGGTTTCTCAATTCTCTCGCAGCATGGTGCACGAAAAAAACTTGTTGTATGCACACTGAGGGGAAAATAGAATCCATGTTTCTCCTCGAAAGACCCATGTCTTTGTGCCAGGCAGTGTTGTGATTTCCTCTCTCAAGTGTCTCCTCAGGTGGGATGTGCAGTTCTGGGAAAGCAATCACAACCTTGGTTTGGTGGATAAGCACTATTTGCTAGGGACCTCTCCTCTGGGCCAATTCCATTATTTCATCCTAGCCCCATCACAATACAGTTAAGATCAGATAAATTAGGCACTGTGGGCTTGATTCTCAGTGTAATCTACTGGTATTTTTACTGCTGATGGCATGGTGTAAACATGAGAATTTGGCCCTCTGTGCTTGCTTTTTGCCTTTAGACTCCAAGCTGTTGTTGGTTTGTCATCTTTTCATTATTGTGTAGTGCCATGAAGGATACAGTGGTACAAACCAACTGGTGGCAAGGGTGAGCAGTTTGTGACATCTGCAGCTTTGTGGCTGGATGAGGGATATTTTGTGCCCCCCCACTCAGAGGCGCACTTTGAGGAACCACAGGACAGTCCTGGAACTACAAAGTTCCTGGCACCAGACAGTAAATGCATAAGGAAAACTGCCTTCCAGAGTTTGCATTGATGAGAAATGCTCTTAGCATGCTTCAGTGTACCGGTGCCCAAACTTCCAAATTGGGGCCATTTAGTGCTAAGCATCCACATATGGAATTTTTGGGGCCAGTGACTATCTACGGCTGTCTGCTTTAATAAGTCCTTACATAGCCCTCAGCACCATACCAGCTGAGCTCCCTGTTGCTGCACATCTCTGCTGAATACTACTTAATGCGTCGTGTCTACTTATGCAAACTCCTGAGGAAGCAAAGCGGAACATGAAGTGAAAATTACAAGTATAATTTGTTCTAGGAATTCATGTTTTCACTGAAACATTTAAGTAATAAAAGAGTGTTTCTGAGTGTTCCTGTACAAGGCGTACTATGGAAGTAACAGCCACCCTGGCAGTTCGGATATTAACTTTCGAAAGAGTCTAAATAATGTCCTAAATTAAACAGTCTTTCTACACATTGCTCTTCATTTTAAAGATCATTTTGTTCCTCTGGGTTTCCGCTTAAATCCCTTCTCGAATGAAGTACATCTGTCATACAGAGAGCAGTTATTGCAAATAATCGTATTTGCAAATGTGGGTTTTTTTTTAATTTTTTTTACCTCTTGACATAATGGGCTCAGCTCATTTTAATGCCATTGAGGTCTTATTATCTGCACTCAGAACACATAGTGAAAGCGAACAAAGAATGTCAGGAGCCTGGCACACTAGAACCTCAATTGTCTAGCGCACAATAGATTATTACCAGTGTCTGCCATGGCCTGAAGCATCAGGGACAGATAAATTAGTAAGGGATGAATGTGATTGAATGAGGCAATCTGGGGAAATATGGAATACTGCCATTTGGGGAGGGGCATATTTCCATTGCAACAAGTGACTGACTTATTTGATTAGAAATGGGGGGGAAAAGAGAGGGATTCTGCCCCACACTGATGTCAGTCAGGAGCAATTCCACTGAAGTCAATGGATTTATACTGAAATAAGAGCAGAATCTGCTTAAGGAGTTTTCAGGATTCAGTTCTGACGGGGAGTGAGGAGGCCACCTGATAAGTTGAAGTGAGGAAGGGTGCTGTGGTTCTGGCTGCGGAACTATTTATCCGTGCAAAAGCTGAACATCCACTTTCTCTCCAGCTATTATATCTATCAGTTAGAATTGATCCAGAATCTTTGAATGTTGACATTTTTTTGGTGAAGCAACGGGACCCATTTTTCATGAAAAGTTTTTTTTCCCAGTTTTTGACTAACTCTAAAATAATTATTTCAGTATTTTCACAAAACACATAAGCACAGGTCTCCTTCCAGATGGAAGAATGTTGTCAGGTAAAACTAGGGATTTAAAGGTGAGATGGAAGTGTAACCCACACATCAGCTTTGGCGCTGGAAGCCTGGGAGGTGGGAGAAGTAAAGCGGCCACGGCGTGCTCAGGGTGCTCGTGCGCAGAGCAGGGGTGAGCTGGGGTGAGGGGGTACCTGAGGGGTGGGAGGTGGGGAGCTGCTGCAGGGGGGGCGCCTCAGAGCAGGGGTGTGGGGGAGGTACAAGGTGGAAGTTTCGCCTAGGGCGCGAAACAGCATTGCACCGGCCCCACTCAGCATTATCGTCACAATCCTATCATTGGAACAGTGGCTGCTGTGTGCTGAAATTCATCTATGTGGTAATCAGACTGCACACAGATTAGCAATTTCCACTGAAACCAGATGCTGGATCCTAAAATAAAGGGAGTTCCTTAAATCTGAGAACTCACTAGTGAGTTCCACATCTATAAACTCAGGACTTAAATTCAGCCAGAGTTGTCCAGAGTAGAGCTCAGGTAAATATTTTCCACTTCCCTGTAGTTTTTATAGTATTTGGGGGGCAGGGAGGTGGATCCGGGAAATATTCTATAAGAATGTATAAGCTTCAGCGATCACCACTGAGATTTTCAAAGCCAACTAAGGAATTTAGCCACAGACTCCCATTGAAATGGATTTAAGGCTATTTGAAAATCTCAATGCATCTTTGCATAGGCCACCACCTTAACTAAAGTTACTTACTCCTGTCAAAGTATGCACCAAGTTTAGTGTAAAACATGGCATAGGTTTTTGGGGAGAAGTCCATTTTTTCTGTGGTTCTTCCCAAAGTGGGAGTCGGACATTCAGAGGGGATATCCCCAGGACACTACATATTTCTGTATTTTCAAAATGGGGTTATTCTTGACGAGTGTGCCTTTCATCATGAAAATATTTTCCCATGATATGTCTGCTGGCTGAGCTTGTTTGCATTGTCATGTTCTATTCTGGTTGATGAGCAAAGAACAAGCTGTCCCAGTGCTCATATATGCTCAGAAATTGTGTGGGGGACTGGCTCCAATCGGTTTTGTATGGTAGGCTGTTCTAGCAATCTCTGCACCTTCTGTTTCATGAGTGGCACTCAGGCTGCTGAGTTCTGGGAAGAAGGAGGTGGTAAATGAAAGCATGTCTTCAGTTACACTAAATGAGCATGTCCTTTCAGCCATCTGTAGACATTACCTACCAGATTAACAATTTACAACATAGACTGCGTCTTATCAGCTGTTGTCTTTATATTTGGACACCAAACCTTTCCTTCCAACTTCCAGTCATGATCACGGATTATGCTCCTCTGGTAGGCAGAGACACTTATGCCATAAGCCCTTATAGTGAGACTAATTTTAGGCATAATTTCTTAAACTTATTTTCCTTTTCCACCACAAAGTGGCTAAATGGTACCCACAAAGAAAGGGGAATGGCCTGTAGCTATCCTATGTTGTGAGAGCTAGCGGAATCTCAGCACAAGCGAAGTAAGGTCAGGATGGGTTAAGGTGACCAGATGTCCTTCTTTTTATAGGGACAGTCCCGATATTTGGGGCTTTTTTTATATGGGCTCCTATTACCCCCCGCCCCCAAACCCCCATCCCGATTTTTCACACTTGCTATTTAGTCACCCTAGGCTGGGCTGGTAGTTAGAGAGGAGACCTCCATGGAGCACCCAAGTGTTACAGTAGGAAGAGATGTTTGAGATTCACTAGATGACACCTTCACACTGAGTGAAGACTGTACAAATGTCCCAGTCTAGCATCGGGGGAGGCACTTTTCCAAGTGTTTCAGATGAGTTGTAAAATCAGGCTCCTGACCGCCTATTACAGATCACATCATAATTTTGCACATGCCACTAAGACAGTTAAGCCCAGTATCTTGGCAACTCAGGGACTTCTGACTGCCTAAAATGCACCTACACTTCCAATAGCTCAGGAAGGCAAATGGACGTTTCACATGTGCAGGGCTTACAGGATCAGGCCCATGCATTCCTCACTTTCTGTCCTAAGCTGTTGGCAAGACAGTTATATATGGTGGAACGTCTCCCATGATGGGTTCACATCTGGGCACTAATGTGGTGACGGTCAACCATCACATTGTTCACTCTACTGGCATGTTAAATCCATTGTGTTTGTTTCTGCTGTACCTAGTACAATATAGTCCCATTATCTGTTGGCTTCTAAGTGCTACCATAATACAAATATTAAATAAAGATAATAAACAAAGACAAAGTAAAATGAATCCTCAGTATCCATTATCAGCATCCCGGGGCACTGTGAAGCTTAACTAACATTTGTAAAGTACTCTAAGATATTGTATTCTTAATGTTCAATCACCGGTCTCTTTTTAGCAGAGGGGCCAAATGTGATGGAGTGTTTTATGATGTAGACATCTGTCCGTTATGAATTGCATTCTGATCTATCAACCTCATTCCCAATCCTCTAGCACAGGGATTGGCAACTTTTGGCATGTGGCCCATCAGGGAAATCTGCTGGCAGGCTGCAGTTTGCCGTTCCAGGCCAATGGGGGCTGCGGGAAGCGGCAGCCAGCACGTCCCTCAGCCCACACTGCTTCCCGCAGCCCCCACTGGCTAGTGGGAGCTGCGATCGGCCGAACCTGCAGATGCTGCAGATAAACGGACCATCCCAGCCCACAGATTTCCCTGATGGGCCGTGTGCCAAAGGATGCTGATCCCTGATCTAAAACAAAAGTTTATTAAATGTACAGACTGAAGAGTTGGCCCAGCTCTTGCTTGAATAACAGCAACTGTTTCTTGAAAAAGCAGATTCCAATGATTAATATTTAAAAAGCCTCCAATATGAACTCTTGTTCAGCTTTCACAGTTGGATTTCAACCATTTTGGCTGCTATTCAGAACTGCCTATTCTAGCGTGGGAGCACCCAGCATAGATTATTTAACAATCCAGTTTGTCACAACTAAAATATTCAGGTTTGCAAATTATCTAAATTTAGCTATTTAAAGAAACAACCCCAATGCAATTTGAATCTAATGGTTTCTGTAAATCTTTGCTTACACTATCTAACTGCAATAGTGGTTTCTCCTATACAGCTGAGCCCTCATGCCCTGGTTAAGTGTTTATAAGCCATTTACTCAAAGAAAACAGGTCTTTCCTACCTTTGCAATTAGCCCAGAATTCAGCCATCTGTGGAGCTGCACCTCTGCGAATCTCTAGCCCTGGCAAAGAAAGCTCTGCTGAAGCTGACCCTTATTTGAAACAGGGTCAGTTAAGCCCCACCAGTGCACTCTGCAGCTTTCCCTGCCTATAGTGTGGGTTTGCAGATACACTGATGGCTGCAATCAAGGGTAAGTGCAAGTGCAGACAAAGCTGAAAAGTTTGGTTAATTTAGTGCTCCTGAAAGATAGGAGCTAGAACAATCACGTGACTTCAAGGGGAGGTGAAGGCATACATTCTAGGGCTAGAATCGAACTCACTGCATTAAGTTTTGCTTTTTATTTTAGGGTGGAATAGCCTGATTCAAGGAGGAGATCGGGTGACCTGCACAAAGTGTGTGAGCTCAGAGATCAAATGCAAAGCATAGCTCTGAAGCCAAGGTTGCTGTCTGGTGTTGACGTTGTCCCTTTCTGCATGACTTCCCATGGGAAATGGGCTAAGGGACATGTGTATAGTGAGGTGAGGTGCAAAGGAGATGTCATTATAAAGATTGCCCCCCTCCGTCTCTTAAACTGACTTACTTTGAAAGTTTCATTTCGATTTGCTGCCGGATCTCCTGTCGTTCCTCATCTGTCCTTCTTGGGAAAATGTTCCTGTCTTCCAGTTCCTGTTTGCTTGGCCTGTTCCGTAGCTTTACTGCCAGCAGCTCTTTCTTGCATTTTCTTGGCAAGGTACCTGGGACACGCATTGAAATGAAAAAATGTCAGAAGGAGAGCTTGGAATTCCTGCCTTTTTTTAAAGCTGATAAATGAGCGAGTAAGGAGTGGGCAACGGAGGATGTATGTCTGTGAAATCTGAACCTGTATGGGATAGGCAGCTTTGTATTTATTAATAAGTCGTTCTAGGGCTGAGATTGCCAACACAGCTGCGGGTAATGGTCCATTCAGAAATGCTTGAGATTATCATTTCATTGTACTATTCTAGACCAGGATAATGTTCTCAGATAGTTACCAAGAGTCATAGCCATCAGCTGAGGCAAGGTTCAAACCACTAATGTAGGAGTCAAAGGGGGTGCACATCATCAGTCCTCTGAGCCTCCCATGTCCCAGAGCAAAGCTACATCTGGAGCATTTTGTATTAGGATTAGGTAGTCCAGGAGAATGGGAGTGGCTGGGATGGAGATCCTTTCCCCTCTGGATTTCCAGCTCAAATCCAGGCTCGTTGGGAGTTACTGAAAGGTGTGCTACAGATGGTCTCAACCCACCGGTTAGCTGATAGAGCATAAAAAACACCAGCACTCATTGGCATTCTTGCAAACGGTCTTAACAAAGAAGCCAAGGAATGAACTGGCTTTGCAGACTGCACTTTAGTCTCACCCTTGCATGATATCTCCACAAAGGGGTTTTAAGGTGCAGCTGGTGAGGAGTTGTGGGAAACGTTTGCTGATGTTTCCTGTACCATTTGGTGGACAGCAGAAGAATTTTTTGAAAAATGCTGAGCTTTGTTCCCCTTGAAATCAATGGGAGTTATACCATTTGTTTCAGTGTGAACAGAATCAGACTGATCTGAAAATCCTATTCTTAATGACCAGGACTGACAGTCCAGCACTGATCACTTTAAACTAGCCACTTACACCTGCAATAGTTCCAGGTGAAGTGGGTGATTATTTGTGCCTTTGGCCTGAATGTGCAGGTTTCTGAATCAGCATATTAAACTTTTTGAACATTTCACTCAATTTTGAACAAACAATTCAAAAGATGGAGAATCAGGAATAGTCAGTCTGGAGGGTGCCCGTAGGTCACAAGATACGAGCCATTATTGATGAATCTATCCCATTAAGTTGTCTTAGGGTATGTCTATGCTACCCGCTGAATTGGAGGGCAGGAGTCGATTTATCGTGTCTAGTCTAGACCCAATAAATCGACTCCCGAGCCCTCTCCCGTTGACTCCTGTACTCCACTGTCATGAGAGGCACAGGCAGAGTGAGTGGGGGAGCAGCAGCAGTCGACTCACCACATTGAAGACACTGCGATGAGTAGCTCCAAGTACGTCAACTTCAGTTACATTATTCACGTAGCTGAAGTTGTGTAACTTAGAGCGATTTTCCCCCTCTCCCCCACTGTGTAGACCAGCCTTAGAATGCCACAGTAAAAGTGCAGACCTGTATTCAGGGTTTCCCCTCTGGAGAGACTTCAAGAAAACCATTCCAAGGAATGAAATAAAGGGTCAGATTTTCAGAATGGTGTATGCAATGGATGTAAGTTGGTAAGATATTTTGGCAGTGGGAGGTATGCATACTTCTCACAATGGCATGATCTACTGTGGTAACTGCAAAACATGCACATGCAGGAAAATCCTGGCCTGAAATATTGTTGGTGAGGTTTACAAGAGGAATTCCCATAAGGAAAGGTACAGCAACTGTTCTGGGTAATATTTCATTACTCTTCTGAGGCTGTCACCCAACGGCATTTGAAACAACCTTTCACTCTGAGAGAACGCCTTGGGGTCTTGACTTCCATGGGCTTAGTGAAGGGTTGAAATTGGCTCCTTAACTAATTAAACCATCTTGCAATGCTAACTGGAAGGTATATGTTAATAAGGTTTCTAAATTTAAACTGCTTACAGAATGGAAACCCAACACCTTTCACTGTACTTTATCTTTTTTTAAACGACAGTAAAATGTAGACTGCGAGTCATAGCTGGGAAAGTCCCAGGTTGCTTGAGGTTGAGTTGCTAAAAGAAAAGCACCACAGTCTCCGTCTGGCTCACCAGTTTCATTGGTTTGAGTAGAGCTTCTCTTTTCTGAATCTCTGTCTAGAATAAGCAATCCTGTAACAAGTTTACTGTAACATATGGCAGTTATACCGAATACCTTCCTTGTACGGAGTCGTAGGACTAGAAGGGACTTTGAGCGGTCAGAGAGTTCATCCTCGTGAGCTGAGGCAGGACCAAGAAAACCTAGACCATCCCTGGCAGGTGTTTGTCAACCTGTTCTTAAAAACCTACAGTGACGGGTGTCACAGCTTCAGGGTAATTACATCTGTACCCCCCTCTCCATGGTCCAATCCAGGAGTCCTCAGTCAGGTCTCGGGTCTTCTGCCATCACCTCTCTCTGGGTAGGGGCCCTTGTCCCACTCTCCTCTGACTGGGGGTTTTAAGTCTGCTCCTTGCCTTATGCTATAGTATCCCCAGCCAAACAATCTGCCTAAAGGCCTGTGCTTTGCTTTCTCACCAAGGGCTATGCACAGTCCATTGCCAGCAGTGTACAAGTGTACACAGCTGTTTCTAGGCAAGCACATTTATTCTTAAGGTAAATGCATTACAGAGAGAACCTATTTTTTTAAAAATACCAATAAAAGAACCTACCTGCAAGTGAAAAGCTTAACAGAGGTGATTCCGCCCGCGCACCCCCCCCCACCAACTCCAGCCTAGAGCATTGGTCCGTGTCAGTTTTTCAAACTCACAATTGGGTTTGCCCCCTTGGTATCAAGTTTGTCAGGTTTTTAGATCATCAACCAGACCCAGACTGGACAATTCATACAGTGAGAAGTTTTCCCAATATCTAACCTAAATCTCCCTTGCTGTAGATTTAGGCCATTACTTTTTTCCTACTTTTAGTGGACATGGAGAACAATTGATCACCATCCTCTTTTTATAACAGCCCTTAACATATTTGAAGACTGTTAAAAGGTCTTCCCTCAGTCGTCTTTTCTCAAGACTAAACATACCCTCTTGTGTGTGTGTGTGTGGTGTGTTTGGTTTGTTTGGTTAAATCTTTCCTCATCCATCAGATTTTCTAAATCTTTTCTCACTTTTATTGCTCTTTTTTGGACTTTCTCCAGTTTGTCCATATTTTTATTAAAGTGCAGTGCCTAAAACTGGACAGAACTTCTGCTGAAGTTTTACCAGTGCAGTGCAGAGCAGAGCAGGACAATTACCTCCTGTGTCTTCTATTTGACACTCTTGTTAATATATTCATTAAGTGTAGTTAATGTCCTACACAAAACACAGAGTTTTGAGTGCACAATCAGTGTGGAATAGTCCCTTTAAGACAGAAGTTGACCCATTGTCTGGCTACACAAGAAGTACACTTAAATTTGTGTATCTACTTGTCTTGGAGTGCTCTATTGAATGTATAGTATGTGGTAAAAATCATAAGGGAGCCTGTTTTATTTTAATACTTGAGCTCTCTTTTAAAAAAAATCATCCAATTCTTAAAGAAGACTGAAATTAGATTTTTAGGTAGTTTTTGTCTGGCATTTGAGAGTGAATAAAGGCTGTTTTGTAAAGGGGTGCTCTGCAGGTTGGCATGCCCCAGTAAGTCTGCTACCTGTAAATAACAGGTTCACCTTTAGGATGTGTCTTTTAGGACACTACTCACTTGGTGATCTCCAAGTGCTTTATAAAGGAAGGTGAACACCGTTATCCCTGGCATACAGGTAGGGAAACTGAGGCAGAGAGAAGTCGAGCAAGTTGCCTAATATCACACCCTGAGTCCCTGACAGTTGCAAAATTAGAGCTTTCTGAAACTGTGATCAAACCAACCCTCCCCAACCAGAATCTGACTGCGGACACGCTATAATAATACGCTGACTCTTCCACTCAAAGCGCTTTGCAAACATAAATTAATGAAGCCCCACAGCACTCATGTGCGATGTTAAGTATTCGTTTAATGGTTTTAAATGGGGTAAAATAAGGCCCAAAGTGGCAAAGTCAGTTGCCTGAAGTCACACAAGTAAGTGTCCAAACTAGAAGCATGCCTCCCGCATGACGTGCTCTGACTACTAGACCAAACCCTTGGGGTTGTGTCATGGCTTTTCGAGCACAGCCGCAGCGCAGGTGGATGCAGAGGGCCATGGCACCACATGGAGTATTCTATGGGACCAGCACGTGCGCAGGTGAATTGCATCCGGCAGCCGTGGGAGCAGATCTAACACTGCAAACTGCACCTGCAGGATGGGTATCATCCCCCTGACCAGAGGCTGACGTGGTAGCTGGTGCAGAAAGCAGAATGATAACCCCTCCCCATGATCTTTGGGGTGTATAAAACTGGGGGCAGTTCTGTAACTCCCACCCTCCTTATACTGTTCCCTTATATGTGGGCTCAGGGCTCTTTTGGTGCTTTCCCCCCATCTCATGTGGTCATTCAGGACAAGCTGAAAGCTCTCTTTTCAGTACAAAGGGATCCAGGCCTTTAAAAGAGTCAGGCTTTAAGGTCAATGGACCTTTACATCATTTCACACCAGCTGAGGATCTGACCCAGAGCCCTGTATTCTAAGATGCAATAGAACACACTGTAGCAATGCAACAGCTCGTTATAAATAAAATGCTGCCAATTTGTCATCTAATGCCTATTCTGGAGGTGCACTTAGAGGCCTGCCTCTGCTCACAGAGCTCAATCCATGCCCTTAAAAGGAGGAGAAAAAAAAAACTCCTGCTCTGTGAAATTAAAAGAAGCAAGTGCAGTCTGAAAAATCCTACCTTTAACCCAAATCCTACTTGTTGTATTAAAGGAGCAGACAGCATTCAGCCCACCCCAGCTCAGCCATACTTGCTTCATCCAGATGTCCGGGTTTCTAACAAGGCTTGCATGGTAACCACTCCCAGGGTCCGTACGCACTGTGCACTGATTAATCTTTGTGGTGTTGCAAAATCCAAATAAAAATGCAGTTGAACCAAGAGAGCTGGTTTAATCTGAGCTGTCCGTATTAGGAGCCACCGTCAGTGACTGGCCAATTTGATTAATTTTGGAAAATACCTGACTGACAAAGTCAGGAGGAAAAAAAGATATAGATTATCCTTTAAGGAGGATAATGCCTATTTTGTGGGTGAACACTTTGTAATTGGTCCATTCTCTGCCCTATTGAGGGGACCATTTGTTCACCAAAACTGATATCCTGCCTCCAGCAGATACCAATATCTGATGCTTCAGAGAAAAGACAAAAACCAACAAAGAGGGAATAAAAAGCCCACACTAGCTCTGACCCTGCGCCTAGCCAACAGTGCGCCGTGATGGGAAATTCCTTCCTGACCACTGTGCTAATCAGTGTATCTGCTATGATTTAATTACCAGTACCTTTTATTTAAACATCTTCCTAAAAGTAGTTCTTCCTGGGGCTGACATGCATCTATTTCCCCTCTGCCCCATAACCACCAATATCTCAAGTGGGATTTCAGAAGTGCTCTGCCTTGGGCTACCTGCACTCCCAATGGGAGCAATGTGGGATCAATGCCAAGTGCTTTTGAAGATCTCACCCCTCCACTCTCTGTTTTCAAAAGCTGGCATCTATGGTTCAAATTTAGGTACAATGTGCAGATACACAATGTAAGAGCAACATTAATGTGCAGCTTTTATGCAGCCCTATATACAGCCCCGATCAGAGATTATTGAGTGCTAGGGGAAAGAGAGAGAGAGAGTAATCCATGCCGTGTAAGAACCAGGAACTGAGGCTAGCCGCTTGAGTACAGACCCTCTGTCCTGGGCTAACAGCCCATGCTGCTGTCTGTACTTCCACAGCTTCACTACCATTGTCACTTGAGCTAGCTAGATTAAAGCTAGCTCAGGTATCTCTACACTGGCTGCAGTATAGATAGACCCTATGTTTCTCTGGCCCAGATCCTCAAGATATTTCAGTGGGAGTTAGGCACTGAAATGCCTTGGAGGGATCTGGGTGACTGTTCCACATCTGGCGAAATGGGGATAATAGCACTGTCCTATCTTAGATGGGTGGTGTGAGGATACATACATCAAAGACTGAGAGGTTCTCACATATGTTAGTAGTGGGGACCATGTAAGCACCTTGGATGCTTAGATTCTTTCTAAGCTGCCAGCCAACGCAGACTTCTGAAAGCAGGAGAATTGCAGAGAATTATGTTGCTGCTACCTTTCTTGTTACTGTGTATTTCTTAAATGTCTGTCAGCCAGTGCAAGTGTGTGCAGTGTCAAGAACAAAAATATCTCATTGACATCCTTTCGGATACAGAGAACACATGAGAAAACAGTGGCAGCAGAGTTGTCATCCCTGAGGTCCTAAGATGGTCTCTTTCCATCCTGTAGCTTAATGAATCGCTGAATCTCTCTGCCGTTGTTCCTCCATTCTGGACCTGATTGCATAATTCATCTGACACATTCCATCCTTCTTGTTGTTCACAAACTGCCCACAGACAGGTTACAATATCAGATGTAATTATTATTCACCAATCGCTGTGGATAATGGTTGGCAAAGGGCTTGTTCTCAAGCAATTTGTTGGGAGTGTTCTGTTCTATTCTATATAGGTTTTTATACTGAACTCATCAATACTCAACCTCTGGTTAGTTTGGATTGGACGTAAATGATTTGGCATAATTCTGTCCCCTGACTGGCAGAGCATAACTCTGAGAATCAAGGAATAATTAGTCTTTGATATTTGTTTAATTGCTGCTGTTTCCACATCAGTGCTAACACTCCAACTTCCTGTCATTCACTAGAATATTCACAGACAACGAACACAAAGGGGGAACTCACAGAAGTGAATTCATTAAAATATCCCACCTGCTCCATATTAATTACTCTCTATCTACAATGGGCTGTATTTGTTTTGTTGTGTTGTATTTCCATTTCTTTGCCAATCATTCTCACTGGTAAGACTTTTCCCCCTGCATTTCAGAGGATTGTCATTCACTTTCATCACTGAATTTCCGTTTATCCCATTGCAACCTCCTTACACACCATACAGTAATGGCTAGAACTTTTGAAAAGTTTAGTGCTTTAGTTAGAATAAAACATGCATGCTCTTGAACGGAACACAGCAAGCTATGTGCTTTGCGTAGGCAACTATCTGGGGTTTTTGTGCATGCGTCTTTTATGGTTGCATATTCTCAATATGGACAGACAGCTCAGCAATGACTAGGTGAGTACCTGTTGAGTATTTACAGATTTTTAACTACAGATGGGCCAGTGCACAAAGTTTGGCTCTTAATGGTTTGGAGCTAACCCTAAAGTTTGGAGGTACTTGGATTCAGGCCTATGGTTCAGCCTATTACAGAGTCTGTGACCTGACACAACCTTTCCCAGAGGTTGGCTGTGATCATATCTGGGGTTTTCATTTTGATCCTGTCCCTTATCTGAGCAGCAAGGAGTGAAATAAATGATGTAGGATGGTAGCTGGGTATACAATTAGGAGTAATGGAACAGAAGGAAAAACTTGATAGTGAGATCTGGTAAGGCTGTGGGTTAGTCCTCCAAAGGACATGGGGAAGTATTCTTAGCCTGGGATATGCAAAGCTTGATGTCAAAAGGCCAGGCACCTGTGGCTCACATAAAAAATACATCCACAACTGAGTGCTAGTTTGTGCATGAAATTATTGGATTATAGATTGATCATAAAAATTGGATGTGTGAATAAACTGGTATCTAACTGTCCATCTGTGTGTGCAAATATCTCACCTGCACACGCAGTCCTGGTAGCTGGACAAGCATGTTTTTACATGGCCGTAGGCCTTAGGAATTTTTTTTAAAAAAAGTCATAAAACTTGACAAAATGCTAATATACGTATTGTAGGAATTCCACTTTGACTGGCGGACAGACTCCATAACCTAATAAGTATGGAAAAACTTAACTTCTGTGATTTGTCTGGTATTTACATGCCATTTGACATTTTTCTCGAATTAACTTTTACTGAGCAAAATAACCTTTTAACCCTTTAGAGGGCTTACCCTAAGCAGATACCTTAAGCCATAATAAGATGAAATATTCTGAAGCACTTTTTATTTTTAAGAGCTGCTTCTGGATGCCACATAAGCTTCTACAGTCACTAGTTTCTTGCCATCATCACAATTTTCTACTAATTGTGTAAGCAAAAATCATGTCTAATTAAATATATGACACACGTCTTCAACGGTAGAATAAACACCTTTATTTGTGTTATAGGAGGACTGCATGGCCTGTGTTAGACAAATTAATCTACAAGAATTTACACCAAACTCAGTGGACTTCTTATAATCATGGACAATCGCTATTCCCAGGGGGATGTGGAAAAATTTATCTGGAGATTTTGTTTGTTTTTTTTAAAAAGAGAAATTTCACTTAAATGCAGGGAAATTCTGCAAAAGATTTATCTTTTATTTCCTCTATTTTATCTCAACTTTGTGTTTCATACCTCACCAATCTTGTCTCTCTAAAATCCCGGGACCAACATGGCTACAACAACCCTTCAATAAGATACCAGAGTCAGCAGCAGAGCTAGGATCAGAACCCGATAATCCAGTTCATTACTTACCCTTAAATACATTTCCTTTTTAAATTCCTTCTCAATCTGCTACACTACGCTGCTGCACTGGTTACTTTTGCAGTGGGCTCTCTCTAAGCCTGTCCTGTTCCAATCTACTGAAACTCATTTAAAATAGAATGTGGTCCTGCTGAACTGAAAACTTGATTGAAATATGATTTCTCCAAACAGCAGAGAGCTTCAGTGGCTCAGCTCAATAAAACAATGGGCCTGGATAATAATTGTTCCCATAATATTTTGCTAAGAGGTCATACGGTTCAGATAAGCACAGAACAGTGCTTCCAAGAGAGAATTTAATCTATGACCTAACTTCATAAACGATGGAGTAAATAAATTACCCCTTCCGAAACCTTCCAGAGGGAGACACATTTTTGTGTGTTGTAGGCATACCAGAGCTGTAGAGAGTTCAGTGTAATCCAGTATAGACACAATTTGGCAGATGGGTAGAAAGAATTCACTGAGCTGTCAGAGATTTGCTAAAAGATCTTCAGGGGCGCTGGGGTTCAGTTCTTCAGATCCCAGCCTATGGACATGTGTCCCTCCAAGACAGGTCTGCTACTCATTGCCAAATAGCCTCCTATACTCCATCACTGCATTGCTTCTAGACTGGGGCATTTCCAAAAGTGATTTGTCTGCACCAGACTCAGAAATCCTCATTCACTGATGATGAGATGCCCCTTCTGGAAGCACTGCCATTCAGGTGAGATGGTACAAAGTGGTGTAGGCAGAACTGAAAGGACAGCACCTACTGAGTTATCTATGTATCTCTAAATGCCATTTTTGGTATGCTGTAGTTACCAAGACAGACATGAGCACAAACCGTGTCATGCAGGCATAACTTTAGCACTATCTATTCACTGAGAATCCATGCACAAAAAATCTGCCATAACATTGCATTTTCACACTCATACACTGAGATATTTTGGACCTTTCCTGTTGACTGAAATGGTATATTTTTATAAGGATAATAAATTAACTTTCCTTACCAGAAATGATGGAGTCATTCAACACCTCTTCATCCTGATAAAAAACCAAGTTATCCTTGTGTTCTGAGTTCATGATCAGGTTTTCTTTGTTCTCATCTGACTCTTTGACTGAGTTTCGCTTGTTCTCCGGATCATTACTGTGGCTCAGTGCGTTCTCCTGCTTTTCTTTGTTGCCCTCGATGCTAGATGTTCTGGATGGACGGACATCCACTCTTTTTTTGGGAGACGCTTTGCTTTCTCTGCTGTGAAAGCTGTGGATGGAAGGCACACACCTGGGTTGACAAACAAGTCCATTTTAAAGCCATAATAAAAACCTAGCATTAGATGAACACAGGCATCATGTCTTCAGTGAGATGTACAAGGGACATCATTGGACTGCATTCTCAGAATCGCAAGAATAAGGTACAGGAGGGGAATGATTAATGTGTTTTTTGATGTATAGTTGTGTGCTGTACCATACTGACCTCTTTAAAGAACACAGCATGTGCTTCTAATATAAAACATACATTGTATGAAACATTGCCCTTCTAAAAGTTTGTGATCCTGACAAGGATTTAACAGGGCCTGGAAAGGGCATTGTATTAATCCGTTTCCTGTGAGAAAGATTGTTGTGGCATTGAGAAACGTTACCAATCCTATAGCTTTGGAATTAGCTTTGTCTTTCTCTACTACTGCAGTGGAGAGTTTCTAATGAAAAGCAGACAATGTACTCAACACAGTCCTACATAGCCATGTGTATTGCAAAACAAGGTACCATATATGCTCACGCAGAAGCCAAGAGTCACATGCTAAAGTAATAATACTGAGCACTTGTACAGCATCTTCACAGCGCTCCAGTAAGCAGTAACCAGTTAATCTTCTGGGGTAGGTTATTCTTAAATTCACTTCGCAGATGGGGAAATGAAAAGGGGTCAAAGTCTTTCATTGGGAAGAGGATCATCTCATTGGTAGGTCAGTTCATGCTTATAAAGTTATAGCATCAGTTGATAAAGAGGACAGACAGAAGAGATCAAGAGGACTTGGGGAGAGCATGGCCGAGGAACAATTCAGAGAAGCCATGGGCCAACAGCAAAGCTATGATCAGGATAGCTTCAGGAGGCTAGAGAGAAGGCCATGGCTGTTTCCAGCAAAATCAGGTAATTTTTCAGATCAGATAATTTTGTACACCGTGATCGGAACTGACCGTTTGCAGATGCAATTACCTGGTTTGTGCATGCAACCTTGGGAAATTTTGCCTGCAGAGTAGTCGTGCGTTGTTGTGCATGTGTGCAGTTTTAACATTTGACCTCACATCAGTTCCTCTCTAACAGGATGAAAGTGGCATGTGTGGTCTGAAAGGGTGCAGTTCTTTTAGGAGGACTTCACTGTCTAAATTACTAAATTTCGATATCCTGCTTTTGTGACGAGCCACCTCATACACTGAGCTGAGGATTAGCAAATGATTCCACCTCCTTGATCCCTTATTTCCATGTTGCAGTAGCTTTCCTGTCATAAAGTAGCATATTATAAAGTAACAGCTGAAACTTCCATTTTAACCATGGATCAATGCTGGAACTAGGGCCACCAAGCAGTGTGCAGGCAGAACCAACCTGATTTTAATCAGATTAAATGGGTGGAGTGTTAACAACAGGAAAAAATATTTTCTTACCAGGAATTTGTATTATGAAAAATATTTTCACTGAAAGGACTGTTTCCTGGTATTTGGTGTGCCTCTATGTGCTATACTTACCTATCCTGCCGATGTTTGGTGGCCAGAGCCCTGTGGAGCTCCTCAATGACTCTGCTGGGCGGTAAAGGCAGGTGGACAGCAGTGGGATGAGGGGAACCGGTTGGTGTTGGTAGCTGTCCTCTGACATGGGGTTCGGAGCCTTTCTGGCCTGATGGATGGAAGAGGGCAGCTTGTCCTGAGATTTGGGAGGAACCAACAATGACATAATTCTTCAGGATAGTGGAAGGAGGGGATTTCACTGCTGGCTCATCTACTTCACTTCCCGCTGCTGAAAACAAAGTGATTAAAAAGTCACACTGAGTCTTTAATTGTGGCACACGGAGCCTGGGTTGAGATTAATTCTGCATGCTGGACAGATAAAAATGGTGCTGTTGTTGTGCCATTGCATAGTGGGGATGTGGTGAGACTTGTGTAGTCAAACAATCTGAAGCCCAAGGACTCAGGCTGCAAAGAGTTAGCCTGGAAAAATGGGCCACCTTCCCATTTTACTCCCCTCTTCCAATTGGATTCTTCTTTCTTTCTTTCTGCCCAAAATCACCAATCCATTCCTGACTCCCCATCTAAGTTCCCTCTAAGCTGTGCGGGTGTGCAGCAGGCTATAAAGGGCCATGCAGGCGGGGAGAAGGTGCCCCTCCCCTAGTCCAGCCCAACCCTGCTGGAGCTGCCATAGCGGGGGAGAAGCACCTCTCCCCAAGTCTGGCCCAGCCGGAGCTACCACGATCATGGCAGGAGCCTCTCCCCCCGCCCCGAGCTGCTGCAGCAAAAGACGCCTAGGGGGAGTCATCTCTCCCTGCCACAGCCCTGGGGCACCCTGCATTCCTGGGTCCACCCTAGAGCCCTCACACTCCAACCCTCTGCCCCAGCCCTGAGCCCCCTCTTGTACCCCGGACCTCTCATCCCTGGCACCACTCCAAAGCCTTCACCCCCAGCCAGAGCCCTCACCTCCCACACCCCAACCCTCTGCTCCAGCCCTGAGCCCCCTCCTACACTCTGAACCTCTTGCCCGACCCCCACCACTTCCATATTGGTGCATATAACAAAATTCATTCCACACATGGACATTAAAAATTAGAGGGAACACACCTCCAACCCCTTCTCCCTGATCTCTAATGAACCCTGATGGCCACTAGCCAGGCTTTCCAATCTCTGCTGAGCTCCAGATGATTGTGTAAATTTTAAGTAAATCTGGTTTTCACCGAGGTAAAAATGTGCCAGGATCCATTCTCTGACCTTCTCCTCCTGCCCCATAATGGGCCCAAGTCTCTCACCCCGTATAGGGAAACATCAGAGCTTGTGAGATATGGTGGTGGTAGCTAGTTCAGCCAAACTTGCCAGAGCAGATCTGTTTCAAAAGCATTTCAGCAAAGAACAGGAGAGGGGAAGAGGAGTGGGAGGATGTTTAACTGATGCTTTTTGTACCCAAAACTGAGATTATTTTCCAAACCACCTAGGGGATTTGGATTGTTTTTTAGTGGGAGTTGGGCATCCAAACCCCTAATGGAGCTTGGAAATCTTACACTAATATCTTTATAGCCAGTCTCCTTTTAAGTTCTGGGCTGAGGTGATTCTTCTCTCCAATCCCATCACTCATATCTATCACCCCAGTGCAACAAACACCTGCCTCTTCTGTTGCTGGGCCTCTGATATTTCCCTCACTCTGGTTAAGACTGCATGGAAGAAGCTGGGGTAAGAGCCCTTGTTTGATAAAGATGTTCCTTCACTTTTCTCTTCTGCAGTTCAATTATTCTTTTCACTGCACTTTCCTGGTCACATATCTGTCCTGAGTTGTGCTACTTTTCTACACTGGAGACACACCAGCACAGGAGATCTGTTTAGTTGGATTGTGTAGAAGGCTATTCCTTTTCTCTTGTTGCCACCTAGTGTTGATGATATGAATTTAAACTGACACACACCTTTTTTGTTTGCAATGTTGCGTTGTAGCTGATCCTGGTTCAAGGATATTAGCGAGACAATCTGGGTGAGGTAATATCTTTTATTGGACCAACTTTTGTTGGTGAAAGAGAGACCCTCCAAGCTGCACAGACCTCTTCTGCAGATATGACCTGTGTAGCTTGAAAGCTTGTCTCTTTCACCAGCAGAAGTTGATCCAACAATGGATATTACCTCACCCACCTTGTCTCTCTACAGGCCCTCCTTACCATTCTAATGTTCTGTGAGGTAATTCTGTTGCCGTTATCCAGTCAAAACTCCCACTGCTATCAGTGGCATCCTGACATTTCTGTGCAAGGATTTCAAGAATTGGCTCTTGACTAGCCCAGAAACTTGCAAGAAAAAAGAGGAGATGTTCAAAATGAGGTAGAGCACTTTAAGGATGATAATAATAAACATAGGTTATCAAGATATTTCCTTCCAGGACAATTGTGCTGCATGGTACCCTACACGGTTCCCAAACTCTGCTCTCAAGGACACTGGTGAAAATCTGGCATAACTCACAAAGTCAATGATGTAACCCAGGACAGAATTTTGTCCAGTGTGCACATATTTGAGTAGATTTTTTTTAAACAAAAAATCGATTTTTTTTCAAGTTTCAAATTAAAAATAATAAAATTACCAAAGTATCGAATTATAGTACAAATTATTAGATAGAAAATCAAGAGTGTAAAATGAAATCCTGAATGTTTGAAATACGTGGTTAGTTACGAACATGCAATATAATAATATACAAAATTTTTTGATACCTGGTGAAACTCTATGGCATTATGGGTTAAATTTTGAGTTGGGTTTCTACCCAGAGCCCATATGTGGGTAAGGATGTTCATGGGCCTGCACTTTGCAGCCACAAAAATTACAGTGTGCACTTTTAAAACTCTGGTACCGGCATGTGCAAGAATTTGCAACCAGGAAATGCGTGTTACACCTGCATAACACAACACTTGTGTATGTGCAACTGTTGGTGTTGGTCTAGTGCTCAGAGAGATGTTTGCTTGTATGTGTGTGTGCACAAGTAGAAATCTCGCATTGTAAACCAGGCCCCGGGTGTGTAATTTAACAAGACAAAATGTATGCTATCTCTGGCGTTTAGATATGAGCACCTCACAATCTTTATTGTATTTAGCCTTACAACACTTCCCTCCCCATGCTGAGGGAAGGCAGTGCTACATTTTACAGATGGGAAATGGAGGCAAAAAGAGGTTAAGTGACTTGGGAAGGGTTACACAAAGTCTGTGTTAGAGCAGGGAATCAAATCCATGTCTCCCATGATGTTGCCCTAACAAACAGATAATCCTCCTTCTCTCTCTGTATGCATGTATACGTACAGCTAAAAGAGTGAATCAGAACCACATAGGTGATCTATTTTCTCAAACCTGGAACACTTTAAAGCATAGGAGCATCTACTGGAGTGTCTAGTAGGCAAAGTACACTGCCACAAAGCAACAGCAATAAGGCTGTATACCAGAGCAGTGGCATCTAAATTCCTTCCCCTTTAACTGATCAGCAGGCTTTCTCCATACCCAGAGGGCAGAGAGCCTCAGCTACCAGGAGGCATATATCTGAGCTCAAGGGGATTTTGATTAGGTGCCACCCTGGAAACACACAATGGATATTTATGATCATTCCACTCTCCACTGAATCGCAGCTTGAAGGGCCATAGAACACCTCCTAATTCATACTCTATCTCTGTGCAATAGGGAAGGATGTTCTGGTCTAGCCAAGCTGCTGAGGGACTTCACTGTCACCTTTTATGCTACCTTGATCCCAGAGTCTCACAGGCACCAGTTCAGCCTGGACACAGCTTAGGCTAATATTGAGCGCTTTTTTGTTAATCACACTTTGTTTGTCCTAATGAGAGCTGTTCAGGGAATAATCTTATGAAATGGTATCTTGTACCTTGCCACATCCCCCCCTTTTGGGATTAATTAGTGCTTGGCTTATTCCCCTCTCCCCCCTCCACCATCAGCACCTCCAACACTGTTAGGGAAAAAAAAAAAAATAAAGGGCTTTCCAAACCCCTCTGTTTTTCTCTCATGTCACTCTCTCTCCCTCTCCCCACCTCCACCCCGTTGCCCTATCCCACTGATGGTATTTGTTCAATCTGGGCTTACAATTACTCCCACTCCCAGAAGCAGAACTGAAGATGTGCCATTATTAGAGCTGGTGAAAAATCACTTTCCCCCCAAAAAAATTTAGACAAAAATGAAATATCAAAATGAAAATATTTCACCTAAAAATGAAATGTTTTTGGCAAACAACATTTCTATTCAAAATGGTATTGCAAAGTGCCTCATGGGAGTTGTACTTTGGGTGCCATATGCACCCATTCTCCTGTATGGGTTGAGCTCTCAGGATGGACTATATCTCCCATGTGATGAGGGGAAGAGGTGAGTCATAGGAGTCCTGGGCCATGGTGCATCATGGTACCTGTAGTCTGGCCAGAAAGCCTGGCCCATAAAGAAGAATGGAAACAAAAGGCATCTGAACTACAACTTCCATGAAGCACCACAATACCAGTTTGAATTGAAATATTTCAGTTTTCAGCTGAAAACACACAATATTTTGGTTTTGGCCATTATATTTTGTTTTTTTAAAAAGTTTTCCATGGAAAGCAGATACTTTTAGCAAGAAAAGTAATTTTGGTGAAAACCCAGTTTTCCATTGAAAAACAGTTGAGACAGAAAACTTTCTGTCAGTCTTAGTCATTAGTGCAGCACCCTGTGATCTTCTGCTTCCTAGTGACTCTGCAAATGGGGCCTCTTTTTTCATACCAGTAAGTTGGGGGTGCAAATGATTGCAGGAACAAAGGTTGTCAGTTAGCAGCTTAGATGCCTGATTATGGGCGCACTCTGGCAGTGTAAAGGAGCCTGGCAGTGGGAATAAATCACCATTATACTCCCTTTAAACTCCTTTGCACCCCTGGAAGTGGTGAAAGGTGTAAGATCACCATTGTGGCACATCAGAGAATCAGGCTGTGTGTGTTTGAACCTGAAATTCAGAGTGAAACCTGAGGTGCAGGAGTGGGTTGTGAAAGTTTGGTTGAACTGCTCATATGTCATTAGAGGAGCTTGCACAGCTCTAATTTAACTACCCTAATGAGCAAATCCTTCAGGCAGAAAGCTTTGAAGGATCTATTGACTTGAACTTTGCAGCTGACAGCTGAGTTCACTGCTTCTGGACTGTTATCACACTGTGATTCTGTATTGCAAAAAGCATTTAAACCTTCCTTGGTTTCATAGCGACTTGTGGCAAGTCATACACAAGATGCTGATTGGGTAGCTGTTTGCTGTCAATGTCATCTGCTTTACATGGATTAGTGCAGGTGGACTTACTGCAGCCTCCTGCGATAAACTAACCAGGACAGGGCTGATATATGTGCAACATGCAAAGACTCAGTGCTTCTAGTTCGGGGGCAAGATCCTCAGCTGGTGTAAATCATTAACGCTCCATTCACATCAATGGTATGACATTGATTTACACCAACTAAGTAACTGGCCCAAAATATATATAGGAGAAAAATGATATACACGGAGAGGACAATGTCGATGGGATGGAAGAGACTTTATTGACCAACATGACTAACCTGTTACACTCTTGACTTTGGAGATTGCCTTAGGTAGTGGAATTGGAAGTGAAGGGGGGCTGGGGAGCTGTGCTAGGTTTCTTTCCATTGGTTTCTGTGGGGAATCTGTGGATTCAGAAATAAGTAAGGCTTGCGGAGTCTCTTCGGTTACTGGCAGGCAGGCATCTTCTAGGTCTTCAGTGGACACTGAAGGTTTCTTGGCTAGTAAAAGGATCAGAAGCAGTAGAATTAATGAGACATGAAATTAATGATGATGATGATAAACCAAGGGGCCATACCAGGAAGATTCAAGAGAATAGAATTCGTGGCATACAGCTGGCAGCACTTCTTTTCCACAGTGAAAATAATGAATGTGTGCAATAGCCTACCAGCCAAGGTTGTTGAGATAAAAATAAAACACACTGGGGTAACTGAAGAAAGAGTTAGATACTATGTTCCTAAGGAAACTGATGAGTCTTGAAGGGCCAAATACCCTTTTACTCATTTCCCTTCCCCTCCCCCACAAAAAAGTCTTATGTTCTTTTTTATAATGAGGACAGCAAAGTATAGTGGTTTTTGAGAACTGCAATTGATTATCTTGTAGAACCCAGCTGCAATGATTTAGTTACCACATGAGCACTTCTTGCTAGGAACACAAATGAAGGGTAAGGAATGATTAACTTTTAATATAGCCTCACAGATCTCTCTATGATTGCTCTCTGCAGGATTTCCTGGCAATTTTTATTTTAATCCTATTAAAATGTGACTTCAGCTTGCAGCCCAGTTCCTCTCTATTCCACCTGATGCCAGGGTGGCTCAGTCTTTCTTGGGGATGATGTTAGGAACCAAGATTGAAGCAACCTGATATAAGAAGACCTTCCCTTGGATAACAATAACAGTGCTACAACAGGGAATAGACATTGGGATGTAGTGCAGAAGAAATCGCTATCTCGAAGGGGCTGATGCTATAAGCTACGAAATGCCTCCTGAGTGGTGTTGAGTGCACTCAATTCCAAGGAAGTCGATAAGTGCTGAAGCACTCAGCAGCTTTCCAGACAATTTGCATCCTTGCTTTTAGAATGCAAACAGAAGGCTCCAAAGCAGTGAGGCAGTAGGACACAATAGCCTTGGCAAGATAATAGTGTTTAATTTGTTGACAAACAGATTAATGTGTATGTCTAGAAGTGGAGTAATGAGTATTTATTGTTTGGGAAAGTTGGGGGAGTAAAATAAATACTCAGCGTTAGTCAGAGATTACTGTTGCAAAATTTTGCTGAATAGAAAGAAAAGTTGCCTCACTTGTGAAATAATCACCTCGGTTTTCAAGGAAGTCATTGCAATTGCTGTATATATTCTTTATTTGTTAAATCAGGATTTTGTGAAGGTTGCCCTCAAAGATCATTTGCTATGTATACAGCAGGGGCCAAATGCTAAGGTGAAAAGCAGCACAATCCTTTATTTTGATGACCACTTAAGCCACGTGAAGTAGAGCAAAAGGAAGCCACTCATGAGTGATGTTAGGTATCCCTGAAGGGGTGAAATTCCAAGTATTATTCAAGAACCAGGAAATGCAGTGAATCAAGACAATAGAGTTTCAATTCTGGGGACCCAGGAATGCTGCTGATGGGAAGCTGTGAGAGTGATAAAAGGGAGGGTGTTGCTAGTCAATTGGGCTAGATCAGGGGTAGGCAACCTATGGCACACGCGCCGAAGGCAGCATGCAAGCTGATTTTCAGTGGCACTCAGACTGCCTGGGCCCTGGCCACCGGTCCAGGGGACTCTGCATTTTAATTTAATTTTAAATGAAGCTTCTTAAACATTTTTAAAACCTTATTTACTTTACATACAATAATAGTTTAGTTATATATTATAGATTTATAGAAAGAGGCCTTCTAAAAATGTTAAAATGTATTATTGGCACGTGAAACCTGAAATTAGAGTGAATAAATGAAGACTCGGCACAGCACTTCTGAAAAGTTGCTGGCCCCTGGGCTAGATCCACAAAGGAGACTGAGGCTCAGAATTGCAAGACCTAACTTCAGGCACTCTGCCACCTAGTGGAATCCTCAGTCCCAAGTTAGGTGTCCATGCTCCCTATACAATAAATGGGGAGAGTCTATGGGAGTCACAGAAAGCCAGCAAGGTGAGCAAGAAGCGAGCTGCTGAAACTAGCCCCACCCTTCAAAGGTAGTTCCCACCTAACTCCACTCAGGGTTCACGGTCGCGAACCATCTCGTGGAGACAGGTGCCTAAGTTAGGTCAGACATTATTTTGCAAAAAATAGTGGTGGTGGTGATTTCCTCTCCCACCTCTTATAGCCAACAGACTAGTGCTTAGAGCAGTGCTTCTCAAAGCCAGTCTGTCGCTTGTGCAGGGAAAGCCCCTGGCGGTCCAGGCCAGTTTGTTTACCTGCCGCATCCGCAGGTTCAGCTGATTGTGGCTCCCACTGGCTGCGGTTCGCCGCTCCAGGCCAATGGGGGCTGCAAGAAGGGCATCCAGCACATCTCTCAGCCCGCACCATTTCTTGCAAGCCCCCGTTACCCTGCAGCAGCGAACTGCGGCCAGTGGGAGCCGCGATCGGCCAAACCTGTGGATGCAGCAGGTGAACAAACTGGCCCAGCCAGCAGGGGCTTTCACTGAACAAGCTGCGGACAGGCTTAAAGTATTCCTCTGAGATGTTGAAGATGCTGGTTCAAATCCCTGCTAGGCCTTATTTGAAGCAGTGACTTTAACTGGGGCCTCCTGCATCCTGGGTGAGTTTTCTAACCACTGAGTTGTGGTACAAAGGAAGGGGGCAGCACTACCACAGTAGTGTTTATGTGGGTTAGGCATGCTCTGAGCACACCTACCAGATTAGGCCTAGCAGATGAGATAATCAGGGGAACTCTTAGTTCAAGGATCCTGCCGTGGCTGAGGTGTGAGCTATGCACTTAGCAATAGCAGGATGTAACTGTCCTGATGTTGCAAAGTGAGGCAGTGGCAGAGGAGGGACTAGAATCCAGAACTCCAAGTTCCTCGTCCTGGGCTTTGGCCTTGAGACCACGACAAAATTCCCAGAGTACAATTTTCAAAACCAAAGTTTTTCTGTTTTCCACTGGGCTGGGAACCTTTGGGTGATACTGCCATGAAAAACTGTCAGCTGATTAATCCAGAAGAACACATTTCTATCTGAATACCACAAGTCTAGAAACCCAGAAACATTCAGAATACACCATGGTATTTCCAAGTTTTGGAATGTGTGTGTGTGTGTGTGTGTGTCTAGGTTTCTTTGTTTTTGTTTGAGCTTAATTTTACATTTGAACTCCAGCAAGCTAGACAAGTTTAAAAATTTTAAATGAAATCCTGTGTTGCTGGCCTGGTCTCCTTTTTTTTAATATATGCACAGTAGACCTTTTATCTAAATAACACAAAATTAAATACACACAATGGTGAAATATGTACACGTGCACATGGACAGGCTTGGACCATTTTATTTCTTAACTATCCAACACTCCAATTCAAGCCAATGCAGGAGGCTTTCTCCAATACACACCTTTTGTTACTAACTTCAGTGGAAACAGGATAGGGTCTAGAATGGAGGATTTGCCAGAGGTTGGTAAAGAGGAGCTAAAAGGACATGTAACAAACAGGAGTGGGTATTGCTGCATAGGAAGTAAGCTGTTTAGGAAAATTAAATTCCACCTTTCAGCGTATTGAGGCTGGAGAACTGATACATACCCCAAGGGAAGACAAGGAAATGCAGACGACAGTAAAGGTTAGGCCAGAGAGATGGTGAACAGAACTGGCATTAGTAAGGGTCACTGGAAATAGGGAAGATCTGGAAAGAAATTAATAGCTATATCCACAATTCAGAAACGAGATGGAAACGATTCAAGAAACTAGGACTCTGCAAATGGGATTTCAATTGTGAAGGAAACAGTGATGAGAAACAGATGTACAGAGACACAGATGCCACAGTCCAATAGAGGAAGTTTATTATTAATCACAGTAGTGCCTGGAAGACTCCAATTAGGACTGAGACTCCTTTGTACTAGGCACTGTTCAGACACAGAGACATGGACAGTCCCTGCCCTATCAAGCATGCAGTCTCATTCAAGACAAGACACATCAGTGGATAAACTACACAGTAGGAATGGCTGCAGGAGGGAGGAAAACAGCAATAAGAGTGTGGGTTAATATAAGCCAACTATATGCAGGGCTAGAGTGTTTTGAGTCTGTTTGTTTAGTTTTTATTGTAAGATACACAGAAGGGTGAAAGCACAAATGTTAGATGCCCCATGAATAACAAATCTGTTTTGGGACTGTTCATGATGAAATAACACACCGTGTTGAAATAGAGAAGATAAGTTAGGTTTAAAGAAATGGGTTGATACAATAACACATAAATCATCTGTCTCCAATGGGCAAGTAGGAGAAGGGCTGAAATATCTGAGGGGAGACCTGAGGGGAAACCATTTAGGAGGGAGTGGAGTTACCACAAGCACCAGAGGAACAATCTGATATATCGTGAAAAACGCAAAACAACAGTGGTCCTGGAGAATAGACCACAGAGTAAGAGAGAGCTGGGAATGTGTAAGGGACAGAAGTGGAAAACTGAAGTTGTGTTTAGAGCTGCAGTGGGGTAAAGGAGAAGGGCTGTGGGGAGGGATAGCTCAGTGGTTTGAACATTGGCCTGCTCAAAGCAGCATTGTGAGTTCAATCCTGGAGGGGGCCCTTTAGGAATCTGGGGCAAAAATCTGTCTGGGGATTGGTCCTGCTTTGAGCAGGGGGTTGGACTAGATGAGCTCCTGAGGTCCCTTCCAACCCTGGTATTCTATGAAAGGGGGCAGTGGAGGGACTGGGAGAAGGAGCCAAGGAAAGTAGGGGGTGAGGATCTGGAATGAGAGGCCTGGTATGGGAAATGGGATGAGGAGGCTAGGGTTTGGCAGGAGACTGGGAATGGGGCAGCCTGGAAGAGACAAAGGCAGAAGGGTCTGTAACCACTCCCTCAGGAGCCGTAATAAGATTCCTAAATAGCAAGATTCTTCTCCTGTCAGCAGCAAACTTTGCAATCCACTGGCAAAATGTGCAACTCTTCTCCTTCTAGTGGTTGACCCACATAGAGATGACAACCTACTGCTACCAGTTACTCTGTTAGCTCAAGTGACCAAGGTCTGTGTGGTGGCTCTAAAGGTTTTAACCCCTCTGAGTTGTTATGGTTCTGCAGGATGAAATTTCTGGGTTTTTTTTCCCCATTTTGTTTTTATAAAAGCCTAGGAAAGTATATACAAAACACTATGTTAAAAGAACATTATGTCAGCAAAGTCACACGCCTGACATTTAAGAAATGTCAGAATTCAGGCAGAATTATGCCAATGAAAGATTATCCTACCCCGAAAGATATCCTCAGCCAGCCGTTTAGGTGAGCTTTACATCAGCTTTTCACTGCTAGAACAGTGCAAAGCAGACTTAACCAGGTCCAAATCCTGGTTTGTATTCTGAGCTAGGTCAAAATATATGGGTGATTAGATGAAGGGAATTTGGTTTGTGTTTATCTGTACGATTGATACAGGCCTGCTCGTTGTAGTAATTGAAATATCTTGTAAAGATTGTTCCCTAATCCCAGCTGGGGTGACAACAGCAATGTGTGTGCCCCCGCATGCACAAACATGCATCTAAAGGAAGATGGGCTGGTGTCTCTTACAGTCCACATGCCATTGTACTGCTACCCATCCCCTGACATTCAGCCGGATTCTTGGTATAGGAAAGAACTCTCCTAACACCAACATGGCATGGTGTCAAAGCAGTCTCTCTTATGTGTGCAACTCATCCCAATACTCCTGGCTTTGTGTTCCTCAGTAAAATGAAGGTCTCAAAAATCACTATTCTTACAGGGTTGATTGATTGCTAAGCTGGTCTGGAGGGACTGAACTGAACACAATGCTCTGGCTCTCTGATGCACCAATTTATTGGACTCATCGCATGGCAGCTCAATAGAACCACGTTAGCATGTTCTGTCCAATACCTGCATCGTCTTTCAGCTCCTCTGAGTGCAGCTCCTCGCCAAGTGAGGTTGCATTTGTTGTTGCTGCTTCTGTACTTTCCTGCTGCATCTCTTCTGAGGTAAGTGCCTGGCATACAGGGGATGAAGGGTCACTCTGCATTGATCTGGTGGCACCATCAGCAGCGCATACTTTGCCTCCAGCATCTAAAACACCACATCACTTAATCTTAATTAAGTCATCAGCTGCAAAAGTGAAAACATCCTGCCATTCTCATTCATTAGCGTATGCACAGATAGCCTATCACTTATCCTGCAGCGTTCCTTGCAAGAGCTCACTTTGGCAGCATCTGTCATTTCCAGAGGTGCTGAGTGCCTACAGCTCCCACTGACATCAGCAGGCCTTGTAGATGCTCACCTCCTCTGAAGATCAGGCCACTGATATTTGGGTGCCTCAGTGTGCATTTAGGGGCTCTGTTTTAGACACCAATCTTTCAAAATGTTGGGGCACAATTGAAATCCAAACCTCTCTTGACATAGGGCCAGATTCTGATACTCTCCCACTGAGGAGTGAGGTCCTCTGCCAATAATCCCATCAGCTGTAAGCATTCTGACACCTTTTTAGCTTCTTAAGTATTTTCCAACCCAGGGAACATTCCTCACTGGGAATACAAACTATGCTGTCTCTCACTTCCCTGATCCTCTCTCAGCAATTACTGGCTCAACACCACCATTGCAAAATCAAGCAATTACTTCCAGCTTGAGCCAGCTCTCTCCAATGATATGTGTGTACAGAGTCCACCTCTGACCAGATAACTTATATTTCTCAGTCCTAGACGCTTCTCATTAGAAGTTCATGACAAGCCTGTCTTCTCCTTTGTAATGATTTTATTACAAGTTTCTTAAACAGTGATTTAAAGGAGTTAACGTTCACAGACCACTTTTTATTTTTTAATATGGAGACCACTTGCAGAGTATCAGAAGTCAGCCTACAAATGCTGCAGAGCTAATGCAATATTTTATAGGCTGAGCTCATCCAATCTGCCTCATAATCATGTTTGGTGAAAAGTTACTGTTCTTAAAATAGCCCCTGCAGTAGCACAGTTGCTATGATACAAGGAAAGTGGGGGGGGGGAAGTTCATTGCCTATGTTTCAGCTGATCGTGAAGCCAGCCTATACATAATCGCTGGCATATTAACAGCTGTCTGCACTATTTGTAAGACAGAGCTTTTCTTCCAGTGCTGTAAAACATTTTACATTTGATCAAATCTACGCTTCACAGCTAAAAGGGGAAAAACTCCATAAATGTTTCCCAGGAGCAGAATGGGTGGCTCTGCTTTGTAAGTGCCCTGTGTTCTCCAAGAGAGAGCTGCTGCTGTGCCACAATAATAAAGATACCGAGACAGAACGTTAGCTCCTTTAAATCATTGCCTAAGAAAACTGTAATAACTTATGAAATAAGCAGAAGCCAGCACTGTCGATGACCTTCTAATGAGGAGTGTCTAGGACTGAGAACTATGAGGTCCCTGGTCAGAGGTGGACATCACATCCTCAGAGCACTATAGAGATGTTGCCAGAGCTGGAAGGAAGTGCATTGATTTGCAGGGGAGATATTGACCCCATAGATTTTTGAGCGAGGGTGGGGGAAGAAGGTAACTTTATACCTACAGATGAGGAAAACACAAAAGAATCTACACCACCAGAACACCATGGAAAGTGATCTCAGGAGGAAGCAATGCTCTTTCATGCTGGAGTAATCAGTCCGCTACAGTGCAATACAGTCAAGGAACAAACCTTATCCATTAACTTGCTCCTGCCACTGCAGAAGCCCTGGGGAGCACGTGCACCCCCCAGTGATGAACAAAAGCCTCAGAAGTGGCACAGGTCGGGCAGAGTTAACAGGAGACAGCAACCCATGGTTAATGAAAGCTGCTGCATCATTTCCAGTAGTGCCCACTGCTGTCAACATGGCTACCCTGTTCCTCGGCCGTACTCAGCCACGCTGGGGAGGAAAGAGAAGTGAGGCTGCTCATATTGTGGCACCAGCCCTGGGACGGGGTGAGCAGGGGTTCCTTGCTGGCTGTTCCCCTCTAAGTGTAAGTGGGCCCAGCGCTGCCCGGGGGTGGGGATAAATGGGCAATTTGCCCCTGGCCACAGGGGCTCCCACAAGAATATAGTATTGCAACTTTTTGTTATGGAAGGGGCCCCCAAAATTGCTTTGCCCCAGGCCCCCTGAATCCTCTGGGCAGCGCTGAGTGGGCCTTGGCTGTGCCCAGAAGTAGTAGGAGAATAAACTGTCCTTTGAGAAAGCGGGCGGTAACTTATCACCTATCTGCAAAGCAAGGCAGGCACAGGAGAGGAACTGCTCTGATGATAGTTCCTCCCTGGGCTGCTCTTGAGTTGAAGCAGCTCCTGCTCCGGACCTTACCCAGAGCTGGGCCGAACGGCCCTGCAAGAGATGCTGCACGGTTTCTGCAGCCTGGCGTAGTGCGGTATGTGAGTTAGCAGAGGAGCATGCTGTGCCGATGGAGTGTGTCGCTGCTGATGGAAAGATGTGAGGGCAGGTTAGCAGGTTTCTCAGACTTGATCTCCGTCTCTCACTGTTTGGATTACTTTACTGATGTGAGCAGGTACCAGGGTGGGGTGGTAGGCAGATAAATACCTTTGTGAATCCCTCCCCAGATGTTCAGCATGAGAGCAGAGTCCCAAAGAAAAGCCCAGGACTTAGAGATTTACTGTGGTGTGCTTAGCACAATGCTGCTGCTCTAACAATTGCAGTTTATTGCAGTGAGTGTCCATTAAAAAGAGGATTGACGGAAAAGATTAGAATGCAACTGCCACAGCATTATTGTAGTCTGAGTAGGCTTCTCATCAGTTATTAAAAGACATCCTGGGCAATTTTTAACAGCTGTTAATAAATGGCATATGTTGTTAAAGCCATAAAATAGCCTCGGAGATTCAAAACATCCATTGTGTTGGAAGGAAATAACACGGAGCATATTATATTGTCCTTTGGTTGCCCATAACTCACACTCTCCCATCTAGACAGTTGTGTGGCATTGTAAATTTGCCTGATGGTTTTATAGGCTCCATGTAAAAGTAACAAAAAGACTTTTTTTTTTTTTTTAAAAAAAGGGGGGTGGCGGTGGGGAGTGTGTGTGTGTATGTGAAGGGAAATACCCAGCCAGTCCATTTCCAACTGACCTTTAAAAACCCCACTCCTGTTTATTAAACTAGGCTTATCTGCTTTTTGCTAAAATTATTTTAATACATAGCCCCCATTGAACCAGTTCTCAGTGACAAGTGAAAAGCTGATCCAATCCTACTGCTATTGACTTTGATGTGCTCTATATCACTTGTCTGTACTGCTCTCTTAAAAACCCATAACTTCCAGTGTTTTCAGATTCAGAAATCACTGAAAACCATGGAGACAAGCCCTGAGAAGTCTACTAGATATACATACACATGTACACGTGTGTGTGTACACACATACATATACACACCCCTAGTAGATTTCTCAGGGCTTTGCTATGCGGTGGGCTAATGCGCTGCACAGGTGTAATTTTGAAAGCGCTCTAACATGTTGCACATAAAGTGCATCAGCAGGATTTATGCTGACCATTTAAACAAACTATTTGAAAGTGCTCAGTACTACTTGAAAGTGCACCAGGGAACCTTTTGTGCACACCTGTGGAGTCTACACAGAACAATTAATGTGCTTTAGAAGTCAGAGCCCTGGAAAGCACGTTACCCCACCATGTAGAGAAGCCCTCAGACTTAGATTTATCTATCTAGTAGTACCAATATGCTACCAGACCAAATATTGGTCTAGAATTAAGAGCAAAAGAGTTCAGTGAAAAACTCCTCATATTTAACAGCCAAAATTATGAAAAAACTTCTATTTTAAAGTAAGTTGGCCATGTAGGTTTATAACTTGTACTTAAGCATCATACATGTAGCTTTTCTGCAGTTATGACAGGTTTCTCTGTTTAAAATGCTCACTTTCTGTTCAGTTACTCTCCATCACAGCCTCATCAAGTATCATTATGAGAGTTATTTATAGATTTGGAATTTTGTTTTAAACAAGGGAATATAATTATCGCTCCTATTAGTTTCAATAAAATATTCCACCTCTCCAATTGAACTGACTCAGCTGGCCCCTCTTCCTTCATAACACCATCTGTTACAAAGTTCTCAGCCTCAAGAGGGAAAGGCTTTTTTTTTTTTTTTTTAAAGCTATCTTTTTAGGGGAAAAAAATGGCTGTTTTGGTGTGCTCCCAGCATCACTTCTAACCTGGTAGAATGCTAAACTCTCTCAGGAACAGGTCTTTTGTTCATTTAGAAGCATCTGTTTGGGGGCCTTAGACGAGTAACATACAGAATCACAAACCTTCCAGCATATGTATGGCAAGTTATCATCTTGCAGTTAGTCATTGCTTCACACTTGTTTTGTATTCAGGTAAGCTTGTAAAAATAACAGTACTTGATGCCTCACTCTTCTGTAGGAATGAAGAACTCATATAATTAGAATACACCTTGTACTAAACCTGGTTTACCAGAAAGACAGCAGAAAATATGGATTAATCTCAGTCTAGGAGATCTGAATTCATGGATTGTACTTGCTAGCTTCATTGCTGAATAGTTCTGTATAGCTGAGTTTATATTCATATAAACTTTACTGAGTTTCTTGGCAATCTGAGTAGAAGGGCTTATAGCAATTGCACTAAATATGATTGAATTCATGTCTTGTGTAAACCCGACAGTGGAATGGCACCCAAGATAGTTACACCATAAACCACGCTGGATATGTTGAGAGACACCGGGTATGAAACTGATCCAAAGACTGTTCAAACTGGTCACAGATTTTTTTTTTCCCCTGACTGTGGGTTCTTATCATTTCTTGCCATCATATGCTTCCAGCCCTCATGTAAAGGACAACAATAAAAAATGAAGACGGAGTTTACTTGCCTTGTTCCATCATCTCCAGAAGACCTTTCTTAATGAGTTCATCCCGACCTGGCCTTGCAGTAATCTTCTTCTCTAACACTGCAGAAAGTGATAGCAGAACATAGAAAATCAGAGCAAACAATGGATGGAAGTAGACACATGAGACAACTCAATATGAAAGCTGCAACAGGTGGGTGCTCTCTAGTCCCACATGTAGTGAGCTGACCAGAGGAGGACTACACAGTTAGAGTTTTAGGGGGCAAGTGTGGTTTGTGACCAGCTGGCCAGTTCAGTGTGTTTTCATTGCTAGAGCAGTGGTAGTATTGCTAGCCAAGATGCACGATGCTGAAAAGATCAAAGCTTCCAAAAGGGGTTTGAACAATCATGTTCATATCCAGATCCAAAGTCCAAGAGTGTTGCAGACCAGGTCTTTGATTGGACCTATTACACATAGGTGCCAGCGGTCTGGTTTTCAGTCTAAACTTTCCCCAAATTTGGGAGATGTTCAGGTCCTGGTTTGGGTTCAGACCTCCCTGTGCAAAGCAATAGGAAAAAAAGTTAGTGTGTGACTGATTTGCAGGGGCAAGACAATGAAACCATCCCTACCAAGCTTTCTTGCTCACTAACCAATGTGCCCCTCTCTTGAACCATGTAATTTGTATTTGTTGAATATATTATCGCACCTGACTGATCTTCATCCACAAAGCCAAGGCCTATATGTGCCCTCCTTGCTTACGAATTTCTCTAGTAAATCACCAGCTAATTCTAGTCACAGAATGAAAAAGGGGGTTTCCAATCTCTCTCTTGCTGTTTCCTATATCTCTAACTACCTTCCATTCTGTGAATCAGCCCCTTCTATGTAGCAGAGGAATTTGCCAAGTTTGAGAGGAGTGAATCTGATTTAACTCAGTGTTTCCTTTTCTAGATTTATCAAACCACCAGAGAAATGCAGCTGCATGGTGTTGAGAATGGTGGCAATATCACTGTGTCCTGTCTCCTGATAGCACTTTAGCTTCCACAGTCAGGGGCAAGTCCTGCACACATCCTCTTCGGCAGAAGAAGTAGAGTCTTCATGCAATGGAATTGGAATTGGAATGGTTCTGCTCTGCACAGTGTAGGAAGAGGGATGCTTGGAGCCCACACAGGAAATGTGCAACATTTCACACCAGGGATTCATGCTCCCTAGTCCCCAGAGAAGAGGCTCCCTCTGTCTTAGAGTAAAAATGGTATTTCAGGGGATGAGTGAAAGACTGGCAAACAGATTCAAGGCTAACAAGATGCAGCAGTCATTCCTACCAAGGCGCAGGAATGCACGTCATCTGGTAGGTACTATACTCTTGATGGTGCAGTAGCAAGCGTGGAGCCGCCTTGCAGAGCGTGTTCCTTCTCATATGATCTGCACAGAGCCCCCATGTGCCCATCCAGTTTGCATCAGCCCATGCACAGGTACAAGGAGTCACTCCTTAGAATCTCAGGAAAAGACAAGTGATTCTTGTTTCTGACTGCTGTACTCCTGGGGGTGTCTTCAGAGATTCGAGAGAGCAGACACTGTCCCTCACACTCTGGTCTGCTGAGCATATCTTTAATACAGTGGCTGACACTTTCAGGAAGGAATATTTACATTCTGTAGAGTGTTCTGGTTAAGAGTCCAGCCCTACCAGTCAGAGTAGCTCCCTCTTGTCATTTTCCATGTCAGTGTGACCCACCTCCCAGAAAGGCAGAACAAAACATGGAGTCGTGTTTCTAGCAACTGTTCTCATGCACAGAAAGTCCCCGAGGAGTGAAATAATGACTGCAAACTTCATTTAAGTTTGCACGTTACAGAGAAGACACCCAGTAGTCGTTTGACTGCCACTGAACTTACTGAACTAGTTGTATCAAGAATTGCTAGGATTCATTTCTATGCCCTGTTGGTAATAAACTAAAGGTGTCTGGGTCAAAAGATGATCTTGGTGTTTTGCTTTGGCTGAAACAAGAAAACTGTGTTTTCTCTTTCTGATCATAACATTCATTTTCCATTATATCTGTCACTGGTGACTAATACAGTTGAATAATATGCTATGTTTAGAGTTCCTGATAAATTCCCTGCCCAAAAACAAGAATTTAAAAATAAGTTTAAATACAACGTACATGTACAAAAATCCATGTTTAGAAAATTGAAAAAATCGCTAGCGACCAGAAACCTCAATTATGTGGTGTATGGCTACCATTTAGATGCAAAGCTTTGGGAGATGTTGCTAAGCTATAGGAAGTAGAGCTGGTCATATACTATTATTCAGAGGCATTATTTAATGGATTTTAATATTTATGTTAAGTAATTTATCTGAGTAATTCATTTTTTTTCAGTATTTAACCTAGTGTTCTTCTTTTTGTTATTGAATTCTGAATGCAAGGGGCCAGATTAGTACCACCATATAGCCACAGAGCTGTCACAGTGTAGGCTTCCTCACACTGTCCCTCTGATGTGCATTAACCCTGAGCTGGAGAATCTATCTCTTGGAAGTACTTGAGCTCATGTTAGTCCATCACCTCTCCGCTAAGTGCCAACACAGGGATCAGTTATGAAGTTGTGGACCTGGATTGATACCATTGACTTATTTCACAAAGGCCACGAAGAGCCCAGCAGCTGGTAATTACTTTGAGATGCATCTGATGAGGGGCTAGTTCCAAGTATTCATGGAATGTTCTCTTAGCTTTTCTGGGGATTTTAGGTAGATTGGAAGGAATAGTAATGAAATCCCTTCTGTACTTGGCTTTACCAGAAGGGCCAGGATTAGGTGCTACTGAAAATGAGTGAGGGTATCTAACTCCACGAGTGGTCCTCTGACTTCAGTTGCACTATTCATATCTAAGGTACTATTCAATCTAAAGTATCACAGTCTGGCCTTTAAATTAGCAGTCCCTGCTAATGCTGCAGCATCTTCGTCCCTTACAAAGATCAGTGAAGGGCAGAAGCGGGGAGGTAAGACAGTGGACAGCCTGATAAATCAAGTTTTGGATTTTGTTCTTTGCTCACTGGATTGGTAGAAATCCTGTGACCAAGAGGTCAAATCCTAATGGTTCCTTCTGACCTTAAAGTGTCTGACTCTATGACAGGCCAGATTCTTACACTTCCATTTAGAAATAGCTTATCAATAACCTGCCCTACTTCAGCAAACTCTGCTCATTTTTTTTCACAGGGTGGACTTTGCCTTGCACTGAATCAAGCTGTTGCTCTTCCCATACCTGCTGATGTTTGCTTTAGTTTCTCGTTTTTCTTTTTCCTCCACTTCCATGGTTTGAAGATCCTGCCCAGTGTTGCCAGCTTGCTGTTCCTTCTCACAGGAGGAGTTCTAATCCCTGAGACCAGATATTCAGAATGCATTGCAGGGGACTGCTCCATCTCATCTGAGAGGCAAAAACAGAACAAGGCTGCTGGTTAAAAGAAAATAAGACCAAGTGTTTCAGAAGAGTCTTAGTAAGGTGGGGGGAGGTATGGTGGTTATTCCAGCTAAAAGAGCATTTGATTTAGTTACCAAGCACTGTAGTGCAAGACAGGGAAATGAAATAATTGGAATCCTTAAAGTAGGGGCACCAGATTCACGGATGCTGAGCAGGGTATGTGCCAGCATAGCTTTTTGTATTGCAGGGGGGACCTTTCTTGGCTTTGTATCTCACCCGTCACCACTGACTCCAAGCATCTGGTATCTGAGTGACTCTCTTGAGGCCCCCTTCAAGGAGTCCATCGGGGGCTAGTTCCATGGAGTTTAAGCTCCAGTGAAGGAGATGTACTGAATTTGCGCATCCCCAGTCTGCCTTGGCCATGCTCCCATCCTGGCCAGGGATGCTCACTTTTTGGCGTGATTCCCGACAGCCCTCTCCCCTGCCCAAGGGATGTGTTGACCTCATAACTCCCCTTCCCTCCACAACAGACTATCTCATGCTTGCTCAATGAGAGCATCCTCTGCCAGGATCTTACTCCAACAAAAGCACCTGTGTGAGAGAGGGGGAGGCTGTAGTTTTAAATGTTATGTTGGACTTGGGAGCTCACTTTCTTCCTTGGCCTATGAAGGGATCAAACTGGAAGTGAAGTGAAAGGAAGGAGCCTCGTGCTAGCAAACAACAAGAATTGTTAGTCACAGGCTGAATTGGTGAGTCAGGATGGCCTAAGGGGTGGGACACTACCTCGTAACACACGAGACCGAGACTCGGTTTCCTGCTCTGTCATGTTTCCAGTGTGAGATTGGGCAAGTTACTTTCTCTCTCTGCTTGTTACCCCTGTAGATGATGGCACTTCTCTATCTCACATGGGAGATTATGGGGAATAAGTGCTCAAATGCTGGTGTAATGCGGGCCCCATAAGTACCCGAGTCGGTAGACCGTAATAATAAGTGCTGCAACAACACCTAACACTTGCACAGCTTTTTCCAGCTTTTAAGTGGTTTATAAAAACTCATTAATTTACACCATGCCTGTGTGGTAGGTGAGTGTTAGTTCCAGTCTACCAGTGCAGAAATCGAGGCACAGAAAGGTTAAAAGAGACATTTTTACAAGTGACTGCTGATTTTTGGGTGCCCAACATGAGACACCTTGAGTCTGACTTTCAGAGGTGCTGAGGAACTGCAGCTCCTAATGACTTCAGCAGACACACTGGATACGCAGCACTTTTGTGTGAATCAGGCCCACATGGTCTCAAGTTAAGCACCTAAAACCATTGGCCATTTTGGAATATTTAGGTCTAAGAGGCAGCTTGCTGAAAGTCAGAGAGGAAGTTCGTGACTTAGCTAGGATGAGCTCCCAGGAGGGGACTTCCTGGATCCCAATTCTGTGCTGAAACCACAGGGAGGGACTGTCTTTGTGCAGTGCCTAGCACAATGGAGTGCTGGCCCATGAGCAGGGCTCCTAGGTGCTATGCTAATGCAAATCAATAATAATAGTTAATCAATTAATAAGATACTCTCCTGAAAATGAACTGTCCTCCCCTAACTACTATAGAACACATCTGTTTGTATGAACTGGCTCAGATTTTTGCATATGAGGCTAGATTGTTTGGCATGTAGTACTTAAGAAAATCGCCAACAGCTATTACGCTGATATGTTCCTTAAGGAAATTGGGGGAGACGGGAAAATGCGAAGCCATTTCATCCAGCAAAACCACAGGAGCATGCAGATAATGCTTCAGGTGGGCAACTGGTTCAGACATTTTCAATATTTTGTCTTCACATGACTGTTCATTTTGTTTATAGCCAAGCTTTGCACGGAACAATAAAGATTGAATAATGACAGGCTTCTGCCAGCCATTACCATGAAAGATGATAGCACAGCTCCATAAACAAGGATATTGATGACATTGTTGAGATGTGCATTTGGACACCAATATACTAATTCCCAAGAGTGATGCTTTTATCCGTCACCCAGCCATGTCATGAGAGTGCAAATTATAAGATGATTTGCATATCTTTTCCAACAATCCTTTGCAATTTAAATGACAGTGTGGAACAATGAGTATATGAACATTTCTGAGCCACTGGTCTCTGGGATAATAAAATGACAATAATTTTGCTTTGTGACTAGTGGACAAGAAAACTAAATATGGTATTTTAATGGGTTTTAAAAACAAGTTGACAGGGCGCAAATACATAAATGTCAGTGTAAAGGTGGGGATTTCCAAGAGAACAGGAAATAATTTTGAAAAAAAATTCAACACAGAGAGGGGAAGAACTTATTCTTCTTTTTCATTTAATTTTGAAAATATTGGTATTAAATATTGATATTGCCGATGAACTTTAAACAGAAAAGTTAAATACTTTGTCACATTAGTTAGCAGAACTGAACAATGGATGTAAAAACACTTTTTTTTTCTTCTGTGTCGTATAAGCACATGAAATAAAGAAACAGTTAAAACACTCAAAACTTGCTACGTGAGTATGGGCACAATTTGTTCACCTGTCATTAAGGGAGGTTGAGGAGATACAGTGCTAATTTCACTATTTGACCGAAAAGACTCAGTTTGTGATTCACCTTGTAACTCAGGAGTCATGTTCTTTGAGTATGATCAGTGCCACTTGAAACATAGTTACATCATAAAGTGAAAATGTAATGACAGGTAAAATCAAGAGAAAAGAAAAAAATTAAAAGCTACTTGATGGAAGCTTTCTCATCTTCCTCAGTGTTAAATGGATTTTCCGGTTTACCACTGCACTGAATGAGCACCCTTATTCATCCAGCAGATCAGAAGCAAATGAAATGTTTCTAATAAATAACTGGATTTTTTGCTGTTCCACTATGGAATGTCCCACATCTTGAGATGTTAATCTCTTGTTTCCTTCTTGTTCATTGGACAAATGTGGTCTACTACTTTTGTGATCACTGGAAGACTGAGTCTTTGAGAAAAGAAGACTTCAACTATGTTAAGTGCTGTTACAAAGAGGATAATGATCAATTGTTCTCCATGTTCACTGAATGCAGGACAAGAAGTAATTGGCTTAATGTGCAACAAGAGAGGCTTGGTTAGATATTAGGAAAAACTTTCTGACTATAAGGAGTTAAAGACAGGAATGCCTTGCCAAAGGAGGTGTTGGAATCCCTATCACTGGAGGTTTTTAAGAACAGATTGGTCAAACAGCCCCACTAGCATGGGTGGAGGCTCAGGCTAGCTGCTCAGCTACGTACCCACTGCCCATGCTACCCTGACTACACTGCTATTTTTAGCATGTTAGCTGGAGCAGAGCTTGCGCAGGTATGTGTATGTGAGCTGGGAATCACATGGGTGACTGGGCAACAAAATGGCAGATGAAATTCAATATTCATAAATGCAAAGTAATGCACATTGGAAAACATAATTCCAACTATACATATAAAATTATGGAGTCTAAATTAACTGTTACCACTCAAGAAGGAGATCTTGGAATCATTGTGGATGGTTCTCTGAAAACATCCACTCAATGTGCAGCGGCAGTCAAAAAAGCGAACAGAATGTTGTGAATCATTACAAAAGGAATAGATAGTAAGATGGAAAATATCATATTGCCTCTATATAAATCCATGGTATGTCCACATCTTGAATACTGCGTGCAGATGTGGTTGCCCCATCTCAAATCCCATGATTTAGTTACGGATTGGCCCTGCTTTGAGCAGGGGGTTGGATAGATGACCCCTTCTCCCCCCTCCGAGGTCCTTTCCAACCCTGATATTCTATGAAAAAAGATATATTGGAATTTGGAAAAGGTTCAGAAAAGGGCAACAAAAATTATTAGGGGTATAGAACGGCTTCTGTAGGAAGAGAGATTAATAAGACTGGGATGTTTCAGCTTGGAAAAGAGAAGACTAAGGGGGGATATGATTGAGGTTTATAAGATCTTGACTGGTGTGGAGAAAGTAAATAAGGAAGTGTTGTTTACTCCTCATAACACAAGAATTAGGAGTCACCAACTAAAATTAATAGGCAGCAGGTTTAAAACAAACAAAAGGAAGTATTTTTTCACACAACACACAGTCACCCTGTGGAACTCTATGCCAGAGGATGTTGTGAAGGCCAAGACTATAACAGGGTTCAAAAAAGAACTAGACAAATTCATGGAGGAGAGATCCATTAATGGCTATTAGCCAGAACAGGCAAGGATGCTGTCGCTAGCCTCTGTTTGTCAGAAGCTGGGAATGAGCAATAGGAGATGGATCACTTGATGATTGTGTTCTGTTCATTTGTTCTGGGGCACCTGGCATTGGCCACTGGAAGACAAGATACTGGACTGGATGGACCTTTGGTCTGACCCAGTATGGGCGTTCTTACGTTGTCTAAACAAGATAGACTTTGTGAATTTCAGTCTGGAAGTATATGCTGAGTAAAGATCAGGAAACAGCAATGAGGCATAGCACCTGAGGGGAACCGCAGCATGGCAACCTTTTAACTGCCACCAGAATGCAGGAATCTCATGGGCTGTTTTTTTCCCAATGATATATTTGAAAATAAGCAGCACAGTGAAAATAAAACTGTGAGGCATTGCATCTTTTCCTTGTTATGGAGCCAGCAGTGATAACAGAAAAGACACACAGTGGGTCTGCTATTATGATGATTTTAAAGCTATAACAGATGCAGCAGAAAATGGCATTTAGCCCTTCTTCGTGACAGCCATTGTAATGGGAATGTGAACATTTACAAAATTAGCTCCTCTCATTCCTAAGGCTGCAAATCAGATTCTCAGTAGTGGGATGGAAGCTACTGTGGGGGTCAGGGCAATTTCAACAACCTATCCTTGTGCTTGCCTACACTCTTATGCACCACTGCTTGAGCAATTCCCATTGTCCTGGGAGTTTTTCAAGCATGTAAGTGGAGATTAGATGAGCCAACTGATTTTAGAGGATGTCTTGGCAGGTTGCTGACGCCGCTGCAATTCATTCAGGATTTAGACATCACCCACATGTTTCACTGACCACCTCTAGCATAACATCACTGTAGCATCTTTGTCTGAAACCAGGAAATCAAGGCAAGCCTAGGAAATAAACCTCATCCCAAATTTGATGCATCTCTAACAATGTTTACTTACTCCCCTGGGATCGTCTTCAAAGCCGACAGTGGAGGAGTTTACAAGGACTCTCAAAAAAGGGGAACCAGTAGCTATTAGGAGTTGTGCAGTTGCTAGTGTTCCTCCCAAAGTTGATTGCAATATCCCTATTTACTCTTGCCTGTTACTCTTGGGCTTTTTAATTAATGGTAGCCAGAAGGAACAGTTCCAGTGTTCAGACCCCACTTATATTTCTCTAATGAAGAAGCAGGAGGTGGGTCTAGCAAGGAAGAAGAGGTGTTTGACAAAGCGTTAAGCTTGGATGGGATAATGAGGCATCCACTCTACAACCTTGAGGTCTCCAAAGGGTATTGAATTGAGTTAACTTGATAACTGTCTTATTGCCTGGTTCTTAGCTTTGCACATGGGGTGAGTTTCGGTTCATTTTAGTTTTGAAGAATAATTAGAAGAAATCAGTATGCTTAGTGGGGGGAGTAAAAGCAAAGTTATTGACCATAGTGTTATAGAGGGCTGCTCTCAGAAAACAGCTGGCACCGGGAAAAGCAAAGGTGCAGCGGTGCGATGGAATTGGAGAGCTTGGCCCACAAAAGGGCAGGAGATGAGGACTGAAGAGCAACGGGAGCAGGAGAACGACAAACTGAGACAGGGAAGTCTGTACTGTGAGCTTGGCTTTGCTTTGGATTGGAGGAAACTTTGATAATGCAGGGAGGATAGAGAGTTAACTCAATTGTTTGTTTTCTTTTATGTGAAAATGTAGCAGCCCCTAGGAGGCCATTCTAGGTGACATAATTTAGAGCAGCCTTGAGGCTGCTCAAAATTATGCTGGGGTTACACTGGAGCCTGCCTGTCCACTAGGAACAGGGGGTATAAATGTAGCATCTTCCTCCAGCCCCTCAGGTCCTGTACTGGGCACTGCTTAGCCAGACTCAAGATTTAGTCCTTTAAATTGAAGTTAAAACTCCTTGAAATATGGACACAGAGGATGAAGGCTGGAAAGGGAAGACTAATTTTAGGGTGGGTAAGACCATTCCTCCACTGCAGACTTTGGTATGTCTTCTAACTTTATTGATCTAAATATTTGTAACAAGGCACATACAGGTCTAAGGAAACTGATTTAATTGCCTAATATCTTCTTACTGTGTGCAGTTCTCAAATTTTGCACCATCCGACTGAGAGGGAGAAAAATTTTAAATGGAACCAACATAAGACAGATGTCCTGAAGTCATAAATATCAAGGGAATGGTCGTCTTGGCAATAAGAACCATGTGAAAGCCCTCAGAGCTCTTCACCTTTACTCAAATCATTTTTTCTTTTTTGTGGGTTGGCTATTTGGGAGATAAGAAGACTACCACACAGAATGTAACCAGTTCCCACATGCTGCAGCGACTACTGAAGTAGCGCACACACCTAAATATCAGCCAGAACCTGCAGCCAGCAAGCGGCCCGGGTTTGCCAACTCTCCAACCATTTTCTGAAGCATTCAGCACATTTTTGGATCTGCAGTTAATATTTTAATTATATTAAATATAATGTGGTTATTTCTCTTTTTTTTTTGAGTCAGATTGCCTGGGGCTGGTCTGCATGATTATGTAAAAGATGCACAGGAAATGTAAACAACTGGAAGCCAGATCAGATTCTCATAATCAGGGAAAGTGACCGTGAGCAACAGCTTGAAGAGCACTCCAGTGTGGAAGGACATGAGAGAACCTTTACACAAGCGCATGTAAGCACAAGCTTAGCCCATAGCAGGGACTTAACATAAGTAGGGCTGATTGCTGTTCTGCAAGTCACAACTAGACAGTCAAATCTGCACCCCTCCACCTAGAGACGTCTGGCAGTTTCTCTGTGGCCAGCACATGGCCCTTTGACACCACTCCTAGAAGTAATGGTCCCAACAGTGGAGCTTTTGGATTCTGGAAATGATACACTTGCACCAGAAACATGGACTGGAGAAGGCTGTTATGATTTGATTTCCAGACCTCTGTTAATGAAGGTACCACATCCTGCAACCAGACATGGTTAAAAATGAACACAGTTGCTGCTTGGACTGTTCGGTGGTTATCTCACCTTTCACACTGTGCACTGTCATTTTTCCTTTATAGGTGTGGTAGATAGTGAGCATACTCACAAGGAAAATAAGATATTTCCAGACCAGATCGGGCCAATGGTTATCTCAGGCAAGTATCCTGTCCTGGATAGTGGCCTGTTCCAAATGCTTCAGAGGAAGGTGCAAAAATGGACAGTTAAGTACAGTAGAGATTGAGGTTCTGTTAATCAGCATGCCCTTCCTACATGTTCAGTCATCAGTGGCAGCAGTCTGATATCCAGGATATCTCAACTCAAAGCCATGGAAGGGATTCTGAAGTGACCAATGGATTCGCAGAATAAACCAGGCAAGAGGGGAGAAAGCTTTTAATGAGAGATCAGATCAGAACAATTATGTTAGTTGAATTAAGAGAGAACTGCCAGGGCCTGATATGCCAGAGGTGCTGATTACCTGCAGTCCCGCTTGGCTTGAGCTAGAGCTGGAGGTGCTTAGCACCTCTGCAACTCAGATCCAATAGAATAGTCCCCCCTTGTCTTATTCCTTTGTCATTTAAAATCTTGTTGGCTGGGGTTGAAGCAAATCGACTCATTCCTGACAAGCCCCAGTCCTGTGGGATTTCGTGGTAAGATGTCCATGTGCTCTGCTTGGGGGACCTCTCCCGAGAGAGGGAGGTGAGGACTAGCTATTTCCCAACATAAACATGCTTCATATTTTATTATCTCCAGTGTTAACTATGTTGTGAGTGTGTCTGGGTTCTGCAGGTTGGCTGTTACATTTTTGGATTTTTCCTACTGAGCCAAAGAGACTATAGTTTGATGCCTAGACTGCTGTAATTCACAGTGTGGAATCTGTATGGCTGTTCAGCACATCAGGAACCAGAGCTGAGATGCGAGCCTTGCTGCAGAGAGGAGCTGTGAGAGCCCTTGGAAGTACAGTTGTGAATATTCAAAGTGGACACAGGGAAGTCACCCTGTGGTGTTTATGCAATTGCCAAAGGGTCTAGAGCCTATCAACTTGTTGGGCATTTAGGTAACTTCCATTAATGATAAGCGGAATCATGCCTGAACAAATCGCCGCTGCATCACTGCAAGAAGAACCCTGAAAAGCTGCAACCTGAAAGCAGTGGAAAAATAACGCAGCAGACAAAAACGGCAGGCAAATTTGTGAGGCAAGGCATGCTCTGCTTCCTGATGAATTGGTTTGTAATGCAGCTCTGGGGCCTCTCTCCTTTATTGTCATTGTATCTGTCTTTGTACCTCAGCCACAGAGTTAATAATGGAAGAGGAGGTTCCCTCTGAAATGAATTGACCCTTTGGCCAAAGACACTGTGGGAAGAATTGTAATGACCTTTAGGCTTCTGATACAGACATAACTTTCCATTGTTAGTGGCAGAGTCCTCTTTATCATGTTGAAGTCTGTGTCTAACTAAAAATAATGCTAAGGAGGACCCCGTTTCAGGGCAAACTGGGCCTGTAAAGGGTTAATGTCCACAGCTGGCTATGAATGGTGCATGAATCGGGTGTCCAAGAGTCATATGACAGCAGCCTGGAAGTGGTACAATTATAAGAGAAGTTGCTTCCCAACCAGTGGGAATGACCTGTAGGCGGCAGGCAGGGGCGGTTCTAGGAATTTTGCCGCCCCAAGCATGGGAGGCAGGCTGCCTTCTACGGCTTGCCTGCGGACGGTCCACTTTGAAGCCGCGGGACCACTGGACCCTCCACAGGCAAGCTGCCGAGGGCAGCCTGCCTGCCGCCCTCACGGCACCGGCAAAGCACCCCCCACAGCTTGTCGCCCCAAGCACGCACTTGACATGCTGAGGCCTGGAGCCGCCCCTGGCAGCAGGGAATGCTGGGAAGTGGTCTGGGTGTGGGGTGAGGACTGTGCTTGGCTGGGGGAGAGCCAACTGGTGGTAGGAATGAGAGAAGGAACCTATGAACTTAACTTGGTGTCCCAGGAACAGGAAGGACTATGCCTGCAGGGCTGTGAAAGGTTGCACAAATTTTGAACCCTTCTGACAAGGGGAGGAAATATTTGTGCCTGGGACAGCCATGTAAACTATTTGTTTTATGCTCCAATTAACCAGCCTCCAAACCAGGAAATCTTATTTGTAGGTATGATTGTAAATTTTCCATAAATTGTAAGTGGTCAGAAAATGCTGATTGGTCAAAAGCAAAATGTTGTGCAGAAATTTTAGTTCTGATGACGTTTTGTTTGGGGGGGATGGGAAATGGAACAGAATATTATGGTAAATAAGCTGTCTCACCCTTTTTGCAAAGGAATGTTTGTGTTCTTCTTCAAAGTGACCTTTTGTTTCAATTTTTTTTATTATATAATATTTAAAAGGTCAAAATTGGAATTAACCACTTTGATTTTATCAAAATGAGCCATTTTGATTGACCCAAAACCTGGAATTATTTTTGGAATTTGTTTGGTAGATGATTTCAGTTGTTATGTTTTGTTTTCTGTTTTGTTTCGGAATAGGAACCATGTTTCAAAATGGAAGTAATTTCCTATGAAGTAGAAAATCCAGTTTCTGCCCAACTGTGCTTATTTGCAGCATGTGGAGTGTGTATAATACGTTGAGCAAGATGGTAAACTGAGGCCTAGATAATCAGATGCTGGGATTAGGTAGGCTGATGCTCTAACAGACACCATTTGGCACACCAGAAAAATATTCAAAGTAGGGAACAGCAAATAGCTGTGTCAAGATCAAATTCAGACATGGACTACATCCTAAACTTTGTCATATCAGTGAGCAGGGTATATGTGTTGGCCGACAGGTAGGCGTAAGCGGTGCTACTTCTCCTAGTCCGTTGCTACTTTCATTTAAGGTATCCTCTGTTCAAGATTTCCCATCTCAGACACACTCTCACCCCAGAGTTCAGCATCTTTAAAATAATAAAAACAGACAAACCATGGGCCAGATTCATCTCTGGGGTAAACTCTCCATTCACGGAGTTACTTCAGGGATGAGTCTGGTCTAGCAAATCTGTGCATCGGGACACGAAGGTAGAGGAAAAGCCTTAAGAAGAGTGGCTGAATGACGAAGGAGAACTGATGCCTCCATGAACATCATGCACAAAATAGCCCTGAGCCCCCAATCAAAGCAAGCTTTATTTCTGGCCACACCACCTGACTCCTAGCCTTGATGCCTGGCTGCTGATTGGTCTAGCATTTCACACCTCCCTTTAGGTAAGTGCTACTAGTTACCAGGACTCCTTGCCCTGCTACTTGTTACCAAGTCTCCTGAGTAAAGCTGGGTGAAATATTTTCAGCAAATAGCTGATTTACCAAACAAACGCAGGTTTGGCTGATCTGAAGCTATTTGCGAATTTGATAATCATTTGCCAAATCATTCTGACCAAAAAACATTTCTTGGGCCTGGGGCACCTTTCTGAAAATCACTGAGACGGGAGCTGCCCTTGACTTTTAGCCCAGTTGTTAGGGCACTCACCTGTGATATCGGAAACCCAAGTTCAATTGCCCCTCTGCCTGATGTAGTAGGAGAGTGCCCTAATCCACTGTGCTATGGGGTCATCTAGCACAAGGCACTCTCAATCTCTCCCATTAAACTTGGGTCTCCCATATGTCAAGCAAGTGCCCTAACCAACTGGCTGAAAGTTATAAGGGAGGTGACAACAGCAGCTCCTCCTCCTTCTGCAGCCATTTCCTTTGCTTTATTTTCAAACTGCCCAGAACTAGAAATCAAATGGGCCATTTCAGGTAGAATAAAACATTTTGTTTAAGCCAAAAAGAAGCTTCTGTCAACTTTTAAGATTTGCCAAAAAAAAAATTGGAATGTTCTCCTCTCGCCTCCTTGAACTCCCAGAGAGGAAAAAAAAACAAAAAACACCAAATAACCCAATTTTCTTTATTTGCCCAGCTCTACTTCTGAAGGGGAGGGGGGGTTACCAAAGCTACTGTGGACCAAAATCTAATTTTTCCACCCATCCCTATTTGAAAATTTCCACTCATCTTTATGAAATTAAGGATTTCCTTCTTATTTTTATTTTTGAACTCAAGGAGAGGAGAAAAAAACCTGTGGCTGACAGGAGCGGGCTGCTCTTGTCAGGAAAGTTTATTTCCATTCTGTCATGCTGAGCTTCCCATCAAAGTATTTGAATTTCAGAAATGGCTTTAGCTGAAATAACGAAGGAACAGATTACTGTCATCAAAGAAAAGAATATGTGAGTGGCAACTCAAGCTAAATCTCTGTGACATAAATATACTGTATATATTTGAGGCTTGTGATTTCTTTCAGAAAATGTTCCTCTAGGAAGTTGACATATCACTTAACAGCATTACTTTAATAGAAGCAGAGGTGCAAAGAAATTAATCGGGAACCTTTCATGCCTTTTGGATCAATGTGTCAAGTCCTGGTAACACTTCTTATCATTTATAATGCATGGTCTGACACTAGTGGTTCATTAACAAAATTAGTTTTACAAAGTTTGTGTAAAGCAGGGGTACTCGATAGGCAGACTGTGGGCCAAACCCGGATCACCAGATGCTTTTGAACGGACCCTGAAATCTTTTTTATTTATTTATTGTCATTATTGTTTTTAGTATTTTTTCTCTGGAGTCTGGGCCCTGGCTAAATCTTGAGCAAGAATTTTTGACAAAAAATAATTTATGCCAGAGGTAATAGAGGAATCCAAAATGTGGTTTCCTCTCCTTTACTTGGAGAAGAAGGAAACCTACTGACAGTAAGAAAATGAAACCACTGAAGGATCGTTGTATAATCAAGGCTAATTCAGTTATCTCCACCTCTGCAATGCCTTGTTTTGGCAGGTAAAGCATGACAGGTGAAGCATTTGCACCCAGCAAGAATTTAGCCACCCAGAGCTGTGGGTCCCAGGAGGAAAACAAATAGCTCAACAGGCTGGTGTGGCCTGCTGCTCCCCTCACACGCACCTTGTGGAATAGAGGATTGGAGAGCACAGTGTGGGACAACCACTGCCAGCTCCTTCCCCCTGCCCTATGAGGTTTCCCCAAAAAGGACTCCGTGCCACATGGGCATTGCAGACTCTCCTCAAAAACCTCTCGTCCTGGTGCTCCACGGCTAGGGACTTGAGGTTAGGACTAATTTCCATAATGCACTATTACCATTTGTACCAGGAACAATTATTTGGATACTTTTATTACAAAAATAAATAAATAAAGAGGTTGGGAAAGTGTTGGCAGAGAAGCTTTTTTAATGCCAGGGCCTACGCTGAGTGGTTCAGTTCCCTTCCCTCCCAGTTTAACAGCCTGTTATCACTGGCCTTCCTAGCGATGAACAAAGTGGAGCAGATAACGGTGTGCTACGGGAGACTGGGTATTGTAATAGCTGCACTGGCATAGCCAGCAGCAGTCAGGCACCAATGCTGTTGGAATGATGCACGTATGGCCCTATGAGGGAATCTGCAGCCCCTCAACAGCATTCCTTTCTTACTGTGGGTATGTCTACACTGCAATTAGATGCCCATGGCTGGCCCGTGCCACCTGCCTCATGCTCATGGAGCTCAGGCTGCAGGGCTGTTTAATCAAGGTGTACGCATTCTGGCTGAGGCTGCAGCCTGAGCGCTGGGATCTCTCCCCTCCTGCCTGAACCCGGATGTCTACTCTGCAATTAAACAGCCCCACAGCCTGAGCTGCGTGAGCCCCAGTCAGCTGGCACGGGCCAGCCATGGAATTGTAACTGCAGTGTATACATATCCTGTGTTACTTTCATAAAGGGTCTCTCCAAACTACTGCAGCGATGTTTCTTCATGATACCACGTGCATCTTACAGAAGAGACATCACATTAAAGAAATGGGAGACGTTTAATCTAAGAGTCCCCTGCTCAACAGCAACTTGGGAGTGGAGTTGTTAAAATTATTTTTGTCTTATTTTCCTTGGGAAAAAAAGAATGAAATTCATCACCCAGAAACCCATCTGTCTAGTGCTGCCTTTCTCATTCTGCCAATGGGAACCATGTCTGCCAGACATATGGTCAGCTCTCAATTTTATATTCAATCCAAACCTGTAAATCAGACTGATAACCAAGGACCTCTCTTCTGTGCAATTTTTTGCACATGCGCTTTACAGCATAATTCCCTTCTTTTCTCAATGTCTTATTTGTGCTGCACCACGTCACCATTATGCTATTGCTGCATCTGCTATAAAAATTTGCCTGCCTGATGGAAGTCAAAATCGCCCATCCTTATTCTCTACTCTGCTGGCCGCCCCTGCACCACAACTCCCCTGCCTCTGTTGCTAATTTATATCCATAAATAGGCATAAATCGAGCATCTTCGGTGCAAATTTTAGATCTAATGTCTTCTTAGAGGACACCAGGCCTTGGAGATAGTGGAAATATTTGAGTGCAAACATAAGACAGAAGATAAAATAGAGCGGTGATTGAAAAAGATGCATGAAAATGGATCTAATAGACCAATTTGAATCTTCTTCTAGTGGGGATGCATCCATCTAATCTAGAATAGAATGTGACCCTTTGTGGGTGTACTGAGGTACTGGGCCTCTTCAGGGGCCAGAGCCAGTGAACCCTGTTCCAATTAGCCCTGGCTGCCACCCCTGGGATGGATGTGGGGTTTAATCAGTAGAACCAGCTGGGGATGGAGGCGCTGATTCCCCTGTAAAGAGCAGCTGGGGTGTGGGGGAAGAGAACCAGGGTGAAGCTGGGGTGAGAGAGTTTAGTGGAGCCTTGCCAAGGCAGGGAATGGCTGCTGGGAGCAAGTGGACTCCAGCAGAGAACCTCTGGTATGAGAGTAAAAGTTCCAGAGAGGGAAGGCCTGGGAGCTCTTAGCAAGAAAGACAGGGAGTATGGACTTGATGGAGATTTGAGAACTTGCTTTTGGAAATGAGTTTATTATTTAAATAAATCCAGCCCCAAAGAGGAGAGGGCTTCATTGAGAGAGCTCTGAAAAGTGGAGAACTGAGGCAGACCATCTGCAGTGACATCAGGCCACAAAGGAGCGCTTAAAGGTGGATGATCCCTTCACAGTGGGTCTCTGCTACTCCTGCTTTGGTTGTATGAAAACCCTGCTGAAGTCCTTCCTGTTAGGATGCTCTGTTACTTCAAGTCTGAGAGTGTTTGTTTTCTGAAACAGCAATGACAATAATCTTCAGAAATGCTCTTCAGAACTCAATAAACAATCACGATGACCCATTGCTTTCCTCCTAGCTCTCCTTTTCCCCTCTTTCCTCCCCTCCCCCAAAAGAGAGAGAGAGAGAGAGAATAAAGTATCTCAAACAGTTCCAAAGGGGCTGTGGTAATACTCAGCTATCACATCTCATGATAAAGTTCACAGTTTCTACTCTTTATCTTGAGGCTCAGATCAGCTTGAAAGCACTTGTCTAATTGAATTGTAATATCCCTAAGCTTAAACACTGACCTGACTGTGTTCAAATATAAATGAGAATTCCTAGCGGCCCATACTTTGAAAATGGAGATTCCAAGACCAATCTTTTGGCTATTGTTGCCAACATCCATGCATATCTGTGAAACCTTTTCATAGATCCTAAGGCACTAAGGTGCTTTTGAACATTTCAACCACTGATGACTGAGGTTAGAACAACTTGCAAGTGCATATCAGTTTATTGTGCTAATTATTGCTTTTTTATCAAAAATGCACAGGAGATTTCTAATGGGAATGGTAGGGACCCCTCACACACAGAATGAAAACAGAAAATATTCACAAAATATTAAGCTATATAAAATGTTTCTCATGCAGGTTTCACAACCACTACACAAGAAGGTGCTTGCACTTCTTTTATGATTAGTGGGACGAAACAACTACATAGCTATAATCCTGGTCCTGCAGTGGAGATAAAATGCTACTTGCCTTACAAGGAAATGATGGAGGAGAATGGCAAAGTTCCGTAATCATTAGCTTCCATGTCACCCATCAGCCAAGCAGAGAGAACTGCCAAGAAAGTAACTGCTTTTGAGAAAGATGAAGAGCTGGTGGCTAATTTTCCAGCCTCTGAACAGCTCTTACCTGAACAGACTAGGAAGCAGGAAAAGAGATAGTAATACAGACTGATTCTGTCTATCAAGGGAAATTTTACTGGGATGGTCTGTACACAATTCCACTTCTCCAGTCCCAGCCCCAGGAAAGAGTTTTCATCCCTGGATGTCAAATACCATATTTAACCAATGCTTCCCTTAGATGCGGCACACCCTACCATAACTCCATCTGGAAATGCATATAAGTAGTCTCTTGCTAGGCCAGCATGATTACTGCTCTGTTGGCAGCTGAGTGTCCATGATTCTCTAACCTGACACTGAATGGTTTGTTTCTTTTCTGAAAGCCAAGGAAAAAAGATTATCATGGTGGGGGAGGGGGAGAAAGTGAGAACCTTTTCCCAAAAAGTAAATGTAGAATCCCTGTCATTTTTGCTCAGCTAGAGAAAAGAGTATATCTTGAATTACACTTATTTAGCTAGCAGAAAATAACAGTGATTTATCAAGCAGAAGAGGAAAAACCTTTAAATTACAAAGCTTTTGGGGGCCAATATTTTGAACATTTGTCATTTTGTTGTGCTGAGGGGAACCTGTACCATCCCCATGATGGATAACAGATGAGTTTTAACATCAGCAGGGAATGACGCTGCAATATTTTAGAAAAGGAAGCCCAATTGCTGCGTATTACAAGCAGATTTTCCTTACTGAATGCCTTTCTTCACAATTTAGAAAAGCACTTAAACCCATACTTAACTTTTAAATATATGCTTAAGTCCCCATGACCTCTTGCTGAATAGGGATGCTTTCCAGAATAAGGACCCTTCAGCTGTCTATAGTTCTCTAGCACAATTTGAAGGCCACATGTAGCAAGTCTCCTGCATTCCAGCAACTTCCAGTGACAGAACAAAATGAAATAGTACGGAATTCAAATTCTGCTGTGTTTTCCCCCTCTACTAGTGTTAGTAGAAGAGTGTGACCAATCCAGCAGTTCTTGGGAAAGCTTGTAGCAAGTCTACTGAAAGGGTCATTCAAAATGCCATTAACGACTCCTTAGGACTTCCCATAGTTCAGTTTGCTAAAATATTATTGGCTTCTAAATGTTGCCATTCCAGATCATCTAACTGGAAACAAAGGTGTGAAATGAATTACTTGTCAACACATGGTGATGGAATAAATTGCCATTTAGAACTTTATTTACAAGCCAATGTAATGCCTTGTATTAAGTATTGCTGATTTTGTGGAACAGGGGGTAGGGGAGTGAGGGGGAGTCTGACAAAATGCATTTAGCGTCTTCTCTTTTTAGCTTTGATCCTGCACCTAAACAAAGCCCCTTCTATTGACTTTTATTTGGAGTCTTCCCCTAAGGAGTTTGTTGCAGGGTCAGGGCCTTAGTTGTTAATTTCTTGCTTCATAAAATAGCATCAGAGATTTTTTGTTCAACAATTATCAACAATTTAAGGCAAATCAGCAAACTCATCGGTGACTATTACTGTGGTTCTCTGTATTTTTAAAAGATTACATTTAAAATAAATGGAATTTTTTAAAAAAAAAAAATTTCATTTTCACATTTTTTTAGGAGAAATCCTCTTTTGGGGCTAGTTAAGTTATGTGTTTGATGCCTAGCAGTATGTGAACTGCTGCAAAGATCACATCATATTCCAAGAATCCTGTAATGAATAGTTTTCAATCCAATGTAGGATGCTGGTTAGGAACTGGCAAAACCAGCATCCTTTATTCTGTAGATGTTGTGACCAAGTAAAAACGGTACCAGTTGCTTAACCACTTAATTATAAATTGTTATGTTGACAGTATTGCAAATGCTGATGTGTATGACATCAGTCTATAGTCATAGCCAAAACACGGTGCCAGTTAACTAACTTTAAATAAAGAGGCCAAATATTGGTGACCCATTCCCTTGTGTCCCCCTGTGTTTGCAATGGGAAATAGAACCTACAGTATTCAGGGTGAGGTTATTATAACTGCAAATACTTATTCTGTTATCAAAAGCAACTGGTGAGTTTTCACCAGTCGCCAGTGTTGCTACTGTACTTGTATCACTTGGGACTCCAAGGAGGAGAGAGCATGTCTAATCAATGAAAGCTTTCCATTCAATCTCCTTTGTGTAATTTTAAATGGTTTTCATCACTGCTTGGAATGAACATAAACGAATTTCAATTTTGCTGCACAACCAAGCAGACGAATTTATGGAAGGAGAGTTAAATACAGCAACAAAGCAAAGTGCCTCTGGGGAGCTCTCTGCTCCCTGGCACAAACATCGTCATCTTTCCTGTCCACTAAGGGAATGAGACTAATGACGAGCTCTCTGCTTTTGTGAAGGCTCCAACCATGTACCCAGATGGCACATGGCACACAGAGTTCATTGGCTGTAATGGTGCGGGATCGTCAGCATGCAGCTTCTCTTGATGAGCCTGTGTTTGAGCAACTTCAGTACACTGGCTTTTTGTAACATTTACCAGCCCTTGTTTACATATATTTGAGGCTTTCTTACATGGGAACTGTAACCTTGTGTCACAGGGTCCCGTGCAGGCTCTCCCACTTTTGTGCCTGCACGCTGTGTTTAGGCTGGTATAATAAAGATTGTTCACTCCTTCTTTTGTTGGATCACCCAAGTATCTTTATTTACAGTGCTCATGCAGTTCCCAGATCCCACAACAGTGCCCCACAGACCCTCCCCAGGGTCTTCTGGCCCTTGAGGCTTCCTTGTTGGCAAGAAGACAGAGATACTGCCCTCCTGTCTCCTCCCAAGCTAGCCTCCTCACTGAGGTTTGCCTAGGGCTTTTATAGCCCTTTCCTGCTCCAGCCCAGCTGTCACTACTTAGCTTGGTATGTTCCTCTGAGCCAGCCTTCATTAGGGCTTGCAGCTGGGCTCCCTGCTGAATACCTGGATCAGTACACCTGGCTTCCTGGCCAGAGAGCAGGCTGCACCCAGCATTTTGGCAGGGCTTTAAAGGGGGTTTTACTCCTATCCTGCCACACCTCGTCTCATTTTTTTTCCTACTCAGAGTCCTCTGCTTCTTAGACAAATCAAAAAGATCTCTCAGTAAATTGATCCATGCTTCAACTTGGTGCTACCATGGAGGTCTTAAATCTTCCCTACCATCCTCAACGGTAAGTGAGGGTAACTGACGGTCCCTTCAGAGCGCCTCAGTACCAGCTCTTAATGTCTCAGGGGGGGTCACTAAGAGTAATGCAAAAAGTTCTGTTGACCCCACCTGGGACCTGAATGTAGGTGACCAGATGTCCCGATATTTGGGGCTTTTTTTTATATGGGTTCCTATTACCCACTCTGCCCCTGTCCCGATTTTTCACACTTGCTATCTGGTCACCCTACCTGAATGCTCTCGGGCAAATTCTGCTGTCAGTTACATTCGAGACAGTAATAAACACGTAACTGTCAGTGAGGGTTCTACCAAAACACATAGATGCTAAACCTGGCAGAAAATCTTGATTGTCTTCCATCAGAAACACAGAGAAACTCATGAAAACAAATCCCAATGTTGGTATGTCACAGCTGATTTTTCCAGACTGCTTTGCCGCAGCATAATAGGACACCTGGACATGAAAGTAGAATTTGGTCCCGGTGTCTCTGCACCACTTGCCCCTCGTGGGTGTGAAAGGCCAGTACTAGGAACTGAACTTATGGTTCCCATGTGTCAGTAAACAGTGCTAGTATTTAAACGGTGGAAAAATACGGGAGCTGCCCCAGGTAGCTTACAGTTGTAAAAAAAGGCTACCCCACCGCTAAGAAAAGCAAAGGACATACACAGTAGCGTCAGCCAGCAAAGTATACCTCAGGAAGAAGGTAACTAGGGGTCTCAGGACTCAATCTTTCTCCCATTTAAGTTAATGGCAAAACTCCTATTCACTTACGAGTTGCAATCTCAGACCCTCAGACACTGCCCCGTGCTGAGAATCATACAGGTAACAAGATAGATGGTTGTACAAGATGAATGTAATCTGAACTAAACTAACATAGGAGAACAGGTTTCAGAGTAGCAGCTGTGTTAGTCTGTATCCACAAAAAGAACAGCAGTACTTGTGGCACCTTAGAGAATAACAAATTTATTTGAGCATAAGCTTTCGTGGGCTACAGCCCACTTCATCGGATGCATGCAGTGTAAAATACAGATACATCGGATGTTCTGTTACACACACCTTAAAAAATACATTTAGAACTACCTTTTAGAACTGCCATAAATAGATTCTTAAGTTAAATCAGCTACAGCATTCTGAGGACATTTCTCTAACTGTCCTTGTGTGCCGATTAAGAATATCCATAGAGCAGGGATAATGACTTTGGTTATGTTTTTGCACTGATACAAGCACACTGTCAACACTTAAGAAACAATGAGTAATTATAATAATAATAAAATGACAGCGATGAGAATACCAGCTGTGCATTGATTTGGGAGCAAATACAGAAACAGTAATAAATACATGCAATCCTCAGTGCCATTATAGAAAACAGGGGAGAGGAGACAAAGGGAAATAAATTGTGATCTCCTTCCATCAGAAATCCATAAAGCGCTCCATGGGACAGGCGCAGTGGCTGGCTCATGCTCATGAAAACAGACCACTTTGTGGGTACTTCGCAGCTGATTTTTTTCCAAAGGGCTTTGAAGAGGTATAATTATTTTCAAAAGCCTTAAGGAAGCTGCACATCAAAGGAAATATGGAAGAAACAATATACTTTGATAAAGCTAACCAGACATATAGGATTTTATGCTGGGGTCTTGCAGTGTTTTAAAACAAAGCATAGCAGCGGATTTTGTGTTCCATTTCAGGATACAAACAGAGTGATGAACAACATGAAAGGCTGCATATTAAATAATAATGTTCTTTAAATGATAATCCCGTAGGAGAAATTACTCTATTTGTAAACTTTGTTCAAGTAAAATCTATTTCAAAGGTTGAACTCTGGCGGAGGGAAGGGAGTCCATATTAAAATCAACCCTCTCTACCCTTCCCCAACCAAAATCAGGTTGAATATTGCAGATTCACCTACCTCTAACAATGACTTTCTCACTTCCAAAACACTAGACGTATCCTTCCAGCATCTTGTATAATAAAGTCAGCTCTGTGTGTCCTAACAAGCTATTTTGCATGCCTATTAGCAATACAGATGCCTGAGAAAACAAATCGGAAATGCAGGTATTTCCCTCTAATGATGATTACAAGTAATAGAAACGTTAATTTCCACTGAGTGGGCCCTGAGCCAAGCAGACAGACAACTGGGGATGCAGTATTACTAATTTATTAGCCTGATGCTACAAAGCATTGCATCCTAATTCAATTTTTAAAACCCCCTCGTTCAACTCTACATACACATTAAAATTTCATAGACATTGATATGTTCTTGTCTCAGTGTCCTCTGCTATTTCTATATGTTAAGCTTATCCTGACATAAGCATATTTTTAGAGGTCTTTAAATGAACCATTTATTTTAAAAATGCTATAAGTTGAAACCTCAAGCAGGGAGTTAAATTTAATTTTTAATGTGTTCCTTTTCAAAATTATTTTATTTTACTGTATAAGATTGCAATACAAACACACGCACAAATGGGCTCTCTCTCTCTCAAAGCCAAATGTTCATCTGGGCTCCAATAAGATGCCTATATTATTTGTGGATGCGTCTATTTATATTGGCAAATCTCAGTATTCAGGAGTGAGCCTGTTTTTAGAAGTCTTCTGAATTTTTGCCCTCATCATGAGCAATAACTTCTTTGGGACCTGTGGGTTCTAATCCTAAATTGTGGGGGAGGGGAGGAAGGGGAGAAAGCGTTGTCAAATTATATGATTGAGGAATCTATCTTTTATCTCTGGGCTGGTATCGACTTAGTCTGATATTGGACATGTCACTTGAACCTACAAGGGGTTTATATCCTAATTTGAATTGTTGATAATACTTAAAGCACCTCTGTGAGGTAAGCTAAGTTTTACATTACTGATGTTCATACAGTGTTTTGAGATCCTTTGCGAAAAGGTGTTATAGAATTGCAAAGTATTAATTAGTATATCATTTTTAGACATCCTTTTACATATGAATTATTGTTTGAAGTTTGGTTGTGCAGCCCTCCATGATTGTGGTAATTTTAGCATCCTAGGACCTATCCAATAGTTTAGGTGCAAAATGCATGCCCAGCTGTGTACCTAATTTGCACAGATGATTATCATGATTGCAAATATAAGGCATGCACTATTTGCATGAAAAATGTGTGCATTCCATCACAGGGTTCCATCACTGGAAATTACAAATAAAATTGCAAAAGCTTTTTGCACATACAATTGTGTATCTAAAGTGTTTGAAAAGTTTATTTATACTATTTCTACCTAGACACTCCATTTCCCCAGAAAAACTATGGGGATTGGATTTTCAAGGGATAGTGCAGTGAATGGGTGCACCTGCAAAAATTCACATGCACCTGTTACACCTGGGAAACTCTGCAGTGGTGTGTGCAGACAGTGATTTGATTAGACTAACTGGAAAATGTGTACACAAATATGGACTTTTATTATGATGATGGATACCTGGGCATGCACTGCCATCTCTTTTGGAAATTTGGCCTTAAACTAAAGTACAAGTACAGGGTTGCCAAAGGTAAAAGGAAGTAGCAAATAAAAGTACTCAAAGTATGTACAGTATCTCCCAAGCTGAATTAAAATGGAAATTATTAATGCTGAGAAATGTCTTCCTTTATATTCCAAACGCCTGCTAATTACCAGCAGCAGTAAAGGTTAATTAAACTAGGATTACAGCTGAAAAACAAAAGGCAAGCAACAAAAGGCAAGCAACAAAGTGCAGCTCAAATAGTTCCAGACAAAAAGTAATGCACATTAATAGAAAGAAAAGAATTCAGCAAGAAAGTGCAAAAAAAAAAATCCCAGACAAAATACTTCTCTAAATACAGCACCTACACACACTATTGAAGTAGTAATCTGGTCAGGTACTTTCATGGAAGTTGATAGATTTTTACATGTAAAAGTCACTTGCTACAGAAGATCTCCTGTCCTGCCTAACATGCTTCCTCCCTATCATTTCTGGCTGCTAATGCAATTGGCAGCAACGAGAGCACAAGTCAACAACATCCAGCATAGAAGCAGTGAGAAGCAACAAATTGCCGCTCCATCTGCGAGACTCCCTGAAGGCAACCTCAGAGGTTCACCCCCACTACTGCAAGAAGCCCCACTGCTTGCACAATACCAGCTCATAAAAAGTATTCTAATGTTATTCTCCCCAGTGAATGCACACAATGCATTCTTCTGTTAATGTCCGCATTTACCTCACACTTCCCTCTGTAACTGATCCATTTTTCCATAGTTACACCATTCAGGATGGGCTCGCAGGGAACACAATAGTTGTATTGGATTGACTCATTGGACTGAGTCAATTGTATTGACCAGTGCAATAACATTAAACTGGCCCTCTTCCTAGATTATGGTCAATGCACATAGGTAATTTAGCAAAAAAATAAGATCTTAGACCTGATTCTAGAGTGACCAGAGGAGAGGAAGAAAATATCGGGACAACAGGGGCGGGGGAGTTTGCCACTGGAGCAAAAAACAACAACAACAAAACGGAGTGCTGCCAGCGGAGCAAAAAATTAAAAACAAAAACAGACCCCTATTCTCAGGCTCATATGCTGAGCTGAAGCTGAGGGGCTGTTCTGATGGCAGTCCAGTCCCCTGGACTGAGCTGGAGCAACCTGGAGATCGCTGTAATTTACACCAGCTGCCTAGTTCCCCAACGAGCCACTCTAGAACCCGCAGATCAGCCTATGGATGGTGTAGGAGATGCTCTGGCAGCTCTGTGCCATCCAAGGAGTTCCAGTTGCTGCAGGAATCATCCAGCAGCTTTAAGGCAGCTTGGTGGTGGTGTGTGTGGGAAGGGGAGGGGGGGCAGTATAAAGCATTTGGGAGAATCGGGCCCTTGTACATATTGTGTTTCAAATGCAACAGACACTGTGGGGTTTTGGAATCCTCTTGCCCATTAAAATCCTGCCCTGTATATTATGGCTCTGCTGGTAAGAATATGTCAGTCCCGGAGTTGTGGGCTTTAATCTATAATGCAATAGTATGTAAAATTCAGGGAGCTTCAGCAATATTGAAGGTCCTATTCTATGTGTTTGCAGTTTGCTGGTGATGGTGGCTATACAAAAGGCTTGAAAGATTAAAAAAACAACAACAACGTCCTTTCAACATTAATACTATGTTAAGAGAAGGGTTCTATTATCTTTTCTATGCATATATAACTGCCATTAACATTAGTGACAGCTGAGTGTCTGTGTTAGGTGAGAAGAAACTCAAAGGTGTTAAAAAAGGAAACACTCCCCATCCAGGACAGTTGGTTCGTTAGTTCCAAATAGCTCATGGTTTTCATCCAAAAGGTCAAGTTTGGGGAAGGAAGCGTCAAATAATTTTTTTCTATGGAATTTTCAGTTTCATCAGCAGGAATATTGGGGCTGTTTCTGTTTTTTCCTTCTCTTAGGGTTTTTCTTTGACTGCAAAAGAGATGACTAGATCTCAGAGAAAACTTACATTTTAAGAGGCCAGAGAACACACACTGAATTTCTATCCCAATAGGAAGGTGTTTTATCAAACAGATGTGAAGACAAGTAGATTCTTGTCCATTTTAGTCCTACCATGACTCCATTGAGAAGTCTCTCAGTGGCTCATGTAAGGGGGCTGGGCAGGGGCGGGAGCAGGACAGGGAGGGAAATGGGTGTGGAATACTAAGAGCATGTCTGACCCAAAGGCTGTAATTTTAAGTTCTTTAAAAAGAAGATGAAGCAGAAAAACTGTTTTTCCCCTCCCTTTCTCTCTCGCTCTCATTTTCCTTTCGACTGTCAGATTTAAGCTGCACTCTTGCTCTTTGCATGAGTCATTAAGGGCTGGAAACAAAAGACTCCCTCAATATCCATAATAGGTGCTTTCTAATGAAGAACACTATGAATGTTCTGTACATACAGAAAAAGCTACTAACCCTTCCCTCATCCTTCCAATGATGGTGCATATAGCATAAAACAGTAAGAAGCTATTCAGTACCAGTAACCTGAAATGAGAATTAGGAGAGGGTGTGCTATTAAAATGATAATATTGGATAGGTAACAACTGATTACTTACTAAAGTCACTAAAGCTAAAATAGTCAGGATTTATACTGCCACTGCGTCCTTAGCTTCATTCCATTGCATCTAGGCATTTGTACAGACTTCAGAACTGTAGTGATTTTACATATCATGGCATATGTGCTTATTTGTCTTAGGCATCATTTGGGCCTGATCTTGTGAGGTGCTTGTGAGTGACCTCAAATTATGATGCCTTTAGTGCCTTGCAAGGCTCTGCCTGAGGTTAATAGATGGCATTTCAAGTTAAGGTTTAAATGCTGTCCCCAACTCAACCTCAGTGATGTGTTATTGCAGCATAAACGGTATGTAAAATCACCTGCTGTTTGGAGCTGCCTACAGTACAGTATGTATGGATGGTAGGGCAGGTTCAGGACAGAGTCCCATCCTTCGTTCTCAGTGTCCTGGCTTTGTTCACTACAAACCAAGGCCCCTAGCATTTCAGTTTAAGTCTAGACTGAAGAAAGTATGTATCCAGGTCAAGGGTTTCATGCAACAATGGTAGGAATAAAAACAAGGTCAGCTTAGTCAAACATGAGATAAGCTGAGTTTACATCCAGGTCAAATAGATACATATAACAAATATGGGAATAAAAAAATGGAGTGAGACATAACCAGGGAAAATGTATCAAATATCACTCACATTCGTCCAGTGGCTACGCTGTACCTACAGGCATGCATAGCCATATCTCACATTGTTCTGTATTAATCACAGGTTACAGAAACTAGATTTTTCTTGTCATCTCAAGCTTACCTCCTTCTAGCTTGAAGTTTCTGCCCTAAGTGCATGTAGATATGATCACACAGAAGGTCTATAGCAGCGGTCGGCAACCTTTCAGAAGTGGTGTGCCAAGTCTTCATTTATTCACTGTAATTTAAGGTTTCGCGTGCCAGTAACACATTTTAACATTTTTAGGTCTCTTTCTATAAGTTTATAATATATAACTAAACTATTGTTGTAAGTAAATAAGGTTTTTAAAATGTTTAAGAAGCTTCATTTAAAATTAAATTAAAATGCAGAGCCCCCCAGACTGGTGATCAGGACCCGGGCAGTGTGAGTGCCACTGAAAATCAGCTCATGTGCCGCCTTTGGCACACGTGCCATAGGTTGCCTACCCCGATCTATAGTAAAGCAAAAAACTGAATCCAGAACCTCCCAAGTCCAGACTAGTGCCCTACCCATGAGTCCATCCTTCTCCTATGCAAGTATGCAGGTTTTCACTCCTATTACAGCCTTTGGTACCTCCCATACTTCACTCATTGCAGATATCCAACTCCTACCCACAGTCTTCTGTCTGCTCAGAAGTGCTTATTGAGCCTCTGGGCCATGAAAGCCTGATTTTAATCAAGACTATGCAAGAAAGTACTTTCTTTAAAGAAAGCATTTAGATATTACAAGAGTTCAAAATTGGTTTACCACATTGGGTAATGAAGCAGAGTTAAAAATACCGGATGCTGCCTTGACATTGCCCATTCATTGCAATAAATGACTGAATTGGCTGTGACCACAGAACAAAACCGTGTTTTACATCTCTGCTTTTAAGTGAAGCAGCATATAAAGCTCTTTGCTACTTGGAAGATCCTCTTAGTGTTTTACATAAGAGGATAACAAAGTTTATTTGGAAAATGCAGAGAAGCTTGAGGCATCCCTTTTCTTTCTCCTGAACCCAGAGTGTAATTAAATATTAGACTGATAAGATCAAGACCCAGTGGTTCAAGGGAAATGCAGTTGGTCAAATTCTGCTCTGTTCTCGCCATATAATGAGAAGGTCTATTGCAGTTTCACCTTTGTACCTGATGTCAAAATTTGGCCCAGTGTTTCCAGTTGACTGCACTGGATAACCCAAATGCCTCCCAACCACCCTCAGGCATCCCATGTGATCTATATAAATCTGTCACAACTAAACAGAGCTTGCTCCAAAGTACCAGAGAGGAACTGACAAGTACGTCCAGACTGTTTGAAAACGACATTTATCTTAGATCATTTCATACAGTTTTGTGTATGATACTTGCTTTCTCACACAGAAGAGAAGGAAGAAAGAGTTCTCCCTAACAATTCAATATTAAATGCAATTCTGAAGGCAGGCTCTATCCCCTTGACAATAAAGTAATATGGAATATTCAAGGGAGACACACATAGATGTAATTTCTCATTCTTTTCATGTGCTCAAACCATCTCGCAATTTTATTAATAGCAGGGCCTGTCTCTATGGAAAAGCTCTTCTTCTGGTGATCTTTCCTTTTGTTTAAAGCAGTTTACAATAGGATGGATTGAAAAAATAAAAAATGTAAGCCTGATATTTGCCTATTTGAATTGCCTTTTGAATTACTATATTAGTCTGTGGGACTAAAATAAATGTGTTTATTTCAGTAGCAAATTATCACAATAAATGGATAGTCCTAAACATGCAGCAATGCCTGGTGAGTCACAGCACAAGAAAGTGTGTTTCTGGCAGTGATTCCCAGCAGGAAAATGGGAAAAGGTCTTGCTAAGTCTTAGGAAATGCTGCAAACAAACAAGTTTATGAGGGATTCCACATTGTTCTCATTCAAGAAGGGATAATCAGCTGAAGAATAAACAAATCCTAAGGGAACCTTATAGGGCACTAAGGAAAAAAGAGATTACAGATTGCAAAAAGTCAACTACTGTGCAGTTCTCCCAAATTCTATGCTAGTATCCTAATCACTGATGTCCTATTTAAACTGATGGGGATTGAGAGGAGTTACTGTCTGATGTCCTGTGTGATATACATTGTTCATCTTGGTCTACCAATTTCACACCTCTTGGGGACGTCTGCAGGAAGACTAAAGATTGAATGGGACCATGGATACTGAATAACACTGTCACCACTAATCAGGGTCATTTTAGGTCAGGATCAAGGACCTCTGACAAGTTTGCACTGCTGTATTATCAGTGGAAGAAGCAGGTGTCCATTTCTGTTTCTAAATGACCCTTGTTTCTTCTGCCACAAATTTGTTTGTGGGGATATGGAACGCAACTTGAGTTGGGGGGAATTATAGGTTCACCCAATTTCCCCCCTCCCCTTTTTTATAGCTTCCCTTTAAAACCAAGTGATAATAAAAAATGCCAGCTGGGCAGCACTGATAACGCTGGTGCTCATTCAGCTACAGAAATGGACACCACCTTCCTTCACTAGCGATGCCGCAGTGCAAGCTTCCCCATGCTGCTTGTCACTGGTCCTTGATACTGATCTAAAGCGACCATGCTTAGTGGTAACTGTTATTCAGTCTCCCTGGGCCCTTTCACTCTTTGGTCTTCCCGCAAAGGTTCCTAAGGGGTATGAATTGGTAGTAGCTATGATTATATTTTATGTGATGTGGACACTAGCCTAAGATGAACAATTTATATCACACCACACATCAGTTTAAATAGGACACCAGTCACCTTAGTTATGATGCTATATTCAATTGACATGGGCTGAAAGTCAATGAGTGTACACATTGACCATGTGTTTCATGTGCAGTTTGGCTATTTCACCTGTGTAATTCATATGGCACATGTATTCCTGATGGAAGTTTCTTGTAGATCATGTTTATTAAAAAAATATGTGTAAGTCACTGAAACATCTGATTCACAATAAAACCAGGTAATTCCCACAGCAACCTAGATCAGGCTCTCATCGCTCAAACCCAGCTGCGTGTCATGGTCTGGTTATTTGATTCTTTTATTTATTTACTAAGGGAAATGTTACTTGGAAGTTACAAACACAAACAAAATAGAAAGCCACAAAGGGACAGCTTCTGCTTCACTCTGCGATCCCTCCATACCACTGCAGAAATCCATTGTCATAAGGGGGAGGAGGGGCTTCTCTGCATAATGTACAGGATTACAGGAATGGCTGTAATCACAGGTCCTGGCCTAGGGGGCATGATGGGGTTGGGAAGGGAGCGATGGTATTTTGACTGTAGCTACCTGAGAGATCATCTCCGCTCCGTAACCAAGACATTCAATAGCAACTACTTTCCACTGGAACATAAAGCTATTCACCAAATGGAAGAGGTTCAAGAACACTGAAGACAATGTTTGCAGGAGCTGAACCTAAGCTATGCAACTCCAGGCTGCAAGATGTAAGGGTGACCACGGAATGGCCCACTTTCATAACACAATGTGACACTCATTTCCTCACATTCGCGTTCCTCAGTTTCTTTGTGTGTGTGCGCACAAACATGCACACACGTCAATAAACAAAAAGCCTATGAATAAATCAAGCTTTTTCTCCAACAGGCTGGGAAGGAAGACAGGAAGAATTTGTTTTTTGTATTCTTATGCACTTGGGAGGTGCCCCAATGCCATGGTGATGGGCCATATAAGAAGATAGATGGATATGTATTAGATAACACCAGTCTCATGTCTACCAGATTCCAGCGAGTGCGGCTCAGTACATCTGTTAGACTATCTCATTCCTGCCTGCTTAGTGATGCGTAGCTTGCTGGTGTTCCAGAAGTCCTTCAGGTCTGTAATAAATGAGAGGGAACATCCAGGGTCAGCTGATACTCTGACAGGTTGTTTTCTTTCTATGGCTGTATTTTCAGTCTCCTAGATGTCAGTTTAGAGACATTTTAAGCCATTATGAAAGTCACCTTGCATGACATATTATCCTATCTCTGAGCAAGTGATATGCCTTCTCTACTCCAAAACACAGTCAACATGTATGGCACAAGGCCACCCCTATTTAGGTTTGTACATAGGGATTTAGGAACTTTGGGCACCTCTGTTTGAAAATCTTGACCACAAACAATATTAATATGTTTTGGCTTTGTCTTCACCCTGATGCTATTCCAGAATATTTTAGAGAGAGAAACAGAGAAGTAGGTGCTATTCTGTTCTCAGTTATATGTGAGTATAATTCAAGAGTAGCTCCAATTTAGACAACCAAGTTTCTCTGGATCTTTACCAGTGTTGCTAACTCTCATGATTTTATTGTGAATATCATGATATCTGGCTTTTTTTTAAAAAAAAGACTCAGCTGCTGGAATCCTGTTATTACATAATTTTCAGTTGAAACAAAAAGTCTTTTTTATTATCACCTGTAAATATTATTAATAAAAAGCCTTTATTATTGTACAGAAGGCTTGAGAATGTAAAGCATAAAGGTTCAAAACCCAGAAGGCAAATAAAAAGAACTTCAGATGTATTTATTTCTAAAATCCCATGATTTTTAAGCTAGTCTCATGATTTTGGGGGCCGGCCTCATAATTTTTGAAACCATGGGGTTGGCAATACACTACACCACTGCAACGGAGAGCAGCACTTGGCTTAAAATGCACATTTAAAGGAAACATCGTCTTCAGAGAATTTCCCAAAGCAATGAAAACAATAACATTACACCAGGGAGAACACACCTCCTTTACAGCGTTTATGTGTGGTGAATTTAAACAATGAACAGAGACAAGAAATACATTCCCAATTACTCAGACTTCCTCTGTCTCAGTCTCCCATTCTCAAGAACAGTCCTGTTCTACTGATTACCAGTCTATTGAAGCAGTTCAACTAATTTGGTCTCTACTGAAGCAACCCCAAACCACTGAACTATTTTCTGTAGCCTTGGGTTTTATGCCTGGCCATAGTCAGGAATCAGAAAAACATTGTCAAAGGATCCAGCCAAGCCCACCCATGCTCCAAGTACTATCTCTTTAAGAACAAGTATTCTGGGATTTGTAGTTTCCTTGTGGGATCATGTGATTGTAGCTACAGCAAGGCCTCTTGGGAGTAGGGACTTAGGCTATAAAAGAAGTGCCAGCCAGCAGTATGGGTGTGGTTTTGGTGAGAGAGGTAATTAGAGTCCTAAAGAAGTAGCTTGGAGGAAGCCTCGGAGGAGCTGGTTACAGGAGCAAGTGAAAGGAAGAGTCTGAGGCTACATGTAATGGCACACACGGTAATGGTGCACCCCACTGCTTACACTTGCTTAGGAGCCCTAGGCTGTGTCTTCCGGAGAGAACTGGGGGCAGCCTGCTATTGCTTCCCTGCAAGAAGGGAGACTTGTGTGGACCTTGGGGAAATGTTCAGCCTGATAAGGGCAAAATGTCTGTGTTGCTGAGACTGTTTGTTACCCTGGAAGGAGAGGCGCTTCCTTTGGCTGGAGGCTCAACTCACAGTACACAAATTGCCTGAAAACCCCGAATAAACTATAATTGCCAGTAGAAGATTGTGGACCACTGAGGGACATTAAGGAATCCCTGTAACTTGATGCTGGGATGAGGTTAGCTGCCCTGTCACAAATATTCTGCCCTTCAGTCAAGGATTGCAAGGTGTGCTGCAGACTTTGCTGTGAGGTAGGTCAGTATTATTGTACTTGATCTGATGGTGTATTAACTGAGGAACAGGCTGGTAAAATGACATATCCAGGGTCACACAGGGTCTTGGCTAGAGTGAGAAGCCTAGTCCCTTGGTATAGGGCTGCATTCTGTGAGCAGAGGAAACTGATGCACAGAGTTGAAAGAGGTCAGTGTATTGATCCAGTTACAAAGTCTGGAGTGTTTTGTTTTTTTTTTAAATGGCCTGTATTCTGTTGGTGAGCAGTGTGAAAGGGTTGGGGGGGGAGGGGATTTGCTTCAACCATGAGACATACATATGTCTGTATACCTTCCCCCTGCCTCTCTTTCCTTTCTCTCTCATGTAGGTTACAGGGTTGAAAGTATTTTTATAACTTCTGGGGGGCAAGAGGTCCTTCTTGCAAAATTGCTATTGATTTCTATGGGACCAGGATCCTAGCCTGCTAAGGAAAGACTGCAGCTGCTTTGAAAAGTTAAGCTAGTACCCAACCAGCTTCAGCTGAGTTGTGGCAGAGTGTTTTCATCTTTGGAAACCAGGATAAAAACCATCCAGAAAACATTCTACAATGCGGACAAGCTACAGTAGCTCAGGCTAAAGGGATGGGTCTAAGCTTTTCATGCTAGGCTCTTACTCCCTCTCTACTCAGAAGCATACAGACTTATGGTTTCAAACAGTGATAATTTTTAAATGGAATTAAAAATGAAACAGGTCCCTGAGTTCCCATTATTCATATGCACCCAGGAGGCCACAATTAAACTAGTTATTTGGTTTCAGTTCAGTACTGCAGGTTCTTCATGCTTCACTCATATCCAAAACACCTGTTCTAATACCATGATAGACATGGGGCCAGATTTTCAAAGTGCATGCATGCTTCTGTGCGTGCCTGTCTTTCAGGCACATAGCGTGTGAGACAGAAAAGTACTTGGGTGCCTGAGTCCAGTTTTTAGGCACCTCTGCAATCCACAGAACTCCTGCTTGGCTGCCACCTAACCTTGGAGGTGCCTAATCTCAGCTGGTGCCTAAGATTTTTTCCTCTGGGCATGTATATTGCAGCCTCACTCTAGGCACCTATCTCCTGCTTGAGTATGCACACTGCTACCTCATGCAAGGTGCCCAGCTCCTGCCTAAGCCCCACAGCAATTCACAAACCAGGAAAGATAAGCATTCAGCCACCTAAGTCAAGTGCTGGGGCCTGATTTGGTCAGGGGTCTCTGAGCACGCCTATCAGATCAGGCCCCTCAGGGGAGTTCACACAAAACAACCAGGGATTATGGAGTATTCTGACGTGGGGGCCCCTCAGTCTCTCCTATTAAAGTTGTTCCGCTTTAATTAAACAATTGAATAATTAAATATTAAATTAGGCCAGTGATAAAATTAGACTGACTCCATAGCCCAGAGGCCCAGACAGTCACCTGAGGTGGCTGATCCCCGTTCAAATCCCTTCTCTGGAATTTGAACTGGGCAGTGGAGTCTCCCACACCTTTGGTGAGTATCCCATCAACTAGGCTAAAAATTATAAAGGAGAGCTTTCTCTTCCTCTACCCACCATCTCCACTCCTCATCAATTTTGTTTCAGGACCTGCAAGCAACTTAGGTGGCGAAATGCCTGTTTTCTGTCCGGTTTGTGGATCCCAAGCAGAACCAGGTGATTCTTTGCTGCCTGGATTTAAGTGCTCATCTAGGGTTGCCAGGCGTCCAGTTTTCGACTGAAACGCCTGGTTGAAAAGGGACCCTAGTGCCTCCGGTCAGCACCACCGACCAGGCTGTTAAAAGTCCAGTCGGTGGTGCTGAGGTTCTAAGGCAGGCTAGTCTCTATCTCTCCTGGCACCGTGCTGTGCTGCAGAAGTGGCCAGCAGGTCCGGCTCCAAGGCAAGGGGGCCATCCGCCCTGAGCACTGGCTCTGCACTCCCATTGGCCGTAGCTGGGGGGGCAGTGCCTAAATCAGGCTTTGTGGCTTGGAGTAGTGTTCCTGTGATTTTTTTGTGGTGCCTAACTTTTAGGCACCTAAATGCTCAGCACTGCAATGCCTAAGTCCCTTCGTGTCCCACCTGTAGTGTCCAATGTCACAGGTATTCGGGTGCACGTTCTGACTGCGTGTCTACAAGACACTGAAAAGTTCAGCCACACTGCTTCTGGCCCTTTGTTGTATTATGGATTTAACTCATCCCACCAGTGCACATCGGATTTTTCAAATAGTACAATCAAAGATAAAAATTAGACATCAAATTTTGGCAACAATTAAAGCACTACTCTGTGAAAATTGGTGTTCCTAACGCTCAGCTGCTCAAACCCAGGTGAAAGGGTTGTGAACACAGTTGAACTGAAAATTCATATTGTAATAGTCTCTAATTTTTTGCCCACTGTTTTCCCTAGTTCTATGCAGGTTTCTCGTGGAGTTGGCACAGGGGTTGTGGGAACAGGGGAATATTTTTTCGTATTTAGTCAACTCCCTTTCCACTGTATGCGAAAACCTAACTGTAGCCTGTATGACTCCCCGAGCCAAAGAACTGGTGAAGTCAGCTGAAAAACAAATCTTCCTGTTTCAAATGTGCAAACTTTGCTTATTCATTGAAAATGTTCCAGCAAGGCTACAGGGTGCACTGAGCCTGTCTAAAGGCAGCTTTTACTTATGTTTCAGCCACTTAAGAAGGGAAATAATACTCAGCTGAGCCCTCTGGTATTCAGGAAAAAACAAACTTTACCAAAGAACCTATCATTGAGATAGCTTTTTTTTTTTTTTAAAAGCCAGCCAAAGATACATAAAGCATCATGGTAAAGAATCCTTGCCAATTTATTCTGTAAACTATAATGTGTACATAGTGGTGACAAGAACCCACTTCCTGACCTAACTCATGAAAATAGCTCAGTATCTTTCAGTAGCTACATCAGACCAGACCCTTAATCCTGGGAATTCTAATTGCAATAACATGTCAGTACGATGGAGTTCATCTGTGGTGGGACAAGATATATCATCCTGTGACAATGCATGAAGAATTCAGTAGTGCAGTCTTGTCACCATGACCTGGGCCAGATGTAAGCTGTAGATGTGCAAATGCATCATATGCAGCTACTAAGTAAGTGAACAACCTACAGTTGCCAGTGAAATAACTGTGTTTGCAGCCAGGTAGTTAGTTACAGAGAAACATATTTTCAGAGTTTAGTATGCAGCTGCACAACAAGTATATGCATAATTGTGGATCTAATCTGCATTCATAGTTGCTGAAGCTGTATGTATGAATCCAGTAACTGGCTGTACAAATGGCCACTTCTGACCATGCATGTATAAACACCTAATTACACAGGCAAGGGCTGGTGCGTCTGTGCCTTTTTCAGATTTGTGATGTTTTGTGATGTTTTACATTCTGTACAAGCATAATTTCCCTGGCCTTGTTTTTTTCTGAAAGCATTAATTTTTGTGGAAGATGCAAGAGATAGTGGGAGGTCAAGGCACAGGCAGGACAGCCCCTTTAGTTATGCCATGTAAATACAGCCAACTGATAGCTGCTGATGCAGTATTTAATGCAATAACATTCAGCCACCATCCAACCAGATTCTGGGGAATCCATTTTGAAGCAATTTGATATTGCTATATGTCTTGAGTGGAAATATGACATATGGTCCCTGTCATCTTGCCTGCTCCCATTTAATCACACTCTTAATGAGCACAGACCATGAAAAATTAATGGGTCCCCTTTGTCATTTACAATAATGCTAATTTTCTTTATTCATTATTCCTTTCAAATAACCAGAGTGCATTTTAGACCCACTTTCAATATTTCAGTCAGACAACTGCACAAGAACCCTAGGAATTTTTTTTTTAATCTGTTGCAATATTCAAGTACACTGTGGGAAGGTATGCAATTTTCCTGGGACTTTCCTCTTTAAATAAACTGGGCTTTAGTTTTCAGGAGAAGGTAGGAAGGTTGTTCCTTCGCTGTCTTATGGCCCTACTTTATTCCCAGTTAAATAGCGAGGGTTAGTAAAAACGAATATTAGTTTAAGGGGAAGAATGTCAGAACAACATAGGCCAGAGTGTAATCAAGTTGTGGATATATTCTGTGGATGCCGCTGTATTTGTATTCGGACCTGAAGCCTTACAAATCCATATGTCCTGCAAGGTTTTGCTGCAAGATGAATTCCATTGAATGACAATTAATTTTTGCTCAATGAGAAAATCAGTTCTCTCTTCCTGCTGAAAAGGTGAGGTTATTAAGGGAGAGATTTGCTAAAACACTTAAGGTATGTCTACACGGCAATCACAAATTTTCAGCAGCAAGTCTTAGAGCCTGGGTCTACAGACTTGGGCCTGCACCACTGCTCTAAAAATAGCTGTGTACACGTTCAGGCTCAGGATCTGGACCCCACCCTGGGTTTCAGAGCCCGAGCGCCAGCCCAAGCCCCAAATTTTACACAGCCATTTTTAGCACCATAGCACAAACTGGCGTTTGTAGACCCAGGTTCTGAAACTCGCTGTTGCAGGTTTCAGTGCGCCATGTAGACATACCCTTAGTGTTTGGTAAAATTCCCACTGATTTCAATGCAAGCAGTTAGGTCTATGCAGTTGGTGTAACTGTGCTAGTGCAAACCGCGAATGTGAACAAGGAGAGCTGTAATTTTCAGCAGTAATTCTACAATTTCAAGCAGGGATGTTCTGCTATGTAGCTGGTGAAATGATCAAAGGTCCATAATAAATGTAATGTACTTGGTTCAGCTATTTATCACATAATATTCACTTCCACGTGAAAACAGAATATATGGAAGCCAAGGTTGCACTTGCTTTAGTTGTTAAGGTTGTGAAATAGTCCATATGTTTCTACCTATTTGGCAGGTCATGGGTATTGTTAACCCCAAGTTTTAAATCATGAGTCACTCCTCTCCCAAAAATCATGAGATTTTAAAAATAATACCCCTCCCCTACATGTATTAGCTTTCGGTCATTAGGGTTTGCATTTTCAAGCTTTTCTCTGTAATCTATGAGGGCTACAAATTTTAAGTGAAAATTCAAATCCTTATGTAATCATATGATTTTTTTTTTAACAGAAATGCCAGATACTGTAAGATTGATGATAAAATTAAAAGAATGGGCAGCGCTGGGTATAACCATGAAAACAAAGGTCAATCGTGTCATAGTTGAAACTCAAGGTTCATTGTTGCACAAAATTATTATGAGACTCTTTATAAATATATGTTTAAATCTAAGGTTCTTATTCTCTTCCCACTGGTTATTTAAGCCTTTAGGATGCACTTGTGTCAAACTTTTCTCCACAACGAGGGCCAGTGTCATAAGTAGATAGGTAAGGTAAGGGTTAAGTTTCTTTTACCTGGAAAGGGTAACCAAACACCTGACCAGAGGACCAATCAGAGAACTGGATTGTTTAAAAGTCAGGGGCGGGAATTTGTATACTGAGGGTCTTTGTTGTTTTCTCGGGTAATGGTGATAAACAAGTTTCCTTCTATCTCCCTTCTCTTTCATCAAAATATTTCTCCTAAAACATTGTGATACACAAGGAAAAGCAAAGTAATTCGGCTATGAAGAGCTTTGTGTTGTATTAAGATGTGGATTGTTGTGCCTGTTTTGCTTCGTCGGCTGTGAGGACAAGCTTCTCCTAACTCCATCTTATCTCAATTTCTCTCATAACATCTTGGAGTACAAAGGAAAGCAAGTAATCTTCGGTGTATGATGAGCTTTTGTTTGTATTGCATGTAGTTGGATTGTTGGAGGTTCTTAATCGGCTATTCTTTTAAATCAGACTGTTACTATGCATCTTTTCTTATAAGGCAAGCATGGGGCCTGTATTGATCGTTTCTTAATGCAAGATTATTGTTATTATATTTATCTATTGTCTTTTTTTTCTAATAAAGTTTTCTTTTAAACCTTGTGGAAGTTTCTTTTCCTAGTGAGGCAAGAGGGGGGAAAGCCAAACTCTGTGGCTCACCTTTCCTATTGTCCAGGGTGAGAAAAGCGTGCAGCACAAAGGGAGGGGGAATCTCTTGTGTGCGCTGACTAGGTGAATGCCTAGCCTCGGGGAAGCTAGATTGCCTCTCCGGTTGTATTCAAGGAGGAAGTATTAGCATTGCACTGCCTAACCCAGGAAAGGGGGGAAGCTGGAGAGGAGGAGAGAGAGGAGACCCGGGGTCTGGGTCTTGGGGGTCCCCCAAAGGAAGGGTGGGGACACCAGGAGAGGAAAGGGGGGTCAGGCCCTATAATTCCTGACCTGGTGGCAGCGAGAATATCCAAGCTGGTAGTGAGCTTGGGGGAGTTTCAATAAAGCCCCAGATTTTGGACGCTAAAGTCCAGGTTTGGGACAGGAGGCTTTATTACAAGCCTTTAGGATGCACTTGTGTCAAACTTTTCTCCACAACGAGGGCCAGAAACTTATCCTTTCCCCCTACTCCATAAAATTAAAGTTGAAATTCCCATGTAACGAGTCCACTACACCAGTGGCTCTGAGGAAAAACATCAAATATGGAGAACCATGATAACATTGTGGGAGTTGCTAACAACAGTACAGTGAATTCTACGTATAGGGAGTTTTTCTAGTGAAAAATTGAAAGCATTCACCAAATAATGAAATTTAAGGTAGCTTGTATTTGTTAACAAGTGTGTGGAACATCTATTATGAGGTGTTATTTGCAGTATTGTGATATTTGGTATTTCTTGTGAAAGCTCTAACTTCTGCAGTCATGTGAATGTGAGAATCTCAGCTTTCATTTAAAAAAAACAAACAAAATGACATTCTAGCCCTCAAGGTTGCAGCAAACAGCTTGAAAACGTAAATCCCTAAAGGAGTGGGTCTCATTCAGCACAGAGCTGCGGCCCATGTCACATCCTCAGAGCCACACAGGTAGTGTTGGATGCGGCCTACATAGCACATTACGCTCCAGGCCAATGGGGGCTGCAGGAAGCAGTGGCCAGCACGTCCCTCGGCCCGCATCACTTCCTGAAGCTCCCATTGGCTGAGAACGAAGAACCGCGGCCACTGGGAGCTGCGATTGGCTGAACCTGCAGACGCGGCAGGTAAACAAACCGTCCTGGCCTGCCAGGGGCTTACTCTGAACAAGCAACGCTCCTAGTTTGGGAACTAGTATACACTAATACATAATTTTACATGCAAAACTACAAATACAAGTGTTTAATGAGATACTTTTGCTGTTTCAGTGATCAAATTTGTATGCATAACTGTCACAATTGTGGCCACCTGTTAGGCACACAGCTCTATGTACAAATTGGAAATGTGCAAGTGGGGCCTAGCTTTTTCAAACATCTGGCTCTGGGTATCCAGAGATTGGAATCCAACTCTTTGTGGCTTGTCATACAGAGGTGCAAGTGAAATCCATTTCTTACTGGTTCAGGGGAATAGGCCACAGGGTGTGACCCTCCACATGACTCCTCCCTGCCCCCATCCTGGGGCCCCCATGCTCTCCTCATCCCCTCCCCATGTTCTGAAGGTGCAGCAGGAGGAGGACAGAGCCCACCCCCCCATCCCTAGGAAAGGAGCAGAACATTGGCAGCTATTCCGGCACTTGTATCGCCCCAGCTCCGCCCCCATCCCTGTCCTCTGGCGAGGCTGCTGGTGGGAGCCGGAAGAGATGCAGCTCCGTGGAAGGGCAGGCGGCAGGGATGGTGGTTTTACCCCTTTCCCTGCTGCAGTTTCTGGGAGAGCCCTGAACCACAAGGCTCTCCTGGGAACCGCAGCAGGGAAAGGAGCAAAACATGGGGCCACCAGGCAGTCCCACGCCTGCAGCTCCTCTGGCACGGCTGTACCTTCCCCAGCCCTATCCTCCAGCAGGGTTGGATGGAGGTACAGATGGAGGAGACCCTGTTTGGAAGGATGGTACAGCTGCCCTGGAGGAGCTGCAGGTGTGGGACTGCTCTTTCTGGTACACTGTACCATCTATAGATATCTTGCTGATATGGCGTATCATACCATACTGCCCTATTTGCACTGCTGGTTCCATATATAGAATACGGTATGGACCTGCAGCTATCTGTATGCTGTCTATATATGAGCCAGATCAGCTGGGAGGAACAACTTAATCAGAAAAATTTGAATGATGGCTGGGCATTGTTTAAGAACACTTTACTAGATGCTTGAAAGCCACAACTGAGAAATAAGACTGTATTGGTTTAAAAAGCTGAACTGGTTTAGAGGGGAAGTGAAGGCAGCTATAAAAAATTGTGTAACAAATGGAAGAAAGAGGAAGTTGATAGTAACGAATTTAAATCACAAGCTAAGAACTGTAGAAAATTGATATGGGAAGAAAAGGGGCACAAAGAGAAACTTATGACCAGCAGAGATAAGGACAATCAGAGAGTTTTCTAATTATATTAGGAAAAAAAAAAAAGAATCCTGACAGTGGTGTTGGTCGATTCTTAGATGGAAATGGCTAAAATTATCAATCATGTAGAAAAGGCAGCAGTGTTCAGTAAATATTTCTGTTCTGTATTTGGGAATAAAAATAGATGATCTAGTCATATCCTATTACACTTTTTCCTTTCCACTAGTATCACAGGAGGATCTTAAAACAGTAGCTGCTAAAGCCAGACATGTTTAAATCAGCAGGTCCAGACAGCTTGCATCCAAGAGTTTTAAAAAAGCTGGCTGAGGAGGTCTTTGGACCATTAATGTTGATTTTTCAATAACTCTTGGAACACTGGGGAAGTTCCAGAAGGCTTGAAGAAAGCTAATGTTGTGACAATATTTAAAAGGGGTAAATGGGATGACCCAGATAATGAAACGCCAGTCACCCTGACATCAATACTAGACAAGACAATGGAGCAGCTGATATGGGACTCTTTTAATAAAGAATTAAAGGAGGGTAATATAATTAATGCCAAACAACATGGGCTTATGGAAAATAGATGCTGTCAAACTAACTTGATCTCTTTTTTGATGAGATTACAGGCTTGATTGATAAAGATAATAGTGTTGATGTAATATACAATGACATTTTGATTAAAAAAGTAGGAAGATATAAAATTAATATAGGAATGGATTAAAAGCTGGCTAACTGATAGGTTTCAAAATGTAATTATAAACAGGGAATGATCATTGAGAGGGTATATGTCTACTGGATTCCCACAGGGATCGGTTCTTGGCTTTATGCTATTTAACATTTTTATTAATGACATGGAAAAAAATGTAAAATTGTCACTGAAAGTTTGCAGCTGACACACAAATTGGGGGAGTGGTAAATAATGAAGAGGACAGGTCACTGATCCAGAGTGATCAGGATCACTTGGTTTGCTGGGCGCACACTAACAATAACGTGTTTTAATACGGCTAAATGCAAATACATATATTTAGGAACAAAGAATGCAGGCCATGCTTACAGGATGGGGGACTCTGTCCTCAGAAGCAGTAACTCTGGAAAAAGATTTGGGGTTTGTGGTGGATAATCTCAACATGAGCTCCCAGTGTGACTCTAAGCCCAAAGGCGCTAATGCAATCATAGACACATAAACAGGGGAATCTTACAGAAGTAGAGAGGTTATTTAACCTCTGCATTTGGCACCAGGGCAACTACAGTGGGAATTCTGTGTCCAGTTCTGGTGTCCACAATTCAAGAAGGATGTTGAAAAACTAGAGCAGATTCAGAGAGGAGCCCCAAGAATGATTAGAAAACTTGGTTTACAGTGATAGGCTCAAAGAGCTCAATCTATTTAGCATTACAAAGAGAAGGTTAAGGAGTGACTTGACTTGATTAGTCTAAGTACCTGCAAGGAGAACAAATATTTAATAATGGGCTTTTTGCTCTATCAGAGAAAGGTATAACATGATCTAATGGCTGGAAGTTGAAGCTAGACAAATTCAGACTGGAAATAGGGTGCAATTCTTAACATAATAATTTAACTTTAGAACTTACTATGGTCTGTGGTGGATTCTCCATCAGTAACAATTTTAAATCAAGACTGGTTATTTTTCTAAAAGATGTGCTCTGGAAATTATTTTGGGGACATTCTGTGGCCTGCTATATAGGTCAGACTAGACAATCACTATGGTCACTTATGGCCTCGGCATCTGTGAAATAGAGGACAGACACAACTGGTCAGAAAATATTTTTGTTCCTCCCCAAAACTTGGGAGGGTTTTGTGAAAAACCAAAAACTTTCAGCCCAAAATCTTACAGCTGAAAGCCAAAAACTCGATTCTGAAATGCCACTGTGGTGCCTTATTGGGCTTTTTGTTCAGGAGCCTCTTGCCCCTGTTGTCTTCTCTGGCTCGGGTGCCTAGGACAATCTACATCAGGGATCTCAAACTCAAGTCACCATGAGGGCTACATGACAACTAGTACATTGGCCCAAGGGCCGCATCACTGACACCTTTTCATATAAAGATACCAAAGCCCTGTCTCTTCCCCTGGACTCGTCCCCACTCCACCGCTTCCATGAGGCCCCACCCCTGCCCCACCTCTTCCAACTCCTTCCCCAAATCGCCGCCCTGGCCCCACCTCTTCTCCACCTCCTCCCCTGAGCGCGCGGCTCCCCACTCCTCCCCCTTCCTCCTGGAAAGCACTGAGTGCCCCCAAACAGATGTTTGGCAGAGGAGTGAGGACACAGTGCGCTGCAGGGGATGGGTGGCAGTGGGTGAGGGGAACTTGGCGGCTGCAGGAAATAACTCCAGGGGGCCAGGGAGCTTGGTGGGCCACAGCAAATAACTCCACCGGCCACATGTTTGAGACCTGGTCTACATCTTCCCTAATTCACTACAGTCTTACTGAGCCACTCTGATGTATCATAGGTGTCCCTGGTCAGAGTACATCAAATAAAATTGAAATATTTTGGTTTTCAATTAAAAGTAAAAAAAAATTTCACAGAAAACAGTCACTTTTCTCAAAAAAAAAATTGTCAAACCAAATTTTCCATCATACTTTTGATGAAAAATTTCAACAAGCCCTAGACAGTCTAATTTTAATGGAACAGCACCTCACAACATTATATCCATGGTTCATTATCCATACTAAGGCAAGGAGAGCTTGTGATAAAATTTCCACCTACCAGCACACAAACCAAAAGCTGGTCTCAGCTGCAGCGGGCAGCTCTCCGCTCAGATCATCAGAGACCTGCCTGGATGCTATGTGCAGGGCAACCCTTTGAACTTCCACTATACCAGTCATCCTTATATAACAATAGCAGCTGCTCCATCTGGTACAAAATCATATTTGTATTATAGTGCATGATCCTTTGCACAGTTGTTGCCCAAAAACAGGCTCGTTAGCTACTAAGAAGTACTCGATCAGATCCTTACTGAGTATGGATCACAAGACACTAGGCACCAAATAAAGGTGTCTTTGAAATCCAGGTCCTGAACTGAAATTTGTCAAAGTTATTCATCTTCCTAAGCTAATGCACTGTTGTTTGGAGGCTATGCTGCTTATGGCATTATGGGATGACAGCCTGCTGTGCATTGATCCAAGAGTGTTCTGCAGACCAGGTGAAATGACTATTAGACACAGGCTGTAACGCTTCTATATCCCATTCACATTTAGAAAGGGTGAAACACCTGTATTCTCAACATGGTTCTGCCACTGACTTTCTCTATCACCTTGAGCAATGTATGGTGCCTTCTGGGCCTCAGTTTCCCCATTTGTGTTACAATAGCTTTGATGCATGGCCAGCACTTTCCCAGTAGTGGGTGTCTGAAGAATATTCTGAAGCAAACCTCCCTGTATGCTGTGTTCTTTGCATTTTTAAACTTTTGTGGGTAGCTGTTCATTTCTGAGTGTACTCTTGATCAAGAACTGTAAAGCAGGAGAATGGCTGGTTTCCTGAGACAGCTTCTGTAGGATGGTGATCCACATGGAAGGGAGGTTCATGACTGTAGGGAGTGTGCTGCATAAAGTACTAGCTAGTGGTACATGTAGGCAGTTATCTCAGATGATTTTTCCTCAGCCACTAAGGACTAGCAAAATGACCTGACAGTACTGAAGTGTGTAGCTCCCTAGCAGAAACTGAAAACATAATCTGTGTGGCCTGAGGTATCTCTATAACAGGTCTCATGAACAGTCATTCACTTGACTCCATGTAATATTCAGACATTATCTGTGTAAAATACCCAATTTTGGTAACTTGACATTTTGAGTCTCATAATATTTGGTATTTTTCCCTAAAACCCCAGCTCCTGGAGTCATGTGAGAATCTCTGCTTTCATTTAAAAAAATAAATCTAGCCCTCCTCTTTAGAATTCATGTTAAACATTCTCTGTAAAGACTCAATAACCAGAAGGCAAATAAAGAACCAGATTATGTTTTTTAAAATCTCATAAATTTTAAACCAATCTCCTAATTTTCTGGGCCTAGATTCATGATCGTTCAATGTGTGGGGCTGACAATACTGTAGATTCTCAGATTCTTTTGTGAAGAGAGCAGAGGTCTATGGGGCATCGAAGTAAATTTTTCTTTTACTCATTCAGATAATTTTGCACATATTAATAATGTGTTTATACATGGCTACAAAAAGTGACCACATAAAGAAACTACTCCTCAATCTTGCCTTACAGCCCCTAGGACCATTTAGAACAAAAACCAACAACTCATTTACCCACAAACTCTTTGTATAATATCACTTTCTAATTAGCATCTGTGGGAATAAACCACTAAAAAACATACTAAATGTACTCTGTCTTATGATCAAATTTACATGTGGTATTGGATATCTCTGACATCTTCATTCTAGTTTTAGTTTTGAGTGGATGACAATATTGTTGCAATCTTCATTCACAGCAAAGCAGAAAGCCCATTTATGTACAGCACAGCTTTATCTTTAAAAGGTACGTGTTCCCACAAACACACCAAACAGAAAGCGGCATTGTCTGTAGCCTCCACTTTTGGATTTTGCACATGCCTTAATGTTTCAAAATCTTTCTTTAAAAAAAAAATGAGACCACTAACAGTATTAGTAGCCAGTAAAACAGCATCTTAAGAGCAGACAGGAAAAGTAGCCAAAAAATGTTTGCTATATAAAGTTAGGACAAGTGGGAGAATTGAAGATGTCTCTGTAGGTGAAATTTATTCAGCAGTAATATTTCTAAGGGTGCAATTGATGTCACTGTTAGTATCGTTTATGCATGGGAGTTGCATAAGTAGCTGAGGGAGTCATCCATCCAATTTTCTTAAATGCTTATGAAAATACCACCCTATTTCTATTGCAATAGTGCCAGAAGCTATAACTGAGATAGGGGGCCCGTTGTATAGGTGCTGCACAGACACAAAGTACACGAGTCTCTGCCCTCAAGTAATTACAAATCTAAATAGGCCAGTCAGATAAAAGGGTGCCAGAAAGCCTAGTATCGCTATTTTATTAGGGGAAATGGAGGCACAGACTTTATAACTTATTCAAGGTGTTACAAGACACTTTGCCAAGCTAGGTAGTGAACCCAGATCTCCTGTATCCTAGTTCAGTGTTTGAACTACAAGACATTGTTCCTGCCACAGAAAATTAAGTACTTCAAAGAGCAATCTTTATGGGGCAGGTCCTAAGCTGATCTTATAGTATTCTCCATGCCTCAAAGAGATGAACCATCATCGTGAATCAAAGAAATAGGGGACTCTTAAAAACATCACTACAGACAGAACTTGTTATACCCAGCACTCACTCCGTGGCTTATCTACTCCAGAGAGTATTAACATGAACTGAAGTTGGGAAGCAAGGGGGAAGTACTGTAAGAAAATACAGTACAGTACTCATGTTTGGTGTATTTGCCTGTTTCATGAATGCATTATTTACAATTGATGTTGAGATTTTACTCCTGAGCGTTTTGTAGAAAATTAAGCCAAGCTTTGCGCTATGGGCAGAAGAAATCTAGGAGCGAAGGTGTTCACTTCACTCTTGTGCTTTCTGCTCAGATGGTGATGCATTGACTTGGTAGCAGAAGAAGTTGTGGAGGCCTCGCATAAGATCGAGGCAGCCGTTAAGCCTTCATTCACAGGATGTGTGTTCTCAGGGAATCTGAAGTTGGGCAAAAAGGTGGCAGGAAGCCTAGTTCTCTGTACTCAGATGCCAAGTTCCATGAATGTTTTACTCTGAGGACAGATTCCTTCATTCTACCTTGCTGCTTTTGACAAAGACTCGCCAGATTGGATCAGACTAGTGGTCCATCTAGTCTCCTTTCTCCAGCTGTGGCTACCAGCTGCTTCAGAGGAAGGTAGATGATGGTCTCTCCTACAACATAAAGTGAGGGCAGTAGCCTTTCATTCCCATTGCCCAATCCTCTCCCCCTGCCACTGCCTTTCGCCTCCACACAGACACAAAAAAAAATGTCCTTAGAATTCAAAAATAAAAAGTAAATCAAAATAACAATGTGAACTGATTCCAGCTACAAATTAAATAACAAACTAACCCAATTTACCACTGGGGCCTCTGGGACTTCCATAAAACACAACACAGTCTGTTAGTTAGATTTCACAGTGCCCATTCATAAAGAGAGGCATTTATATCCTTCAGGTTAGCAGATCTCTTCCTTCTCCAACCAGCCATTCACCGTCACTAACTCTGTAAACCACAAAAATCTATGTTAAGTGTCTGGCTCAAAACCACTAGGCAAGAAAATTCTAAGGCAAAGCTGAATATCTGTCTTACCCATGCTAAAGTATGTGTCAAATCACTGCTTGCTTACTCACAGCAAGGCATGTGCAGGTGAAGAAACCCAACTGAACCTCTGACCTTTTGTTAAGGAAGACCATGTGTGTATCATGATACTATTTACACAAGGGGAGAGAAATTTCCTTCTGATCCTGTGAGGTATAAGACTTCTGCAGAGTTGAGTGCAAATAGATTAACTGATTTTGATGTGTTGGCCTCTGCTATATTATTCTTAATATACATTTCTAGCATGAACCATAATGATTGCAGCAGAGCCATCAGAACATATGATAGGATGTGGCTTAACGTGACTACCAGCTGTATGTGTTATGCATATTGACTATGCACTAAAACTCTAGTTTTGAAACCTTCAATTGCTTGTTAATGAGGCCTGCACTGTCTTATCTTATATACCTTTGTAACCAGGTATCAGAAGGGTAGCCATGTTAGTTTGGATCTGTAAAAGCAGCAAAGAGTCCTGTGGCACCCCTCTCCAGAGTCCGGAATGGAACCCAAGATTCCAGAGTTTCACCATTTCTCTGCTGTCAGCTAATGCTGTGAAACTGACCAGCAGAATGTGTCCCATCCCCCCTCTGGTGCTGGCTCGCATATGGAATGACAACATATTACTGCTATTGGTTACCTCGTTAGCTCCAGTGACTCAGGCCTGTGAGGACGAGCAAAAGTTTCCGACCAGGCTGACAACTCATGTGGGTGTCAATATGATACCACATGAAGAATATGAATTTTAATTTGATTTTTATAAACCGAGGAATTTAAACACAAAAATACTGTGTTAAAAGTTCATTAAGGTCTGAAAATCAAGGTTGCCTGTACATTTGTGTGTAATACATACTTATGTAAGACTGTGTTATGTATTCTCAAAGTGCAGCACTAAGTGTTCTTTAGAAAAAGTCAGAAAGAATAGTTACTTAACTAAAACATCTTCGGTTTCTCTTTTGGTCTGCTTGTGCATGGAAGCCACAGACAGATTTCAGAACAGCTTTTCATATACCAGATGAATCTCAGAGGAGTGGGGGTGGGAAAGAATCAGTTTCTTTTTTAGTGTGTGCATTTCATTTTATTGGTGTTTGATTTCAGCATCGTGTGTCCAAATTATAAATACTCCTATTGAAGGTCTCAACACTTCATCATATGCAAATAAAAAGGTCTGCATGTACAATATAGGAAATTCCTTTGTTTTTCTAGTGTGGATTGAACAGGTGTGTCTCATTAGCTTTGTTACTGAATGTCATCATTTTAATGCTTCATCCTTACAACACTGCAAAATGCATTCATGCAAATGCTAGACAACTGCTACGTTACGCTATGTTCATTTAAAGGTTTTTCTAGAAATAAGAGGACTGATGCTGGGAAATCAGGCAACAACTTCCCCATCATTGCTCCAAACTGAGAAGCTTGCTGCCCAATGCTACACTGACACAACACTGAACTGAAAAGCCAGGCAACACTTATCTGAAAAACCTTGATTTCCCAAATATCAGTAAATCAGTGTTCCTTGTTCCCCTGAGGTTCCTTGTTCCCCAGCACTGTAACTTTTGCTGTCTGGCCAATAACAGTGAAGCCAAACACATGCAACAAACAGTTCCACAATGAATCTAACACCTTAGATATTTGCAGTTTTGGAGAAAAAACATTCTTTAACTAAAAAACCTTTTTTTACGTGTGCAGCACAAGCTGAGAAGAACAATCCTGAATTATTAGCAGGGGGATGGGCAGAATAACCTAATAGGTCTCTTCTATCTCCTATGAGCGCTACTGGTAAGGAAAATATCAGAACAAATTACCATCAAGTCAATATTCCAAATTGCTTATGGATGCTTTAAAAAAAAATCACTAAAAGCCAGCTCCACACCCCAGGTATAGTACACTGTCTGACAATTTATATTGAACATGTAAACAAAAGTATAGACACCAAGGATAAAATATGTAATCTAAAATCTTGACTATTTCTACAATGTCCACCTCCGTTAAAACTGCTGATTAACCGAGGCTAGCATATTTACAAAAGAATCTATGGTATCTTTAAAAGAAATGGCACCAATAACATGGAGTAAACATTTAGTGACCTTCCTTTCATTTCTTCTATTCTTTGTTACTCACCCCTGAGTGCTGCCTCTTGCTCAGAGCACATTGAATGCAGCAGCTTGATCCAAGGAGGAAAACGATTAGTTTCCTTTCAGCCTTTCTTATTGTTATCACTTGAAATTTCTTCACCTCTTCTTTTCAAGTCACATAAAAATATAAAGGCAGACCCCTTCAGGGTCTAGATGGATTCTGTTTACATTATGTACAAAGAATGAATGCATTTCCTATTTTAATCAGGAAAATCACGTCCCTGCTGACAGCTGCCTGGATCATTTATATTATCCTGTGTGTGACAGTAAAATCCTATGCAATGTTCAAAATCAAGCTGGCTTTTCCAGATGGAGGACCTGATGAAAAGCTGCAAGTCAACTTGTCTTCATCCTGCAAGTTTCTCTTTCCTGTAGAAGAAGCTGAAAGTCACTGTTTATTCCACAAAGCTTTTTAACTGGAGACGTTGAAGAAGAAAAGGAGGGTATTGAAAGGCCCAGAACCATCTTAGTGCTGAAACCATACTCCCTATGTATATTATAGCTCACTGAGGTGCCTCTGTCAATCCCACAGTAGCCGTTACTCAGCTCCCACGTTAAACCCGATTCCCTTCTCCCTAGGCAATTTTGTTTTATAGCACTGTCAGCAAACTGCTGCAGCCACTGTTTGAACGGATTCCAACCTAAATTACAGTAGTGAAAGCCCACTCAAGGCGTCATGCTTGCTTTTTTCCCCCTAGAATATCATACTCCCCATGTGATCTTCACAAGCTCCCTGCAATGTAAGCAAACAAAGCTTTGCTTTCCTCTTCCAATTTTAAATGCCTTCGTTAGGGGGACTCAGCATTAAAATGTGTTGGAAAGGCAGAAGCTCCAGCATTAGAGCAAAGAAGCAGAAAAAAGGAAGACGCCCTCTGAACAGCTGCACAGCTCTGTGCTTCAAGCAAGCAATATACCAGAACAGTTTTGTACATTGTTTTGTCACTGGGAATGTATTATTACCGTCTAAATTTAAAATCACTGCTTCTTTCCTGCACTAGGGCAAATGCAGACCTGAATCCACAACCACTGACCTCTCTGTTCTTTCTACTGCTCCAACACGGAAAATAAGTACAAATGGGTAAAACCACAACCTTCTGGTTTGATGGTGTATGTGCTTGCAAGGTGTAGATACAGAATCAGCCAAAGAGAGAGACAGGAATTCTTGTGCACTTTATGGGATTAATCAATATTCATGTTTCTCTGCTGACATCTAATTCTCCCAGCTGCTCCAGCTCCCTACAGACTGTCCACAAAAGACCTTGTTCCTATTAATGAGCACCTTTCTCTTGAGTGTGTTAGTGGAGAGGAAATATTGGATACTTGCTCCATGTATTCAAGATTACTTTTTTTTTCACTCTAAAGCCCCCCATATACAAGGTGGGACACTTGGAAGAGCATAAATTATGGTGGGGAAAATGGGTTAAAAATATCTTGGGTAAATTTTGTTAACCAGATCAACAAAAACACTATCAATACAGGCTGAAAAAGCACAAGCAAGACATATTTTCATAACGCCTCCTTGCCACGTTTGGACTGATTTCCTTTACAGTCTAAATAATCTTTGAGCTAGATTCTTTTCAACTAAAAGATGAAATTTCCATGGAAAGCTTTGAAAACAATTTTTTTTTAGTTTTTTCGTTTTTGTAGAAATTTGTCTTTGGTGGGGGTTGGGGAGAGCAGGCGCACTTCTTGACCAGCTCTACTCAGTATCCTCCACTACTGGCATCTGTCAAAGTGAGAAAGGAAAGTATCTGTTTTCTATACCACAATATGTTCGTTTCTTTGATTTTTTTTTTTTTTAATAAAGGAAGAATCCTAAATATTTAGCATCAAGTTCAATAGACTATGAACATATTTCACCGATTATATGTAATAATCAAAATATAGTACTTCAAACAGTTCTGGAAAAGATCTGCAATTTACAGCAACAAGAAATTGCAAGACATCTCAAGCAGATTAGCACACTAGAACTATTAATCTAAATGCTTTTCTAAAATCTAAGGATAAAATTTGCCAAGTGTCTAAATTACTTGGGTGCTCTTGAAAATTTTATCCCAGGCCTAAAATAAACCCCTGTCATTATGCTCACTGTGAGATAGGTGTTCCTAGGCCCTTGTCTAGCTGAACATGTAAATTTTTCCAAGGTTCCTCAGTGTCCTTGGTGTCTTTTCTAAAGCTTCCTCCTTTTGTTGGCCATAGTGACAATGAAAACTGTCCCATTGGTCAGTGACTGTGTACAGCAGGGTGGGCAAATTTTTTGGCCTTTTTGGCTGCATCAGGTTTCGTAAATTGTATGGAGGGCCGGTTGGGGAGGGGGTTGTGGCCTGGTCCCCACCTCCTATCTGCCCCGCCCCAGGACTCCTGCCCCATCCAACCCTCCCCATTCCCTGACGGCCCCCCCCCCCGAAAACCCCTGCCCCATCCACACACCCTCTCTCCCTGTCCTGATTGCCCCCAGATGCCTGCTGCCCCATCCAACCCCTCCTCTCATTCCTGACAGCCCCCCCAGGACTCCTGCCCCCATTCAACTACCCCTTCTCTCTGTCCCCTGACTGCTCCCAGAACCCCTGCCCCTGACTGCCCCCGCATCTAACCTCCCTCCTTCCTGACTGCCCCCCGGGACCCCTGCCCCCATTCAACCCTCTGTTCCCGACAACCACCCCAATCCCTATCCGAACCCCCGCTCCCTGACCACCACCACAAATTCCCCTGCCCTCTATTCAACCCCTCTGCTCCATGCTCCCTTACTGGAGCACCGGTGGCTGGTGGCACTACAGCCGCACCGCCCGGCTGGAGCCAGGCCACACTGCTGTTGCCACACACAGCACAGAGCATCAGATCAGGCCAGGCTCTGCAGCTTCATTGCCCCAGGAACTCGCAGCCCTGCCATCCAAAGCATTGCGCTGGCAGCGGAGCGAACGAGTTGAGGTGGCAGGGGGGACAGTAGGGAAGGGGCCAGGGGCTAGCCTCTTGGCCCAGGAGCTTGGGGGCTGGGCAGAACAGTTCCGCAGGCCGGATGAGGCCTGCAGGCCATAGTTTGCCCACCTCTGATGTACAGGCTGATTGACCACTTTGATACTGACAAATCACCCATTCTGGTAAAACTGCAAGTATCACATGGATGATGCAAATATTGGTTAACTACTTTTTTGGGGCATGCAAGGAACATGCACATATAACAAGCCTCAGCCAAATAGCTGCAGACACCTCAGATCAATGGCCATCGCAGATTCTATCCATTTCAGAACCATAAACGCCAACTACTTGAATAAATCCATTAATAAACAGCCTGCGTCTTACTCACTGGGAGTGCCACTAAAGAGCAGCATGGTACAAAGCCCTTTGATGTCAGCTGGAGTTTCCATGGACTTCAATAGGCTTTGGACCATGCGTTAAGAAGTGACTGTTACACAAAGGTGATGCCCAGTTGAGGTCACTTATATTTTTCAGATATGCTCTTTGCATCCCCTCCCCACCCACCCCCCACTCCCAAATAGGTGTAGTTTACACTGAAACGTGGGAGTTTCATTTTTAGTACGGTCAGAGGTTTTTGTTTTTGTTAATACAACTTTAATATTCTTCCATAGAAGAAATAAAGTTCTTTGAGGAATAAATGCAATGACAGATTTTTCCCCCCCCAGGCAATTTCAAAGAAGCTGTTTGCTTTTGAATATGAGCCTTCTCCCTTATTTCATAGCTTGTTCATGTGATGAGATAATCTTGTTGTTCAGGTTATCAATTGCCACTTCTTTCAGGCCATTGATCTAACTTGCTACTCAGGAAATACTCTTGTGTTCTAATCTCCCAAGAACATACTGCTGAGTTTAGGGCTTCCTGCTCTGTTATGGATCTCAGGGAAAGAAGGCTGGAGAGCCATTTTACAAGGCTCCTCTCCTTGTAGAGCCAGCTGACAAATCGATAATTCCTGAATGGAGGGAGGCTGCAACTGGCCTGGTGGTTGAGCCTCAGGTCATAAGGGGGGGAGGGTTAGTTCAGTGGTTTGAGTGTTGGTCTGCTAAACCCGGGGTTGTGAGTTCAATCCTCAAGGGGGTCATTTAGGAGTCTGGGGATTGGTCCTGCTCTGAGCAGGGGGTTGGCCTAGATGACTTCCTGAGGTCCCTTCCAACCCTGATATTCCATGATCATATAATAGTGGGTGATTCTCTAAGGCAGGGGATAGTGGAAAGACAGGTAGAAGAGAGAGCACTGCTACTCCCAGGATGTGCAAGTGAAAAGCATATGTTCTGTTAAAATACATTTAAGATATTGGCCATCTTCCAAAATATTTTTAAATAGTCTTATTAAAATATAGTTATATATCTTTGTCCCTCCTTCTGTGTGTAATATGCACATAGCTTTCTCTCTCATACTGATCTGTCTTGAGAAATCACATGAAATGCGAAGGCCCAGTTTTCAAATGTAGTTGCCTGAAGTTTAAGCACCCCTATCTGTATTTGGGCAACGAAGACCCCGACACAGCAAAGTGCTTAAGCATATGTTTATTTTTAATCATGTCAGTATCTCATTAAAATCAATAGGACTCCTCGTGCTCAACTGCTTTGCTGATCTGGGGCCTAAATCCATATTTTTTGAGCACCTGCTGCTGGTGATGAGGAAAACCCCAAAATGATTTGGACTAGTTTAGTGTCAGGTTTTCCATGATAGCAAATTTAAATAAAATGGAAATTTCCACCATTAACAGAAACCAGGCTTTTTAGTTTTGGCTTTTGCAGGAGATTTAGAACTGTCCACTGTATGTGTTTCCATCTTTACAGTACCTCTGGCAATTTACATTAAATGGGATAAATCATCTCTAAAGCAAGTTCATTCCCTAAAAGATCTTAATAAGCTGAAATCCCCTGATACGTTATGGCTTTTCTTTCTTACAAAGGAACTTTTCAGTACTGGGGAGTAAAGTTTTTGCTTAGATGTTCTGTGCAAATATATTTTGAGTGAGTTTACTAAAGTGCAAGGAAACAAATATCCTTCATGTAAACTTTTCACTTGGGGATGGGCATCTAATCTGCTAAAGGATTTCTGGGTTGGACACCTGAGGCAAATCTTTTGGCAGACGGGATGTTTCTTTGGATTGTATCTAAGGTGTAAACAGTCAGAGCTGTTGCTGGTGCAAATGTCTGAACCTCCATTGAAGTCAAGCAGTGTTCCTCACAACTATACCAAAGAATACTTATCAGGCAATAGAAAAAAAGGCTCTTAAATAGAAAGGAAGGTCAGGTTGTGAAAGTTAACTACTCTAGTTCATTTGCAGTCACATGCCACATTCTAGAGATATGGAATCAGCCTCAGTCTCAGATCTTACACTCTTTTGCACAAACTTGTTGTGGGTATGCACCCAGTTTAGATGCTCAGAGGCCTGATTTGCAGGGGTGTGTTTGGTTTTTGGGGTGGTTGTTTTTTTGAGGAGTTTCCCAATTGCCTGATTTGGCATCTGCCAGTACAGATTGTTTAGAAGCAAAACAATGCATGTGCCATCAGATGTGTGTGTACAATGTTTGATGTTTTTACAAAAAAAAAAATACCTTTAGAATGCCTGAAATAGAAAGCAATACTTTTAAAAAACATATTAAGGCTAAGGAAAATTTGGCATTTGAGAAATCCCTCAAAAATGACAAAGAAATACCTATAACTTATTCAGCATTTCTTAACTACTCTACTTTTAAATGGTTTTTGGATTTAATTTTGACTTTTTTCTTATATTGGTTCAATGAATACCTGCATAAAGAGGCATATTAATGAAGACTGGAACAATTGCTCCTTTAGCCCATAAAATTGGTAGTTATCTATGAGATTACTCTTAGACCGCAGAATAAAAAAAAGCTTTGTTCTCCGATTGTCACCGACTTGAAGAGACATTTCTGTTTTCCAAAAGCTTTTTCATTTAGGTACACTTATAGTGCTTGTACTGTTACATTAGCTACTTCAGTAATGAACACTTATTCATTCCAAATTAGAAAAAAATTATATAGTAGTTAGCAGAAAAGGGGATCAGATGTAACTCTGATATTTCACCAATGTATTCCTAAAAACATCTTAAAGGACTCCACACTGTACACACATCACATGGCCCTCCCGCTTTATCCCTTCTTATCTAGCTAGAATTTGTGGGGTTTGGTTTTTTTTTTTAATAAAACCCCCTATAGCCTCACTTTTTCAATAATGCTTGTTTCTTCTTGGCTCTCTTATCTTCTGGTATGTCTTATAAATTTGCTATACTTGTAGGCAATTGCAGTGGATCACTAATGTGGTCATTAGGCAACTTTAATCACAAAGACTCTTCTCCAGGCTTAACAATCACCATAAGAAGGAGAAAATGAAAAATGTCAAAAGATTGGGTTTTCAGACATGCAAATAGTGTAAGAAAATTGCACAAGTTTCTATAGTGGCACTGCACACTGTATTTACTCACAAAAAAAGTCACGCCAAATATAACTTTCTGCATTCTAGCCTGTCCCTTGCTATTGCCTATCTTACATTCAAGTTCATGGGCAAATAATCACTGGAAAATATGAATCATGATTTGTGTGTTATACGGTGTGAAAGTTCTTGGTGGACTCTGACTTAGGCCATGCCAACATCTGGCCAGATATGGCTGTGCAGGAACTAGACCACTATGCAGCCTCCTCTTATCTCCAGTGGATGTCTGGGGTATGTGACGCTGGCAGACCAGGTCATGCCACAGTGTATTCAGGCCAATTCACTTGTGTATTAGTATACATCAAAGTGATGGTGGAAGAGTGTATTTGGTGTTTAGCCTTCATAAAACTAATGGTCCATAACTTGCATCGTTTTCCCTTATCTGTATCCTATTATAATGTAGCAGCAAATACTTACATTGTGTATACCCCCATAACTAAATAACCCATCAAAGAAATCTTGTGAAATCCTAATGAAGGACTTAAGGGCTTTAATAGAAAAGTGCTGATTTCAAAGCAAATGGCTATTGTGTGTGATGACTAAAGGTCAAAGACTCAAAGTGCATTCCTCAGCAGCACAAAGTGCATTCCTCTGCCACATGGGCAGAGACGCTGTCAGCTTGGTTTCTGTCAGAAGAAGCTATAAATATGGATTCAGGGAAACATCCTTCATCTCTGGACTGTTTAGACTCTTACAGGGAACTGTACCAGATGCAAAGCAGAGATCTCCAGAGACAATCTGGGTACCCTGAAAAAGACTTTTGGGAAGCTGGCAGTTTATTACATCACTGCCACCATTTGGAATTACAAATTCTGATTCATCTGTACATATACTTTACTTCCTTTAGCATCTCAATAACTCTCATTTCTTTTTCTTAGTTAATAAATCTTTAGTTTACTCTAGAACTGGCTACCAGCATAGTCTTGGTATAATATCTAAAGTACCAATAGATCTGGAGTGAGTGAGTGACCTCTTGGGATTGGGAACAACCTGATGTGGTGTGATTGGTTTTGTTTTGTTTAAGTGACCTTTTTATCACAAAGTTTTTTGGGTAGCAAGAAAGACTCTCCAGTCTAAGGGGCTGTCTGTAATTCCATAGTAAGACCGGTATAGTGATCCAGGAGTTGGTGAAATCTAATTATAGAACATACCACCAGCTTTGGGCATCTGTCCTGTTTTCTGACAGTCTGCCCTGAGATAGGCACTCACAGTTGTGAGCCACTCCAGACAGCCAAGAGAAAAGGAAGGGTTGTTTGCCTGGTGCATCCCATGCAGGCTATGCTCCAACCACGCTCACCAGCATAGCTGAGACAGGCTGGAAGGTGTTGTAAACAGCCCATAGTCAGGGGCCGGTAATATATTACTCCAAGAGCAAGAGTAGAGAAGCAGGGGGGCACGCTCCTTCATTAACCTGCCACAACTATGCAACATCCCTTCCATAGGGCTGGAACCAAAGGGTCAATGAAGCCCAGGCAGATGCTGTTCATAGCAAAGTGAGCCAAAAACCCCACATTAGCTTTCATGTGTATCGTCCAACATGGCAGTCAAAAATTGTTTATAGTGTTAGCATGCTTCATAATTCCAAATCCTGCATTCTGCACTCATGCAAAACTCCCATTAAACTAATTAAACCCAATAGCAGATGTGAGAACCTTTTCATATTACCTTTGGAGGCAAGGGGACAGAGGAGGGTGCTTAAATGTCACTCGAAGCCCTCAAAACTGCACAGTATGCTTAGATTCTAAGGCACAACATTCTTCCTCTGTGTCTTTGACATTTCTAAAGTACCTATTTAAATAATAGCCTATTATCCATTCCATTCACTGGCTTGTTCTTCATAATGCAACCACTCTTTCATGCCATATTTCCATTATGGTGCGCTGTTAAGTGGAGTCGCACCTAACTCTTATCTGGTGTAAGTGAGAGACAATAAGGCCCAGTAATCTTGTCTGCAAACAATATCACAGATTTGATTTTCTATCAGTCACTTCTGTAATCCAAAATGAATACAATGGGCAGGAAGTAAGGTATTAGCAATAGTTACATACTGTGAATGCTACAGTTCACAGATTGCCCCAGAATTTAGAAGGGATCTGGGTTTGGGGGGGTGAGAGGAAATATGTGATCATATAATCAGACTGTCATAATGCATACATACAAAGGGGCAAATTAAGGTTGTACAGGCAGCCTTAATTGTGTCATTTCTTCACTTTTGAGAACTTGACTTTGCAACCTTAATGTTTTTCTAACACAGGTGTTTTTGGAGGAGGGGGCTGTAATTAATAGAAGGGTCAGATTTGCTTACATTAAGTTGTTTCTTGCTCTGCATATAGTTCCACTGATTTAGTGGGATTACTGAATAAGGCACTACTTAATATGAGAAAGAGTGGAACAATCTAGCCCTAAATTTACTACATGCAAGTAATTCTTATGTTCTGTAATAAGGCAAAGGCTATTACTATCATCGACTTCAACAAAAGCAGCAGCAAGCCTTTAGTTATTTTGAGAGAAAAAAGAGAAGTTATCGGGGTTGGAAAATAACCAAACTACTGTACAAGACATAATTCCATCTTGTTATCTGTTACTCCAATCATTGCATTCTCATTCAAAATCAGAATCTCAATTCCCTTACTAGGAATCTTTGCATCTCTTTATGTAACCCATACAAATAAAATATATATCCTCATCCATCAATTATTCATCTATATTTTGACAGAGTCCCAAATGTATGCTTTTGACCTTCAAGCAGAAACATTCAAGCACACAAAGAAATCTCACTTGACCTAAGTTTGAAAAGGTTGAAAGTCTATGTATTATCAAGTATTCATTTAAGGCTGGTAGAATAACTTGTGTAAACCAAGAAATAGCAAAACCAGATCCATTTTGTCTGAATACCAGGAATAATCTGAACACATACAGAACATTAATGATTTTCAGTGCCTGGTGCCCAACAGTATGCCTTAACCAGCTTCTTGGGGTGGATTTGTATCATTGTACCTGAAAGGTTAGGGTTTAACTGTTATAATGCTGTATTTCTCCTCTATCCTTCAAAATCGTGCAAGAAGCTCCTTATTTCTAATAGCCTGTACTACAGCTGGTATAATTTATAGCACCCTTGAGGCTTACTTGGTTACCTGTCCAGCAAAGGGCTTCATACAACTGCCTTTGACTTCAGCAGGAGGAGGATTTTTTTGTATGTACATATGTAAAAATTGGCCCTCATTTGTGTGCAAAATTCACATGTGAATTTACTGCATTTTTCACATGGAACTGTAGTGATATAGAAAGAAAACAACCAGTTAGAAATCAGTTGGTGCTTGAATTCATATGCATGCAGTTGTGAAAATCTGGGCCACAATGTAGATCACTGTACAACTGAGCATAGGAAATTATTATTTTGTTTCATGGGATGTAGTCTGTGGAACATATTGCAATTGCGATGAGAATTAAAAGCTGTGAGAATTATTGCAGTTATGTGTGATAGACTGATTCTAAAATAAGAGTACAGATACATCCAAGCCAGGCTGACAGAAATTGTCCAATTTTCCCCACTATCATGCTTTTTATAATTTGTTGCATAGTGATGCTTCTTGGAGCCCTCACACAAAAATCCCAGCGAGATTTTGCAGTGTGGAATTGGACGTATTGGGTAATAAGATTGAAATGTATCAACATATGACAACTAACATAGGTGTCTCCTTCAGTTCATACTGAGGGCCTGACAGTGTTTTATGCTACCCTTTAATTAAAGAACAGACCTATATTCAGCACCAAGGCCAGCTCAGAATCATACCATCTTTAAAAGACTCTAAATTGATTAACAAGGCAATGCTTTTCATAATTTGGAAGTGGGTAACTATTGGTGGAACAAAACAATTGTATTGTGAGAGACTTTACAGATATTAGATTATAGCTTAAGTTGTGTACGCACATCAAACTCCCCTTTCGAAGAGAATACAATACTTCAATGCAATGCAATACAAGATGTACGTTCTTTGAGCTACATTCAGCTGTAATGACAGGTAGTAGCGCCTCACTACACAACAGGAGTGTGTGCCTAGTAAAGGTAATACTTGGCAGGAAAAAGGGTGGCAGAACTGGACACTAAATGACTATTTGAATTGTTCCTTGGAATGTGAATGTATACAAACTTTAGGGTAGATTGTGCCTCTAGGCTTGATGCTGCACCACCCCGGAAGAGGCCTTAAACATACCACCAAAGCACAGCTCTCTCTTTGCTCCACCTTGCTTTGTGGGATTGGGGATAGTAATTTGTGGCTGGCCTACAATGGCAGCTAATTACAACATGTCTGTGATGGCACAGATGCACTGGACAGTGCGTTGTGGGGGGCAGAACCTTGTTTCCACTTCCCTTTGCCTATTCCCTAGCTATCCATTCTCGGGGAGGGACTAGTAAGTGGGTGTTCATAGATTTTTGGCCCAAATCAATACATCACAATTAGAGTGAAGAGCAATATACGAGGGACCCACATCTTTATGCATTTTCCATATGTGAAAAGTGACAAATGAGGTGCAATATGACCTATCAAATGCCATGCGAAATAGTGCTGTATTTGTACAGGAGTGGTATCTTGAGGCAAAGGGAGAATATTGACAGAAATGACCTGTAGCAGCCACTGGCTAAGAAAGCTTTGGAAGCCACAGCATAAAACCTTACACCATCAGCCCAATGCACAGCTTCTCTGAAGACCTAAAATAATAGGGTTGGGTGAGTAGAGGACTCCAGGAGAAGTGCGATAACTGCAGTGAGGTTAGCTTGTGCCCTGAATACCTTCTCATTTAGGTGAAGGTGGCTCTTAATGTGCAGCTTCACATATGAAACTCACATGACCTCAGGTTTTCTAAAAATGTTGCAAAAATAGAGCTTTCCATCCCTCAGTTAGAAAAGTAAAACATAGACTTATTTCCTAAAGGATCAAACTGACGTAACACTTCACACGGAGGAGTTTCAGCCTGGGAGTCTTTCACTGTGAGAGCCTAAGCTTGCGATTATATTGCTATTTCAAGACCATTCTATTTTGGTTCACTTTTAGGCATTGGGGATGCTCAAACTGTCTCCGTTCTCTTCAAAAATTCTTATTCTCAACTATATAAACAGGTTACATAACCTTTCCTTGTAAGTTTGGGGCCAGATCCTCAGTCGGTGTAAACAGGTGCCGCTCCAGTGATGTCAGACGCCAATTTGCATGAGCTGGTAATCAGGCCCTTTGAATTCTTTGATGCTATATGCAAAACACTACATGTGTGCGGCTCTTAGGGGCTGTGAGATGAAAACAGGTTGAAGATTATATTGTTGCCTGAATCTTTCTATCTTAAAATGTTTTAAAAACAGAAATCTGATTCTGGGCCTGATCCTCTCATTGTGGCTTAATTAACGCTGTCCAGTCCATATGAAACAGGCTTTTCACCATTAGAAAAGATGGAGGACTAGCGGCCAAAGGAAACGGAATGTAGATGGAGCTACTATAAGGTGGGTGCAAAACTGGTTGGAAAACCATTCCCAGAGAGTAGTTATCAGTGGTTCACAGTCATGCTGGAAGGACATAACAAGTGAGGTTCCGCAGGGATCAGTTCTCAGTCCGGTTCTGTTCAGTATCTTCATCAATGATTTAGATAGTGGCACAGAGTACACACTTATAAAGTTTGCAGGTGATATAAAGCTGAGAGAGATTACAAGTGCTTTGGAGGATAGGATAAAAGGATCTGGAGGTCATAGTGGACCACAAGCTAAATATGAGTCAACAGCGTAATGTTGTTGCAAAAAAAGCGAACATCATTCTGGGATGTATTAGCAGGAGTGTTGTAAGAAAGATATGAGAAGTAATATTTCCACTCTACTCTGCGCTGATTAGGCCTCAACTGGAGTATTGTGTCCAGTTCTGGGAGCCACATTTCAGGAAGGATTCGGACAAATTGGAGAGAGTCCATAGAAGAGCAACAAAAATGATTAAAGGTCTAGAAAACATGACCTGTGAGAGAAGATTGAAAAAACTGGGTTTGTTTAGTCTGAAAAAGAGAAGGCTGAGAGGGGACATAACAGTTTTCAAGTATGTAAAAGGTTGTTACAAGGAGGAGGGAGAAAAATTGTTGTTCTTAATCTCTGAGGATAGGACAAGAAGCAATGGGCTTAAATTGCAACCAGGGAGGTTTAGGTTGGACATGAGGAAAAACTTCCTAACTGTCAGGGTGGTTAAGCACTGGAATAAATTGCCTAGGGAGGTTGTGGAATCTCCATCACTGAAGGTTTTTAAGAGAAGGTTAGACAAACACCTGTCAGGAATGGTCTAGATAAAACTTAGTCCTGCCATGAGTGCAGGGGACTGGACTAAATGACCTCTCAAGCTCCCTTTCATTCCTATGATTCTGTTCTAAAAGATGTGGAACAGAACCAGAGATGATCCATGTCTGCCAATAGTGAGGGGGCAGACTGAGGGCAGCTGGCTTCAGCGGTGTTACTGAGCATTCTTGGTCCGTGTGATCTTGCTCAGTATAAGCCAAGCAGCAAATCTGAGGTGGGAGGGCACATGACCCTGCATGCTCCCCCCATGTCTGCTGCTGCATGCCCCCCCCCCCACAACTTCCCCTCTCTCCAGGACCCAGGCAATCACAAGCATGGAGTCAGCAGAGCAACCCAATTATGAACACAAGATGTAGGACTCTGGTTGAACCTTCCCCACTAGTTAGTCTGTCTGTCTGTCTGTCTGTCTGTGTCTCTCTCTCTCTCTAACTCCTACACACCTAACTGTGGGGAGTATGCAGCCTTCGTTAAAACACCAATAGTAACGTCTGACACTGGTTCAGGCACTCCTTATGGACACTGGTGCTCTAGAAAGACCACAGAAATATGTGCTGCAGTGTCGTTTGGCTTCTAAGGGGGCTAGGTAGCACAATGAGTTAAGCGACTGACATTGCTAGGCTTTCACTTCTTGGAGGTTTGAAATCTGATCAATCAAATGTGACAGTGAGTGTGATCTCTACTGTAGACCTGAACGAACATTTGTCCACCATACAAAACCACTCCATAATCTGGTACAACTAGTAACCCCAATTTGGAGACGCGCAAGGATGTAGTTCTAATGAGTTGATTAGTTGGGCTTTTGGAAGACTCTTCACTGCACCTGGCTCTAGCCTGGGTTGTCACTTGCTCCCTTTAACAAGTAGAAAATTAAAATGTCAAAGTAAATTATCAAAGTTTGTGTTTGATGGGGTAACTTATTTTTGTATAAAAAAAAATTTTTTTGTCAAGGTTTCATGTAATTGTTAGGAGGGACGCATTCTAAATGCATATGATATTTTCTGTAACTCTCCATTAAGAACTAATTAGTTAATAACAATGATGTGCTCATATTAGTGATTTATTCTAAATCAAAGTCATATTTTCCTCAGTCTTTGAGAGAGAATTACAGTTCTTCATGTAGCCTTTGATTTTTCAGTCCTTAACATATCCCTTTAGGCCTTAAAGTTTAGGGAGAAGCAAAATGCCATTGATGAAGGTGTGCAGTAGAAGCTTTACATAATGCTTTTGAACAATCCATATTCACTTTAAATTCAAAGTAAAAATAAATGCTTCAATATGTTCATCAGCAAAACAGCCTATAGCTCAAGAAGGAAAACTGGATTTTTCTCTGGCACAACTTGTGGTTTTGGTGCATCAGGTACTGTTTCTATAACACCTAAAGAACTGAAGTAGTCCCACCATAAATAAATCTTGACTTTGGGACTAAGGGGCCAGATCCTTCGTTGGTGTGTATTGGCATCATGTTACTGATGTCAACTCTGATTTTCAGCAGCTGAGCATCTGGCCTAATCAATTGTAACTAGTGTTCTGTTTTTGACATGGGCACTCCCTGCTCCCCAGGAGCTTGTACTAACAAGCACTAACTGCAGGAGACCACCCTAGTATCCCACAATGCAGCAGGAGATAATGGTTGTACCAGCAAACCCAGGTATGGGTGCAGTCCTGGTTATTTTCAGAACACAGTGGCCCTTTGTAAAGGTAACAGGCTAGCAGCCTTCCTGCATACCACTCCATTTGTGTTTATGGTGCATGATTTTCCAAGTCGTCGTCTTTTAGTAACAAAACCAAGATTTCATTTCTAAATATGGGGAGGTAGATAGGCCTTTCAGCTCAGTTTAAATATAACATGAAACAATTAATTTTACAACACGCTGACTTCTCTCCCCCCTTCCTTCTCCTCAATGTAAGCAGTTAAAATAGATTTGAAAAAATAAATGTTCCTCGTGTTCCAGCCAGATCCCAGCCTATGTAAATCAACATAACCTCACTAACTTCAGTACGGCTTCACTGATTTCCATCAGCTGAGGATCCAGCCCATTGGAGTCCACAGATGGCAGACATTTAATGTTTGAATACTGGCAATGCTGTCACAACAGGACACTTAACTGTTTCAAACATAAAAATGTACCATTGGAATGTTGTGATTGGTGGAAACTAGTATCATTTGGACAGAGGAATGAATCACTGGGGGCTTGGATGCACCACTGCCAATCTTCCAACCCTACCACTGAGACTAAACAACAGCTGCATACATTAAGGTCTGGCACTTTCTGCCATAATGGATCAGGCTGTGAATACGGGCTCTGTGTTGGTTGGTTGGTTGTGAATGTTGTTATCCCATAGTGTTACTGATGCAGTTGTTGGCACATATTCCAATGCTGTGTTCATGTTTTTCCTTTTATCTTAAAATATACCCATTAGGTTTTTTCTTTCCCCTGACCAGCTCAGATAATAGGTAGAGCTAAAAATGATCTAATAGATAGTACCTGAGAGCTGCTGCCACGCACAACTGTCAAACTGTGATTATGAAAGGTATAAAGAGAATGTTTTCTTTCTGGGTTCTCATTTTTTGATTAGCTATTTTTTGCATATCTTTTTGAGCTAAATAGAATTTGTTCCTGTGACTGATGCTGCCTTGCAATGTTTTAATGCAGTCTTCACTGATGCCTATACGATTCAGCTGGGGTGCTCCACGAATGTGGTCTTTGTTTGCTTATTCGGAGGGAAATGAATATTGGCAGTTTTAATACCAATTAGTAATTATGAATGTGACTATTTAAAATTGATTTGTTAACATTTATGTATAATACATAGATTTTTAAAGCATTCATAGTTTTAGTTGGACACACTGTTCTTCATTACAACTGGGCAAATAATTCCTAATGAGTAATTTATTTGACAGAATTTTGCCTTATTTTCTGTTTGCAAGTTGTTCCATGCCATGAATGGCTTAGTTTTCTTGAATTTGTGTTGAAAAACATTTTTCAGATTATTTCTGTTACAAATGCTTGATCTGTAGATTGCGTAAGTGACTTCAATAGCCAGCCAACACAGCTTGAATGTAGCTCTGATTTAATACATGTGTCAAGTGGTGGATTTGTTTCCCTCAAGGGCTGAGTACAACTCCTTTAAATCAGGTTTCCAGTGCAAGATTCATGTTTACACATTCAAAACTTGCTTCCCATGGGTATTTCACAATATTGGTTCCATGGGATTGCAGCAGTGTAACTAAGAGAAGAAGTTGACCCAGTAGATGGAGTGAGACTATAGGGATTCATCTTCAGCAGCGTGCTGGGATGCATTTCTAAACCAAGATGGTCATTGGTATTGATGAGACTTGCCTTGCTGTATCACCATATAATGCTCTGAAATTTTAACCTTCCACTTTCTTGGAGGTATGTCTACACTACCCGCCGGGTCGGGGGGCAGCAATCGACCCAGTGGGGGTCGATTTTTTTGCATCTAGTCTAGACGTGATAAATTGACCCCCGAGTGCTCTCTCGTTGACTCCTGTACTCCACTGCAGGCAGAGTTGATGGGGGAGTGGCAGCAGTCGACTCTTAAGTACGTTAACTTTAGCTACATTATTCACATAGCTAAAGTTGCATAACTTAGATATATTTCCCCACCCCCCACTCCCAGTGTTGACCAGGCCTAAGAAAAAAAAAATTTTGTGATTCAGATAATCATGGGCAATACCAGTTTTTAATACTCGCTTCACTCCAGCTCAGGCTGACTCAGTATGTTCAGTTATGAGTGCATAGTGAGAAGTGAGACAGTTTGGGGATTGATCTGGATTGGCTCGTAGCAATTATTAATTTGGAATAGGATCACAGAGGACTAAGAAGTGAGCACTGTAGGAGGTCACTCATAGTCCACTGGAGAACATTTTAATGATAGCATCAAAGCCTTAGGTGATGCTTGTAGAGGACGATCTGTTTTGGATCCTTAAAAGGACTGAATTGTTACAGTGGTTTTAATCAAGGATAGATACCTTTATTGTCAGCAAAGGGAATAGGGACACAGTAAGAATTTCTACAAGGTTTAATTGATTGTGCATGGGCAAATGAAGGACTTTAATAAAATGAGAGCAGAATATAATGGATTGATACTTTTGCACACTACAAGTCATCTAGATCTCTCTGGCCATTGACAGCCCTTGTCTTTCCTGCAGTGAGTCATTCCTCTAACCGAAAAAAGCCCAGCTGCAGTAGGAAACTGCAGAACCATGTAATCAATATAGCTATAAACTTTCTATGTTCTCCTGCTACATTAGCTGGTTCTCTGAATTTAGATTTGCCCATGATTTAATAAATGAACAAATAACCCTTTTGTTCCCATGTCAAGTGTAAATGTATTATTCAGCACTGACCTTCATATGCAGTATATACAGTAGGCAGTGTTAGGCAGTGTCATCTGAATTTTCTAAAGGCATAATAGGAGGATTTGTAATGCAATAGGAGCCATCAGCTGTGCATATAGTACCAAAAATGTACTTTTGAGATTCTTGGCTGGAAATTAATTCTCATGGTTTCCTAGATATATCCTACATGGTGCTAAATTGCGGTGGGCAAACTATGGCCTGCAGGCCAGATCTGGCCCCTCAGGGCTTTGGATCTGGCCTGCCGGATTGCCACCCTCGTGGTGCTGTGGGCCCTATGCCACTCCAGGAAGCAGCCGGCACCATGTCCCTGTGGCCCCTGGGGGCGGGGGCAGAGGGCTCCGCGCACTGCCCTTGCCTGTGGGTACCTCCCCTGAAGCTCCCATTGGCTGGGAATGGGGAACCGCGGCCAATGGGAGCTTCGGGGGAGGTACCCACAGGCAAGGGCAGCATGCTAAGCCCTCTGCCCGCCCTCCCTGCACTACTGCCCTGAGCCCCCTCCCACACTGTACACCCCGTCCTGCACCCAACCCCCTTCCCTGAGCCCCTTCGTACATCCTGCACCCCTCCTCTGCCCCAATCCCTTGCCCTGAGCTCCTTCCTGCACACCGCACCCCCTCCCACACCCCGCACTCCCTCCTGCACCCCAACCCCCTGCCCCAGCCCTACATTCATGACCCTGCATGCAATTTCCTCACCCAGATGTGGCCCTTGGGCCAAAAAGTTTGCCCACCCCTGTGCTAAATATTAACTGGCTAAAAATGATGCTTGGTTGTCTTTCTAAAAGCATTTGTTACAGATATAAGTACAATAATAAGATGTAGGCTAATGTGGTATCACTTATTGCATACTTCGTGGGTGATTATATTGAGAGACACAATGTAATAACACAAGCAAAGAGTTGCTGTTTTCTTCTACCACTTTCAGATGAATATATCAAATATTTTCAATACAGATGCAGTAAGAAACAAGTAGAGGACAAACTCATATCTACATTTTGCACAGGTTTTCCTCTCCATTATGAGATTGGCAGGCTCTCTCTCTCATTGCTGTGCCTAAGGAATGGGAGTGGTAACCCACATAAACATTGCATTATGTAGATATAAAGTAATAGTATCTGGGGTCTGGTAGTCTGGGGTTCAGAACTTCCCTGTAGGATTTTCTAGCAGTATGAGAACCAGGAAGAGGACAATCTGCTTGAGGAATCTGCATCCCAGGATACAATCTCATCACTTTTCATCTGGATTTTAAGAGCAATACCACACCCTCCACCTGTTGACTCAGTTTCTGTTGCTATCAATAGTCATTCTGTACTCTTGACCCAGGATTTGACAATTTATGAAATAGCAGAACTGCTAACTGCGATATGTAATCTATCACTTAAATCAGTCTCAGTCCCATCTGACTGGCAGATAGCTAATGTAATGCTGATTTTTTTTTTAAAGGCTCCGGAGGCGATCCTAGCAATTACAGGCCAGTAAGGCTAACTTCAGTACCAGGCAAACTGGTTGAAACTATAATAAAGAACAGAATTATCAGACACATAGATGAACGCGATTTGTTGGGAAAGAATCAATGTACCTTTTGTAAAGAGAAATCATGCTTCACTAATCTATTAGACTTCTTTGATGGTGCTCACAAACGTGGACAAGGGTGATCCAGTGCATATAGTGTATTTGGACTTTCAGAAAGCCTTTGACAAGGTCCCTCACCAAAGGCTCTTAAACAACATAAGCAGTCATGGAATAAGAGGGAAGGTCCTCTTAGGGATCAGTAACTGGCTAAAATATAGGAAACAAAGGGTAGGAATAAATGGTCAGTTTTCATAGTGGAGAGAGGAAAATAGTAGGATCCCCTAAGGATCTGTACTGGGCCTAGTTCTGTTCAACATAAATGATCTGGAAAAAGGGATAAACAGTGAGGTCCCTTCCAACCCAGATATTCTGTGATTCTAAGTTATCAAGGCTAATCCTTTAAGTCTTTCTTTCTTTCTTTGTCTGACAAAATAAACCTACCCCACACTTCTGTAATCTTTCTTGTATAATGAGAATATTATAATAGATAACAAAAAAATCCCTAAACTGCGTGCATTCCTGTCAGCCCAAATGTGCTTAGATTTGCCTCTTTCTGTCATAAAAGTAGGTTCTGAGGCTGTTTCTTACAATTTAAAGAGACATCATCAGTCTAAAAATTACATTAATAAGAATCGAGACCAAACCACTACTAGTAAGAGCGATAAAACAGCAAGAATATACGTGGTGCACCAAGACACTGAAAACTACGCAGGGGTGTGTATGTGTGAGATTTTTCTCAGCTCTACTCATAGCCCCTGGGCACTCCACACTCTAGACACCAAGCCAGGTTCATGTTGTATTTGGTTGTGGGTCAGAGCTAATCACAGCTCTTTAGCACTTTCTCACTGCCACATGAGTCTTGGTCAGGGAAATCTTTCATGTGAGATGGAAACAAGACTCTAGAGATGCCAACACTGACTAAAGTATCACCGTCATAGCCACTGGAGCCCATGCTGGCCCCGGACATCTGACAAGTATAATCTTTTGGAACCCTGACTGTTGTCATGTGACTGGAGCCATGCAATAACAGCCCATTCCCATTGTTGAAGGTACTGGCCTACCACCTTCCCCTTTATAGACTTGGTTCTCTGCAGGTGTCAGAGTGTGATGGAGAAATGGAGGAAAATAGAGAAGCAGAAAAGGAGCAAGTGTCATTGGCAAGGAGAAAACCATCAGAGGAGAAGACAGAAGGGAGATGAGGGAGTGGAGGAAGGAAAATGCAGTGGCCCAAATGCAAGGATGGCTCAGAGAATGGTGTCAAAGCCATAGCTGCAGAGAGCTCCCACTCATGGGGGTGCTCAACTGATGTTAGTGAGATCATTACTCCTGGTGCTACACGGTACTGGGTGTGAGCTGCTTCATTCTTGCTGACCGCTCTATAGGGACAATGATTTGAGCCCCTGTGGAAATCTCACAGAGATGGGCAGTCACATCAGAGACTCCCCACTGTTTAACAGGAAATCTCTTTCTGCTACTCCATTGATTCTCTCCACAAACACGTGCACCAATTTTGGACTCGTCATTGTTTCCATTCTCTTCTCCTCTCAGCCCTTAAAGGGCACAGCCTGCTGAAGGCTGCATGGCAGAGGAGTTTGGGGCAGGTGGAGGCAGGTCACATTGAATCTGAGCCCATAACCCTACAGGGAACCTTATGTTGTTTGACCCAGCCCTGCCAAAGTACAGGCGCCTTACATTCTAATGGTATTAAAGTGCCTCTAGATTCCTTGCCAGGTGCAGAGATCTCCTCTAAGCTCTGTACTTACAGAATCATAGGACTGGAAGGGGCCCCGAGAGGTCATCTATTCCAGTCCCCTGCGCTCATGGCAGGACTAAGTATTATCTAGACCTTTCAGAGAGATACACACCATCAAACTTTCCAGCACCTGCCTCACTAACTTGGTTATGAGCATCACGATTGTTAGGGAACTGCAGTTTGTTCCCCTGCTAGTGAAACCAATGTGCCTCCAAAATCCATTCCTTCTCAGACCTTTCTCTCTGCCTGTACTCACAGCAGGGATAGCCACAGTGACTGCTGCTGCAAAGTGGGGCTGAAGATAGTTTCCCAGTCCATGCTATACGCTCATTCTACACACCGGCACTGTGAACCAACCCCTGCCTTAGATTTTCTTTTTCCTCCCTATGTCCATGATTTTTCACATCATAAAACTGTGTGTTTTTTTCCCTCTTCAGTTCTTCATCTGAGGGTCTTCAAGCTCTCCTTTATCAGTGTATCCAGCTTATCAACACCCGGGCAAGGCTTTTGTCCTCATTTACAGATGAAAAAACCTAGAGAATGGAGGTTAGTGGCTTGCCAAGGACACACAGTTAATGGTTGAGAAGGAACAGAGCTCAGGAGTTGTAATTCTTTGGGCCTTTCCAATCACCTTTCTAGATCAGGGCTCAAATTCTGCCTTCTGCTACACCTATATCAACAGTGTGGTAAAAGAGGTGTAGCATTTGGCCCTCTGACTCTGAAGAGTGTCTGCCTTTTGCCTAGTACAGATACCAAGAAATCTCATTGTCCTCAGCCATGCACACCATATATAACCCATTTCTGCTGTGTTTGCCAACAGGCTAAGTACTGACTTGATATGTTGTTCAAGGGACATATTTAAGACCCATATACTGACCTGCCGTGACAGCTGCACACCTCCCTCGGTCATGAGTCCAGCAATGTGTTTTGTTTTTGTAATAGTAATATTTGCTGCGGCCTAGATCTGATCTACTGTGTGACTCAATGCATGGAAATGTGAGCAGGCTAGGATACTGCATGGCCACAGGTTCTTCCCATCTGGCTAATAGCAAGCCTGGTGCTTGCCTTCATTTTTCTACTTTCTTATTCTGCACTACTGGACCCTACGGTTGTAGCTTACTACCTGATTTCTAACCTGTGCGGTGATGCTCTTTGGAGCAGTGCCAGACTCTCCAATAGGGCTCTGTTGCCCACCTACCTGGTCATGGGGAGCAGCTGGGCTGCCACCACCAGCCTCTCAGTCTCTGCACAGCTCCCTGCTAATATTGTCTGCTGTCCTGTATAGCAGAAGTCAGCCTACAGGGAACCATGCTGGGAGAGAGGGAGTGGAATGCAAAGGGGACTTGGCATGGACACCACTGGGTTATTATAGTACAGCTACAGGAGTATATGCAGCATCCATTGCTGTGTGAATACTGCAGCAATATTTGTATGGATTTTTTTTAACAGTAGGTTAATCAAATATTGATATTTAAGTATACACCTTCCTGGGATCAGGAAGGTAAAATTGGGCTAGATTTCAATGAATGACTCTTTTTTTTTTTTTTTTTTTTTTAAACAAGCCCATCCAGGGACAGTATTCAGGATTTCTAAGGCTTGCTGGCATGTATTCTTTCACTTCATTGCAGCTGATGCTTCTGGTTGGAACATGATAGGAGACGTGCACCATGGCACCAATGAAGAATATATGTTTTTGTTTTGAGTCCTGACAGCTGCAGCTCACATACCCTGTGTTTGCCTTAAGAAAATAAGCATTTCTTACACTTCAGCATCTGTTACATTAACAGCTAGTTTGAGGGTTCAAGCAATGGTTGATTTTTGTCTGCTATCAGAGGTATAGCAGTGTCACTATTTTCAGTTGAGATTTAAATGTTTGTGTATCCTGCAAGAGCTCACCCCATTCAGCTTTGGACTATTCTCAGTCATTCACAGTAAAATAGGTCATTCTCCAGGACCCGTGTAGCATGCGTTAATGATAAGGGAATCCAGTTGGTGATACTCTTGCTTTCGTTCACTACTTGTGAGTGCCGTGCAACAAGATGCTAGACTCCCTACAGCTATACCTTTCACGTGAGTCCAGAGGTTTTAGTCATCTAGAGAAGTGACTTTGGTACTTACTCTCCATTCCTTGCACCACCGTAAATCAGAAGTAATTCCAGTGAAGTCTGTTCTAAGTGAATGGAGAATTGGTATGAATGAAGAATCAGACCACCTTGTCTCTTGCCTGGAGCATCCCCTGCATAGCAGATACTCTAGTATTAGTCAGTGCTGGAAATTAAGTTCCCAGCGTTCTGGCATGGTTGAATAGCCACAACAAAATCAAATGAGCAATTGTGACAGAAAGACCATTCCTAGCAAATCTGTTCTGAGTTTCCATGTCTGAGAATCTATTCTACATATTTCATTCTCTCCTTAAAACCTCTGTAATCCTGGGAAGCTGGTACCCCAAATCTGCATAGCTGTTATACCAAAATCAAATTGAAATCAAGTGAATGTGTTTGTCTTCCACCATTGTAAATGCAAACTTCATACAAGTCAAAAAGGACAATCTTAAAAATATAAACTTCAGAGAAATCCAATTAAGCTAAAACAGCTGTTATCAAGCCTGGATTGTACATCAATAGGCAGAGTCAGCAATACAGAGAAACAGTGGCATTCAGTGGGGAGAGCTATTGCTAGCCATGCCAGAGATTTTGCTAGTAAAATTTCTCTTAACTCTGCTAGCTACAGGGTATAATCCTAGACCTAGTAGCTACTGAATATGGAGCAGAGGATAGGAAAAAAATTATGATCATAGCTCCCAGAGGCCCCAGTCAAGGTTCTATTATGTTAGACACTGAACACACACACAGACTCAAGTCCTGAGATTAGACTCTTTCAGGCCTGTTCCTGTAATGGACTTCATGTGTGCAGAGTGCTATGCCACATGGAGACCCACTGTCTTCAATGGGGTTCTACTCTGGGGCAGGTGTCAGCCCATGCTGAATCTCCAGCAGGTTTAGGCCATGAAGAAAAGACCCCTATTGACCTCAGTGGGTGCTGGATCAAACCCTAAGAAAATAACTGGAAAATATCCAGAAAATGACAGAAAAACATAACCCCCCAACTAGGAATATGCTACAAATCCTAGAGCATCCTAGGGAGGCGGTGGGGGTGGTATTTCAGTTCTACAGCTCCATGTCACATCAGCAGGCTCTCAAAAGCAGAACTGTATTGCACTTTCACACTAATGTAAATAACTGTCTTATGAGACAACATGCAGGAGCTCTAAAATGCCGTGCTTTACATGTTGGGAAAATGGATAGTCCTTGTCACAAAGCCTGTGAGACTCTGCATTCACTGTTTACGAGTGTGTGCAATGGTAGCACACCATCCTATGGAACACTAATCTCCTCAGCACGTGACTTGCCAGGCATACGCTTGCATGTTTGCTCTGACACCTTTGAAAATCAGACCACTTAATTTAGAGGTGGGATTTTCCAAAGCATTCAAGGGTGCTATTCCATTTGATTTTCAGTGGATACTGAGTGCCTAACTCCCATGGGTTTCTCTGGAAATCCCACACGTGATGCCTCACTCTTGGCACCCAGGTTTGATCATTTTTGGCCAAAGCCAGCATGTTTGCTGATGGGGGAATTTCCAAGTGCTCCTAAGCTGCTCAAGTGCCGATGAAAGTCGCCTAAGTCTTTCTGAAGATCCCACCAAGTGTCTGAACTACCTTCTCCTCCTTGGAGCTAGCTGATGCACAATGCTGGGGTGATGAGTCCCTCGCACTGTGCGGTGGACAAACTGGGGCTGTCTGACTCAGGGACTGACCACCCAGCAGCTTCACAACCACTCAGTTCACTGGGTTTTAAAACACAAAAGCCGTAGTTACAAGATGTACAATAATACGGCAGCCCCTTGAGTGGATGCTGTGATCCCGCTGCCCATAATGTGCAGTAGAACTACCTGAAGGGAAACTCTAAACCCTGTTCTAGGTCCCTCCCCATGCACATTCCTAACAGGCTGGATCTTCAAGTCCAGCCAAACTGTACCCAGCAGGATCCTGGGGGTTGGAATGGGAAGATGCCTCTTTGCCACCTTTCCAGTCCTCCGATCTTGGGGCCAGTTGACAGCCAGTTCCCCCAGCATAACTCAAAACAGCCCAAGGGTTCCTAGGGACTGTTCTGGTAGCTGAGGCTTGCTCAAGCATAAAGTATTCTGGCCATGGGAACTGCTACTGTGGGCCAACCCCAGCACAGCCCCTATGCTACAGGCAGGGCTGGCCCTAGACCAAATGGCGACCCAGGCAAGGAGCATCTTTGGTGCCCCCTACCTCCTATTTGTTAAACTTTTGAATACCTTATTTTTTATTGCATTTGTAGCCCATTTCATGACTTTAATGCACAATTTACATATGTGATTTATCCCCTGTCATATAAGACTACATTTTCACGCTAGGATCTGTAAATCTGTATTTATTCATGCCATATATAAGCAAATAAAAACATTCATTTCCTTTAAGCTTTTCCTCTGAGACTTTTGAATTTTAAGAGTAACTGAAATGTACTAACATCAAGAAATTGAACTGCGCACCGACATTGGGTAGACCAGTACTAAACAGTGTGACTGTAGGTGACTGTCTTAGAATGTTAACCCAGACCTGTAGATCAGATTTGCCACTCTTGCAGTTGAGCTTTTGCTTCCTATACTGAGCTCGAGAAGGCATCTTTTATTTTCTAGGCGGGGTGGGAGGCTGTATTAGGGAGAGCAAAAGTCTATGTTCCGCAGTCTTAGAAAGTAATCAAACATTACGTGTTAAGCATGGCAAAAGAAGTAGAGGTATTTTTATATTGTTGTGTAGATAGGGTTTCTATAGATATCTCTGGCATCTCATTATATGTCCTTTATTAGTTGCTACTTACGCTCTTCAAGTCTTAAAACACAAGTACACTTTCACAATTGCACAATAAAACAATATCGCTCTCGTCTCTCACTTCACTTCAATTTGTTCTTATATCTCACTGACTGACTGGCGATGTCTCGCCCCTTGTATACCCATGAGGTCCTGGCTGACAAATTCCAGGAGGGTCAAGGAAAATGTACTTCTCAAAGTCTGGAAGGTTCCACAAGATTCTACAAAGGTCCAAAACATTCTAGGAGGTTAGTGAAAAATGAATCCACGTATGGAATTACCGAAACATTTTACTTCAAACATTTATTTTCCCTGTGATTGCTAACAATAAAAAGAGCATCCTAGGCAGTCACCTACCCCTAAATCTGACCCTGACTGCAGGCTCTGGTTGAAGGGAAGATTGTGTGACAGAGCTAGCCAGGCTGGCTTTATGGCCCGTAGGAATTCCCCTCCATCAGGAGATTACCTAGCTGCCCTCGTTAAGGCAGTTTTTCTCTGCCTGAACTTCCCGTTTCTGACTGAGACTGAGAGTTTGGCCATAAAGGTTCTCTTCTTAAAGGACTGGCTTCACCTGACATTAGTCTGCATGCCTCTGAGTTAGCAGAGCTGGTCCTGTGGGCAAATGAACTTGTACAGGGAAGGGAGTGTTAGGAACTGAGACTGAGTGTTTGCTTTGGGTGATTGTCCCCCAGGGCTGCTGCCAGGTTGTGCCACAGCAACAAGAAGGTTCAGTGCAGGCTGAAAGCAGGAGGCCTGGTCACAGTGGGAAGCAGGATGAAACCAGACACATTCACAATAAATAAATGGGGGCAAGGCAGACATGGAGCCTTGATGACCAAAGGGATCTGACTTGAGGGGAGGGAAGAGAGAAATGGAGGAACAGGCCTGGCCCAAGGCACTGCACCACTGCAAGCTAGTCCTGTTCCTGGTTATACAGCAGCAGAATGGAGTGAGGGTGCTCAAATGAATAGAACTGGGGAAGGGTTATCTAATCTGCCTTCTGCAGACCAACCTACCTATGCAGCATATCTTCTTTAAATGTAATCACCATGCAGCCCTTTCTGCATGGGGACTTGTATTACTTATATATGTTTCTATGGTTACATGTTTGAGTTACATCTGTTAAAGTGCACTCCAAAAAGCAAGATCAGATACTCTTTGATTAAGATCATCACATTGAAATATTTATGTGGACTCAAGCATCAAATTATTGACCTGCTTCTGTGGTTAGTCTTTGCACTCCCTAGGGCATGTGTAAATTGTGTATACATTACAGACAATAAATCAACGTGGATTTCAGAGACCAAGGCTGTGGATTTAATGGGCACAGAGGATCCACTGCATTATTATTTAAACTCTTGCTAGATAAGACGCAATATGAGGCCCTCACATTTCGCTTTACTTACTTATTGGTATTTATAAGGCAGACGTGATTAGAGAACGCAGGATAATTAATTCTAGATATTACCTTGCACTTTGAAAAACCACAATCTGGCAAGGAACAATTGACTGAAGGCTCTAAATAAATAAATTGTTTAACCCATTAACTGCAGCATTAATACACCAATCTGGAACAAACTCTCAAAGCTAAAGGTTGTAGAAAAATATTATAGTCACTTAACTAATGACAAAGGTAAACAATTATTAACTCCTAAAAAAAAAAATCTATCATCACTTAGATAACTCATTACATGTTCAAATTACTGCACAAATAATAATTGACCCATTAATCCTAAAAAATCTTAATTTCTATCTAGAGCCTGATTTTGAAATATTAGGCATTTGATTAATCTAATTCGTATATGAAATCAAATGACTGTGCATTTGCAATTTAAGTGTGGGTTTGTGTACCATTTGTGCAATCAAGCTTTGTGCCTAACTTGTTTAAAAGCCAGGCTCCTGATGATTAATTTTTCAATAACTTGTTCCTATTTAAAGGTTTCAAACAGTAAAATTCCAGAGAAGACAAATGAATCCTCAACCCCTCTACAGTCTAACCCAGTTAATATCAGTATGTGAGATCAATGCTGATCACTCTGTCTCCTTTGCTACTAAAGTCAAGTTAAGCAGCATCCTACACTCCAACACCTGTTTCATTTTAATTACATGTTTTGTAATGCTTTCCATACAGGATCAAGTATGCTATATATATGTCTACATCCTTAATGATTCATGGCAATTTTTCCTCACCGTTAGGTGGCCTGTGATTGAAAATTGGAACCAGATTGTTGCACAGAAGAGGCTCTGTTAAAATGAGTTTCTAATTGCAAAAGTGTTAGAATTAATCAACTGGTGTTTGTACATAGTTTTATTAAACCACTGTTGGATCAGATCCCTGAAACTGAAATACAAAATCTTGTCATATATTTAAATCTAACAAGTGATGCCAAACCCAAGATGTAGGGCCAGTTTCTGGCCGTGACTGGCTAATGAACCATGTATCTACCTTATTCAGTGGTGGAACCTCACATGGATTAAGCCCAATAATACATGGTCACAAGAACACAATTGCTGCTAATGTTTAGAGGAATTTAAACTACTCAGCAGAACTCCCTAGAATGCATCCTTGTTTAAGTTTAACAGAGTACAGAGATGAGGATGAAAAATGCTTAATTTCAGGCACCTTGTCCCAGCAAATGGTCAGCTTTGCCCTTCGTACCCACCTAGGTGTAAGAAATGGTCAAGTAGTTTACAAAATGGGCTTTGCAAAGGTGGTTCTGAAAGAGGAAAACAAAAACATCAGCAACAACATTAGATGCTGGAATTCACTGGGGAAAACTTGGTCCGGTGTATAATATAGTATTGTATTGCAGTAGTAGCCCCAGTTATGGATCAGGATTCCATTGTGCTAGGTGCTGTACAAACATATATACATGCACATTTAAAGAAACATGGTACTTAGCTTTAATAAATGTCTGAAATTCCATTTTCCCCATTGCCCATTTTAAATTCCTGTTTCTAATCATTTGCCTTTCAAAATTCAATTTATTCTAACTTTCATTTTTGACTTTTATGCCCTATATGTCATCAAATGAAAATCAGGATTAAAATATGTAACTTCAAAAAAAAAATATTTGAAATATCATGGAGTCAAGTATTTTAAGGGGTTAAAGATGCAATGAATGTAAATAGTAGCTTTAGGGAACATTGCTTTTTTTTTTTTTTTTTTTTTTTTTTTAATATAAACACATTTCACAAAGTGATACAGCTCCCTTGCAGCTTGGGTATGAAACTTTCATTCTGTTATGTTCTCTCTCACATGGGATCTGATCCCGAGATACTTTGCGTGAGATTGATCCAATGCCCTTTGAATTGCAACTCTTATTATGTTATCAATAGTGCTTGCCGGTTTCTTATTTTCAAGCAGATGCAATAATATTGAGCAGAGGCTGAATCTGTAGATAGAGTTTTAACAAATAAAAAGTTTGCAGTTGGCTTTTCCCAGCTCTAATTTTCCTTGTGGTGTGGGATCAACAACTTGTTCACAAACATACCTGCCCATGAATGTTCATGGACTTCTCTGATGCTGAATCAGACTCTTGGGAGCAGATGCCATAAATTCTTCTTTCATAACTAATCAAATCTTCTCGACCTTTTATCAATCATGCTGGAAATCACAGAACCAGAAAATGTAGTGTGTGTGTGTAATGTATATATAATATATGTGTGTGTGTGAGAGAGAGAGAGATCAGTGTTGAGTGTTTTTCTTTTCTTTTCCTCACTCCTCCCCCTCAGCACCATTTCTCTCTTACAAGTTATGTATTTGTGGGTTACAAACATAGACCAGAGTCATCAGATACCTAAGCACGTCATTAATTTTCCTTGTGTGAGTAGTCCCATTCGATGTGAGGATGATCTTGTGTTTTAGGCACTGTACTAAGACTCAGGAAACCAGGCTTCCTTTCCCAGCTCTACCACAGACTGCCTCTGAGACCTTGGGCAAATGGCTTAATCTCTCTGGAACTCAGTTTCCCATCTGTAAAATGCAGGAACGGCTTTATTTATTCCGCCCTTTGGGCTGTCTTTAGATTGCAACTACTTATGGCAGGGACTGTCTCTTACTATGTGTTTGTACAGTACCTGGACAATCAGTCTTCTCTTGGTTGAGGCACTAGTGTAATATAGCAAAGAGTCCCGTGGCACCTTATAGACTAACAGACATATTGGAGCATGAGCTTTCGTGGGTGAATACTCACGTCGTTGGATGCATGTGTATTCACCCACGAAAGCTCATGCTCCAATACGTCTGTTAGTCTGTAAGGTGCCACGGGACTCTTTGCTGCTTTTACAGATCCAGACTAACATGGCTACCCCTCTGATAATAGTATAATATAATTAACACCACCAATGAGAGTAGTTGTGTCTGCAGGATGTGGCCCCAAATCATCTGATTTTTGCAGCTTTGACCATTCCCTATTATGATGCATGGAAACATTTTGACGTGTTCAAGTAGGGGAACAGACAGAAAAGCTCTTTGTAGGGGACTACACAGGAGAGGCCAGTAATTCCTTGAGTGTGATGTATGTGATTATTGCAGCTTTGAAAGAAAAGGGGCTTTTATCTGATATTCATTTTGAAGCTTGTCTGTTAAGATTCGGGTTAAGAACTTATTTTCATTGAAACATGTAAATGTAGTAGCTAGACATCCTCTGCATCTCTTCGTCATCACTGACTGCTTTTGAAAACACCATGCATTGTTTTTAGTGTGTAATGCCATCCGTGCTGCCTTTGGCATCAATGCCATAATACTGAAGCTGCAGCTGAGAGGTAAAGGAAAAGAAAGCCACTTGTATGCCCATGACTGAGTTCATTCTTATGGTGCATGGAGAAGGCAGCAACTGGAACAAGGAGAGATTTAATATTCAAAAGGCACTCACACTGGTTTTTTGCCAAAATCAAATCTGAACCAACAAAGGAAACAAATGATGTTAGAGCTCAAAATTACTAGCCCAGTTGCCTAAAAACAACGTTTTTTTTTTCACCCCTATGTGATGGGCCTGGATTGAGCTACCTAGTCCAATCTCAGACACCCACATTTGGGCCCAATCCTATGCTCCACATGCTTTGCTTGCAAGAGAGTGGTCAAAGTGGGGGTAACTGAGCCAAGAAACAGCATGCTCAGTGCCTGCATGGGGTCGGGGTTGGGGAATACATACTTTCAGCAGCACTCTGTCCAGTCTTCCTTCTGTTACTGAAAAATTTGGTTGTGATATAAAGGAAAAGGTGTGGGGGTGACTGAAAATAGAGGCTCGTCAAGGGTCACTACAGATGCAGAGGGCTCCACAGAAGCAAACAAATCATAAAACAATATCACAACTATTTTCATGAGGCTATTGTGTGTGCTGAGCTAACATTTGAAACTCTGGTTACCAGCAATGATATGATACAGCATTTCCACATCTTGGATATCAAGTTTTAAATGTATTAAATAGCTACTCCATAATCTTCAAATTACTGGCGAATTTGGGATTAGAATAAAAGAGGAATGTAAAACACATTTCTTACATGCAGTTCTATATTTCACTTACAAAACACTAGACTTCTCTAATATCTGCCTAACTGCCTGATGTTCCAACTCCAGAAACCGTTCCAGCATGGATAAGTTTTAAAATAACAAACCCCATGAATAATATATATTCATCAATCTCATTCAACTGCTGTACAAGCAACATTAAGACGTCCAAGTCTACAGCTTCCACCCCGTTCTGACTTGACTCCTTAAGTATGAGTTAGGTGAGGATAAAAAAAACTGGATAGTGGGCATTAAACAGAGGTCTTGAGTTAAGGGTATCTATTCATGCAAACCAGCAAGGAGGAGCTCTTCAGGATTCTCTAGGGGGAGCTGGATTTTAAAATGAGTGTATTAATAAGCTAGATGCAGAGGGAATATGTGATTATAAAATATGCAGATAAATTACTATCATGCATATTTTTACTCGTGTGTAAAGCCCTATGAAGATTTGTACTCTGGGCATAGTTCCACTGGCTTCAAATGCAGGAATAAAAGAGAGGTGCAGTAGAAAATCTTTGTAGGTGTGGTCCCTAAACTCAGTGGTATGGTTAAAACACATGGGCATGTGGGTGAGTTCCAGAAGAACATTTGTAGTCTAGGTGAAAGGACTCTGAGTTGAATCATGAAATTTCACACATCTAAAAATTGTGTGCCAATAAACTGAAGTAAAGATGTTGCCCAAGCAGTTTAATTTCGATGGGAATGAATTAGTAACTGGAGGGAAAGGATATTTTGACAGGGACATTTTCAGTTCAGTGGACAGTGACAATGAAGAAGGCTAAAATGTTGGCCTATATTGAAGGGCATGTTGCTTTCCAAAGAAACAATCTTTACAGGCCTCTTGTTTCACCACATCTGGAGCAAAGGGTCCAGTTTTTGCCAATTTAATTGATGAAAAATATAGATAAGGTGGAAGGAGTACAATGCAGGGCAAAGAAACAAAAGTAATAGAATGCACTGGCTCATGGAAACCTGATAAAACAGCGATCATTGAGCTTGGTGGGAAGGCAATTAATAGTTGACTGAAGTATTTAAATTGTAAATTAGCTGTGATTTATGACCATTGTAACCTATTCGAAAATCTATTTGACGTGTTGGACAGATCAGAATTTGACCTAAATGGTCCCTGGTGTAAGGGACTGTCGTGCCAGCCACAGATCTGGCACAGCACTATGCGCTAACTTCCCATCCCTGACACACTCACCCTCCCATAGATTTTGATTGGTCTTCAGCACATGTTTAATGTTAACCTAAAACATTCTCCAATTCTTCCAGGCTCGTCAAAATGAATTTGGAGGAACAAATCAGAACAGCAATGAATGTTAACCTAAAACCTGAGCACTCTGCATCAATCCAGAAGAGGCCAAGGGAATCCACAGTAGGGTTGTAAAAGGAAGTGCAATGGCATATCCAGTGTATGTTATGCTTATAAAAACAGACAGACAGATGATGAGTATCCCTGTACTGGCTATTGTTTCCTCCTGACTTTCCCTAACGAGTTGGTTGAGTTATAGCTGATGTCCTAATGTTTTCCATTGTGTTGTGCTGAGTAGTAATAAATGCCTCCCTCTTCCAAAAGAGACAACATAAAAAGAGCAAAAAATCTAGTTTCTCTCACCTTTTGAGCAGTCTGGCAAAGTAACTGCCTAACTTCACGAAGGTCTCTTGCCACAGCATCTTCTGAATGATGACAGGTGATAAAAGAAAACAATGAGGAGTACAAGAGGTTGTATTGTAGACTTTCTAATGGATCTCCCTCCAATCCCAGCCTTAATGTTGATCACATCAGTTGCTTTTATTTATGTGGCTGGACCAACTTTTGGCATGCACACAACTGTGCATATCTGGAACACAGATGTTCCATATATAGTGAGATTTTGGACACATCAACATGAGTTATTGTGCAACTGGAAGAATTCACCATGTCTACTGGCTAAGAGTTTTCAACAGGCTCAGTGCTTGAGCCTACAGCACTGTTTTATATTGACATGTACGAGGCATATCTCTTCCACACCTAGAACTCAGGAATCTGATGCGCTGAGCTGACACAGAAGCTGAGAGATCCAACACTACTGTTAGTTCTACAATAGCTCCTTGGTTTTCCACTGGAGGAAGGGTAAGTACAATGGACTGTTAGTGGGATGGATCAATAGTATCTGTTACTGAAGAAGAACATTGTGTCAATTCTGAAAAAGAATTCTTTAGCTTGGTAGTTTTGTAAGTGATGCCTTGCATAATAGTGCCTTTCTACAAATTTAAGTTTCTTTCATTTTGTAGCACCCATAGTCCCTGCATCTAAATTCTTGGGTGGGTAGACTCTCATTTTATTATAGTTGTCTGTCTTTCTTCACTAGTTAAGCTTTGACATTAATTTGCTCTCTCTTTCTGTGAAGTTCCATTTTTAATGATCTAAGACCCAAATGAGACTATCAGTTTCTCCTATTCCCTTGGATTGCTGGAAATGTACAATGAAGGAGCTATTTCAGCTTCACCATCTGTTTGAGACACAATTGCAGGATCTTAAGATCTGGTTTGTGTCTGAAATTCCAGACTTCTTCTATGGCCTCTTTCTCCCAAACATTTTTTTGGGAGGGGGAGGGGGGAATGGGTGTAAGCCACTCTAAATGACTTATAGGATTGCTTCAGAGTCACTGTTGTCACCATCTTTCCCTGTGTGATTCTATCTTCTGTGACTCAAATCAAATTTTCCTCACTATTTATCTTCTCTTGAGCAAGGGTGTTTCACCATAGTGTTTTTGACAGCTTTCAACTTAGGTTATAATTAAGTGCGGTCTACTTAAATGCCCCTGAAGTTGCAACAGGCTATGTAGTTTTTCCTTAATGTTCTAAACACTTTTGTAGAATTCTGCCCTGTTTAAACATCTACTGGTCTTATGGTTGAAAACACCTGTCATATGAGGATCTGAAAACCTAATGGGTAATGGTGGTGAGGGTGGTCCTTCTCTATCTGATGCACTGCTCCAGCACTGAGCATGCTGCATTAACAAACAAAACTCTCTTTCTGAATGAGATCATGGTGCAGATGTGTTCTGTACATAATATTAATAGGGTGGACTGGATCCCAGGAATCTTAGTGTAAGGAAGCTCCATGTGAAGTTAGAGGAATTTCTATGGGCCTCCCAAGTTTAGAATGTGCTCCTAATCACCTGGCCCTTTCATTCCTTACTCAGCAAAAAAGTCCTACTGATCTTAATGGGACAACATAGACTCATAACCATGATGGTCCCTTCTGCCTTAAAGTTTATCAGTCTGACCACGTGCATGTTGCAGGCCATAGAACCTCACCCACCCACACATGCAATAGGCCCATAAGCTCTGGATGAGTTACTAAAGTCCTCCCATCTTGACTGAAAGACTTCAAGTTGCAAAGAATCCACCAGTTACTCTAGTACAAACCAGCAAGTGACCAGTGCCTCAGACATGGCTGAGTGAAGATTGACAGATCAGGCCCTAAATTTGCAATATTGTATTCATTCTCACCAGGGCAGAGAAACTCACCAGCTTTAGAGAATCTAGTCGCTTGAGCTCACTGGTGGTACAAGAGTTCACTGAATCTCAACCCAAAATACATTTATTTTATCGTGAAAAAGAAAATTCAAATACAGATGGCTCCAAAAGAACAATCCATCACTCTTACCAACACTACTTGCAGCATTCCTTACATTTAAACTTGTTAAACGACCCACTGCAGCTGGGAAATGTCCACTTGGTAATGATGCCCACTGCAGACAAAACCTACACTTCATTCTCAGACCATATGCTAAAAGATCACTGCAAGGAGCTGTTATTCATTAAAGGCATGTGAAGGGTCTAATTATTAGCAGATTTGTAGGCCTGTTATTTAGTAACACATGTTACTGTTAAGCCTGTTGTCTACATGTACTGAACATCATGTATTTTATTTGCTGTAGGATCATTTTATAATATGCTGTTAATATATCATTTTAAAAACAATCTTACAAAGCAGATTTTGGAACAGAATTTAGCACTGGCCTGTGCATTTGCTGTAATTTTGTAGTAAATCAAGGTAATAACTTTTCATTTGTACAGAGAATACTGTATAATAAAAACCCCACTATAAATATGGGCCTGATTTTTGTCAGAGATAATGAGCAATTGCGACTCAAATGGCAACAGCCAGACTTGTGGGTACTCAGCACTTCTGAAAATCAAGTTCTGAATGTATTTGCACAAGCAAGTTCTCTTAGTATCTGCATGGAGTCTGGCCAGTTCGGTACTTTAGATGTCCCTTCCTCATACAGGAAGAAGGAGCTTGTTTTTTAACCACATAAAGAAAAAATGGATAACTTATCCCAGACCTGGGGAAATCTTTTGGAGGATTTGGCTCCAAGTAGTATCCCAGCACAAAAAGACAAGACTTCAGTTCCAACTAGATGTTTCCTAACATACGGCAAAAGACTTTCAGCACAATCTGTTCATAGGAAAGCCCCTGAGTCTGCCATTTGACTTGTCCAAACCAGCCAGAAGGAGATCTAGTCTAGTGATTACCTGAAGCATTCCAGGCTCTTGTCCCAGCTGAGTCACGTATTCGCTATATGACTTGGGCAACTATATAACCTTGCGGTGCCTCATTTAACTTGGCTGTAAAATTAGGCAAAAAGCAGGAGCTCACTGAAGAACTGATATTGCCTCTGCATCTTCTCATGTCAGTGTCACTGCATGTACTCCTGGCTAAGGATGGGACAAAAACCACTCATACCGGGACTTGATAGATCAAGAGGAGGGATACGCAACTTGCTTAAACAAAGGCCGTGCCTACATGGGGGAAAGGAAACTCTAGAAAACACATTAACTAATATCTGTTACCACATTTTCTATCATGATACATTTTTCCAGTGTAGGCCCAGCCAAATAAATGTTGGAGCAGAAGGCCGCTCAACCCTCCAGTTCAATTAAATCCAAGTATTTGTGCCCCCCCCCCCCAAAAATTGAATACTCAGTGTCCCACCGCCAAGAAAAAAAGCAGTGGAACACAACCACAAGGTCAGGGTGACAGCGTTTCAGTACTGACCTCAGTAAGGGTTTGATCCAAGAACAAAATCTGTATGCCAGGTGCTGAAGGAAAGCCTGTTTGTGCCTAACATACTGGATTTTTTTTCCCCTACAATTCATCCTTGAATAAATGTTACCCTTGTGCTTTTGCCAAGGTCAGTGATGTGATATGGGTTATCTTCCTTTATAAAAGCCATTTAGTTAGGTTAACTGCCCAATTACATGGATAACTGCTCTCTTTAAGCATCATCCTCTAACTCTTATTAGATCACAACCCCCTTAATACATTCAAAGAGTACTTCACACCCATGCTGATTACTTTTTGTGTACGTGATTTATGTTGTGATGCTAGCTTGCCATGCATATCTTAAAATCATATTTATGTAAACACTGTAAATTATTTCATAGAATTCTGCTTTGCTATTGGCATAGTTTGTCTGTATAACTTGAGGTATAAATAATGTCTCTTTTGGCCTGAGTTTTTAACTAAGCCACTACTTTTAAACTAGGAAACTCCTTTGAAATACAGTTCAGAAACCGAAAAGTTGAAATTAGGTTCTATTCCTCTGTTGTCTAAAGCAAGGCTTAAATGGAAGCAGGATTGGGATGTAAATGTAAACATTACATTGTAGAATGATCAGGTCTAAGTTATTTTGACTGTGTGTGTTTTGGTTTTATAACTAAACATAAAACCAAATTATAATTATTTCTATTAGCAACAAAGTAAGATGAAAATGTAACTATGTAGGATGACAGCTAATTCATAGGTTGGCATAAATTATGCTTAAATCTTTGAAATACGGAGACAAAAACAATTTGTCCACAAATTAGATGGCAAAAAATGTTGTAATTTTGCAGGTAAAGCAATACTAGAACTGAAAACATTAGATGTTTACCATTCTTACATTCTAAGACAGTCACCTACAGTCACACTATTTAGTACTGGTCTACCCAATGTTTACCAAACAATGTAACTGTTTGCTAACAAAATCCATATCTGTAAATTACATGAAAAAATAAAATTTAGGTAGGGTTTCCTTAATCTACATAATAGAAGAATATACACAGGCTGTAGGTATTGTTGCCTTTTGTTTCCTTTTATAATGCTTTTGCAGTATATTTTTTGGAGAGGGGGAGATTTTTTTGCATACTTTGTGCAGCAGCTGCCATGCCACTGGGATGTTTGGTCTTAAATTATGGAATTTTCATTGAAGAAAATGTGCTGTTAATAATACCTCTTTTCAAAAATGCATGTGTTTATTTTCCCTTATATCAAATAGATTTTAAAAATTAGATTGTCTGTTACATTTGCTGTTTCCACATGGATTGATTGTTTTGAAATATACAAGAAAGAGCTGAAATTAGATTGTATGCATATAATTTTCCTTTCACTAGTCACTTTTGCCTCCAGAAATCAAATAGCAGAAGCATAGATTCCTCGCTTTCAGTCAGCATTGTCCCTTAAGCAGAAAGTCTAGCACTTCATGTTAGAGGCATCCTTTGTTCCCTTTACATGAGGTATGGCCACAATTGGGCATCAGAGAAATCTTCTATCGTTTTCATTAATTTCATTATTTTATCTTGTTGCAGAGCTACAAAGATGTTCAGAATTGTTTGATAAGGAAAACGAATCAAACTTAAAATTGTCATAATTATTAACGTATAGTCTGCTTCTCTGGGAATGATTTTGGCAAGCAGACCCATCAAAGAAGGCTGGGAGCGTTTAATCACAATCTGCAAAAGAGGGACTAAGGCCTGATCTAAAACCCATTTAATTCAAGATGCACTTCTCTCCTGGCTTCCTTTAGCTTTGGGTTCAGACCTTGAGTTCTATGTTTAGAATTCAATATATTGGGCCACTAGGATTTACCCATCTTTCATTGTCTCAGGGTGGTAAAAACCACACAGCTTACCCTGTTTTGTTTAATCATTCCATAATTCAGTAGCCCTCACAAAGAAACCTTACAGCTCATAAATGGTCCACTGTTTATATAAAGCCAGGGCAAATTGGAGCATGGCCTCTGCTTCTAGTTACTTGTTGTTGGGCCTTTCCTTGCAGTCACATCACACTCAAGCTATGTGGAGTTTTTGAGTTGACTAGAGGAAATCTTCGCCCAGCAGAGCCAACCTTTTCCTTATTCCAAAGGATCATCATCACTTTGATATTGGCACTTTGAAATGATACGGTCACCACTAAAGACACCCGTATTTAATGGAAGAACTATTCTTTCAGTCCTGACTGGATCCCTGCCCTGCTTGCCCCATGGCTTCCTTCTGGAAGAACTATTCTTTAAAGTGAAGCTAAGCTGAACATGTTTGTTAGCTGGTGCTGGTGAAATAATCTGTTTTCATTTATAAATAGAATAGTGTGATTGGATATTGGTACCTCAGTCCCCTCTGCCACTACACTTCATAAAAAGATTATACTTCTCTGTATGAAGTGAAAATTACCTTCGGGGGGGGGATTTAATTATTATTATTCTGCTTCCTCCTGTCTCCATGGTGATCCTATCCAAACAGCCTGTTCCCTTCTGTTGTATTGGACCTTCTTCTCCCCCTCCAGGCAGTAATAAATCAGCTATGCATAAGCCTGAATCGAAGTATTAATCATTGGCCTAGGTAGGAGTACTGCCTACTGCATTTAGTACTGTAGCTTCTAAATCCAGCCACTCCACCTTCCTCACTCCAGGGCCTCTCCTGGGTGCATGAAGGTCAGTCCTGGCTTCCTCCTGGCAGGGGAGCTCTGGCTGAGGGGAGGGGGAAAGAGTGTCAAGCCTCCTGTGCTAAAGCAGCTCTTGCAGCTCTCCCCAAGGCTGCCACCTGGGTGGGTCCACACAAGGGCGGTTATTGTGCTGAGAAATGCCTGCCAGCAGCCGATGCTGGGCTCCAGGTAGCTCTAGAGCTGCGGGCCCCGAGGTCCCTCTCCTATGCAGTCAGAGAGAGGTGGGGTGGGGGCAAGGCTCTGATCTCAGCCCCCTTTCTCCCTCCCCGCTGCACGCGGAGTTTGCAGGCAGTGGCGATGCCAGGCACCCGGGAGGCTCCGAGGCAACCCTGTTTGCAGCTAAGCCCCTGCATCATTTCAGGATTTACTGCGGGGAATATGCCCCTAATTTCCTGCCGTGCCTGGGCGGGCAGGTTTGCAGCAGATGGCAGCGGGACCCCTCTGCGCCCCCCCCCCTTTCCACTCCCACCTTCCCCCGGCTCTGTTGTGGGGGTGGGGGTGTTACCTGGGTTCTCTCCGGCTTCAGGGGCAGCGCAGGCAGCGCAGTCCGTGAGGATGCTGGGGTCACTCTGAGACCTGCCTCTGGGGAGAAAACAGCCAGTCCCTTCTTCCGCTGCAGCCATAGGTGGGGAGGGTCTCAGAGGCGAGGGGAGGACGAGGCGCTCATGGAACGGGAGGCGGCCAAGGTCACAATGGAGAAGCGGGGGATGGAGTCCAGAGCGCCAGCAGCTTCAGCCAGGCAGCCCCAGCCGCGGCAGCATCTTCCCCGGCCTCCTCCCGCCAGCTCCCGCCAGCGCTCCCCGCCTGCACCATCCAGCAGCCGCAGAGATGCCGCTAGTGCAGCGGGCGCCTGTCGCCACTCATTGGCGAACTTTCTCTCGGCGCCGCTCAGGGGGCTGCTTTCGTGCTGCCCCGGGGGGGGCTGGCATGAGCTGGGGCCGGGCTCCCCCCTCCCCCGTGCTCCCCCCTCGCCCCCTGCCACCCAATAACAAAATCTTCGCTCCTGCAATTGCTTAAATTCTGCTGCTCTTCTTAGAGCATCTGTATGGAAACATTGGGGATTCCCATTATGACGCCGCGAGAAGGGAGTGTGACATCACAGTGGGGTTGGGAGGGGGGCCACCTGCACTGCACAAAGGGAGGGCAGCAGCAGGTGTGCGCGGCTAGGGGGCCCGGGGGGGTGCAGGAAGCTGGGGGTCCTACTGTTACATCTGCGCCCTTGTTTGGCATTGAACCCCCTCCTCCCTCCCCTCACTCCAGCTGGAGGCGGTGGGGGGGGGGGCTGCTGGTCATGTGACCAATCAGATCAGGCACAGGGGTCTGTTCGGGTGCCGTGGAATTGGGCCAGCGCGGGGGATCCCAGCGAGATTCCTCCCCTCTTCACCATTGCCCCTTCCGGGAGCTGCAGCTGGGACCCGGTGCTGGCTCCGGCTCGGGCTCCCCTGGCTGGGTCTCGCCTTGCTCCGGGCGCCGCGTGTGAGTGGGTACTAGGCTAGTGTGCCAGACTGCACGTGGAGAGCATGTGCACCGTGTGTCAGCGAGTGCATTCTGTGCACAGAGCACGTCAAGCGTGTACAGTGTATACGTGTGTGCACTGTGCGCACCTGCCTATGCGCTGTGTGGGCGTGTGCAGTGTGTGTGTGCGCATTGTGCGCTGTGTGGGCGTGTCAGTGTGTGCAGTGTATGTGTGTGTGCATTGTGCGCTGTGTGGGCATGTCAGCGTGTGCAGTGTGTGTGTGTGTGTGCGCATTGTGCGCTGTGTGGGCGAGTCAGCGTGTGCAGTGTGTGTGTGCATTGTGCGCTGTATGGGCGAGTCAGCGTGTGCAGTGTATATGTGTGTGCATTGTGCGCTGTGTGGGCGTGTCAGCATGTGCAGCGTATATGTGTGTGCATTATGTGCTGTGTGGGCGAGTCAGCGTGTGCAGTGTGTGTGTGCATTGTGCGCTGTGTGGGCGAGTCAGCGTGTGCAGTGTATATGTGTGTGCATTGTGCGCTGTGTGGGCGAGTCAGCGTGTGCAGTGTGTGTGTGCATTGTGCGCTGTGTGGGCGTGTCAGCGTGTGCAGTGTATATGTGTGTACATTGTGCGCTGTGTGGGCGAGTCAGCATGTGCAGTGTGTGTGTGCATTGTGCGCTGTGTGGGCGTGTTAGCGTGTGCAGTGTGGCTGCCTTGCGGGGCCTCTCTCATCTGGGCACTTGACTAGGTTACAGATGTACCTGTTGTTGGCCTTATCCCCTTTGCCTTTGTCGCGGAACTCCCGCCCAGCCTGTCCAGACTACATTCCCCCAGAAGCGGAGAAAGAACAGATGGTACGACAGACCCAGTGAGCTGCTGCTGCTCATATCAGCTGACGATCTGCCTAAAACCCAGCCCTCCAAAAAAAAGAAGAAAAAAGGCTGTGGCAGCTTCCAGTTTGCTAGGCACTAGCTGCCCTGACACTGGTGGGGGAAGGAGGAGGGCATGAATCAGTGGTACCATCAGTGCTTTCCTTAACAGCCTGATTTCAGGGACAAGGTGGCTTCATCTTGGACTGGAACAATCAGAGCAGGCTGCTTTTCTATGGCTGGGGAGTAGAGCTGGTCAGGAATTTTCCAAAGGAACATTTTTTTTATTTTTGAAATATCTTTTATATTATAAATTAAAACAAAAACATAATAAAAAGTCAAAACCGGAACCAAACATTTCAGTTGACCCAAAATGATTGTTTTCTTTGGAATATCACTTTAGAGGAAAGTTCAAAAAAAAATGTTTTCATTCTCGAATGGATTTTTTTTTCAAATATGTGGCATTTCTCAGGTATCAAAAAATCCAGTTCCTGTCCAGAACTATGACCAGGGTGAATTGCTTGCTGCATATGCTTCAGTGCTCTGTGTTATTTCTTCCCTGTTAAAACTTTTAAGTTATTGATGTTCCGGTTAGAGAAGCAGGAACCCTTTCTAGACACTGCTCTGCTAGTGGAATAGCACTGAGTTTGTCCATGCAGCCCTTGCCTGGAATACACAGTGGTCTCAGTCCCACACATTTGTCTGTACAGAGCACTCCCCAGTGGTGCAGCTGCTGTTGGGATTTTGTGTAATACACACTAGACACAAAAGCAAACTTTAAGGGCTAGGGGTTTGCACACACATGTGCACATGCTGCAGCAGGGGTGGGCAAACATTTTGGCCTGAGGGCCACATCGGGGTTCCAAAACTGTATGGAGGGCCAGGTAGGGAAGGCTGTGCCTCTCCAAAGAGATTGGCCCCTTCCCCCTCCCACACCCCTCAGAACCTCCCACCCATCCAACCCCCCCTGCTCCTTGTCCCCAGACCACCCCCTCCTGGTACTCCCTACCCCTAACTCCCCCCCGGGACCCCACTCCCTATCCAACCCCCCTGCTCCCTGACTGCCCCGACCCCTTTCCACACCACTGCCCCGTGACAGGCCCCCTGGGACTCCCATGCCTGTCCAAATCCCTCTGCTCCCTGTCCCCTTGACTGCCCCCCAGGACCCCCTGCTCCTTATCCAACCCCCTGCTCCCCACCCTCTTACCATGCCACTCAGAGCAGTAGGACTGGCAGCTGCGTGACCTGGCAGGAGCTCGCAGCGCCGCCGCCCAGAGCGCTGGCAGCATGGTGAGCTGAGGCTGCAGGGGAGGGGGGATAGCAGAGGAGGGGCCGGGAGCTCAAGGGCCGGGCAGGAAGGTCCCGTGGGCCAGATGTGGCCCATGGGCCATAGTTTGCCCACCTCTGTGTTGCAGGCATAGCTGGTAGCAACACCTATACTTAAGGTTGCTGCACACGTTCTCTTATAAGACTGTGTAAATTGCTTATAACTTTGTGAAACTTAAACCATTTGGGTTGAAATTGTCCATCATAGATGTCTGCTCCAGGCTGATTTTTTAAAAAAAAAATTCTAGCAAATATGGTGTTTGGAGGCCAGAAAAGGGGGTTTGGGAAAGATTTCTTTGAGGCTGTGTAATTGCTTAATGATACCCCTCATGAGTTCCAGCATGGGGTGGTAGGTGATTACGATGGGCATGCTGTCAGGGGTGTTTTGTCTGTATTGAAACAGATTTTCTTGGGGATTTGGGTGGCCTGTTTCATGATGTGATCTACTTCTCTGGTGGAGTGTCCTTGTTTGGTGAATGTGGTTTTAATTGGGTTAAAGTGTGTATCCCAGATTTTCTTCTTGGAGCATATTCTCTAATACCTGAATGCCTGGCTGAATACAGTAGTTTTCTTAGTGTGTCCAGGTTGGTTACTGGATCTGTGGAAGTAAGTGTGGTGATCCATGAATTTCTCATATATAGTTTTCATAGGGTTCCATTGTTGAAGCTAATCATGGCATTCAGGAAGTTGATGCTGGTCTGGGAGTGTTTCTAGAGAGAGTTTGATGCATGGGTGATGGTTACTGAAGTTGTGGTGGACATCTGTGAGGGAGTTTATCATCTGTCCAGAAGATAAAAAGATCATTGATGTATCTCAGGTTTATCACTGATTTCATGGTGCATTTGTCCAAACCATGGGAACAGTCATGGGTATTGGAATGGTTCCCCAGTATGCCAATCTCTTGATGAGCCACCTTGAGGAAGAATTTCTGGACAAAGTGCTTGATGAATGTAAAACTACTATAGGTGAGGATGAAATGACTGAGTTTAGCTGTGTGTTTGGTGTGGCTATCTGAGTGTTTTATTGTCTTGTAGATATTTGAGGCAGGCAGCAATGCTATGTTGGTGTCTAGGGAGGTGTCATGCACAGTGACAAGGATGGCATTCTGAGGGAGGTTGTTAATGTTGTAGAGTTTCTGGCAGAAGTTGGTTCTGTTCTGGAGGAAACTGGCCCTTTGTGTGGTCGGTCGTTTGAGGATTGTTCCCAAGTTCTGATGTTCCTTCCATGAGAGTGCAAAGGCTAGATATGGTGTGTTCTTTGTTTGTGTATCATGAGAAGGTGGGTGGGTTTGTGGGCGCTGAAGTTGTAGAGTTTCTTTTGGAGTTGTTTGAGGAAAGCAGTGCTTGGATCCCTTCCTTTCTTATGGCTGAGTCAATTGCCTCTGTATTTGCTTTGGTCCCTGCCAATCCAAGCAGCAAGAAACAGGCTGGGAATCAAAGGTATTTTCTGCCAGAGCTGCCCTTAGGCCACTTAGTTATTTTTCAAAGCACTGGCATCATGTCTGTGGTGGGGAGGCTCGGAATAATAATTGTGTTCAATTATTAATACACTGAGCATTAGCACAAAGCATTTCATATTTTGCAAAAGAGACAGGTTTATATGAAACTTCTATCAGTTATCCTCAAAATAATAATTAATAGTGAATCCAATTGCACCTTTCATGAGATTATTTTATGAGGGTTCTGCTGTGTTTATGGTAAGTTTAAGCCCCAAAGGACTGGTATGTGGGGATCTCACAGAGATTTCCTCCCCTTGGAGGAAAACACACACAACACTTTCAGGATCAGACGCAATATTAGTTGTTAGCATATTTCCTGAGCATAATTCCAATCCCTTTAGCTCCCTATTTATATTTCTCTTGTCATTGCAACATCTCCCAATTTAGTACAAGGAATTGACACCTTTTTTTTCTTTGTGGATTACAACCTATATCTCACTGATCAGAGGACAAATTTCATAGATCACTGTGACAGTCTGTACCCTATGTTCACCCATTTTTCAAGACTATGATACATTTAGTACAAACTAGACCTTGTAAGGTGTCATGAGTTTTCAGATAATTTGTTGATCATTATTGTCCTGGAAAAATATGTGTGGCAACATTATATGTAAAATTTTAAGATTCCATTGTATGATGTTACTAACACATATTCTAAATCTGGGGAAACTACCACGACCTAGTTCCTCAGAGATAAAAGACAAACTGATGCCTTAGCCAGATGTCAGTGAAATTAAATGGACCATCACCAGATTCAGTGACCATTCTTTGGCAGGAAAACGGGTGTGAATGAGAAATTTACATCTTGGCAAAGAGAAACAGCTGAAAGTTCCCATCCCCACAGACTTGCTGTCTCCTGAATCCCAGACGGAGGTGATTCTCAAGGAAGAGGAAAAGATATAAAAATGGGGGAACAAATGCCCCAGATGATCTCTCCCTCACCTCTACTCGTGACATCAGCAACACTAGAAGAACAAAAGAGATTGCTTTGGAGTGGGTGGAGAGATCCTGACTGAAAGGAGTATAGTCAGTAAGATGGAGAGACGTGGTGAGAGAGATCTTTTACTTTGAATTCACTTAGCTTGTTAAGTTAGGTATTAGTTGCGTTTTACTTTTTATTTTCTTGTAACCAACTCTTACTTTTATGTCACTTAAAATCTATCTGTAGTTAAGAAACTTGTTTTATTGTTTTATCTAAATCAGTGTGTTTGGATTGAAGGGTTGAGATAACAAGATCTTCGCATATCATTTTCTATTAATGAAATGATGGATTTTATATGAGCTTGTGTTGTCCAGCAAGATGCTGAGTTGTACAAGATGCACATTTCTGACAGGAAGTCTGGGACTGGGATCTTGCTGGTGTTTCCCTGCAGTGTAATTTGCGTGTGGCTGATTATAGCACTCATACAGTATACCTAGAGTGATTTACATGCTGGAGGCTGCATCTAAGGAGACCAGGAGTGGTTGCTGTCACAGTGAAGCAGTGTAAAAGGCCTCCCAGGTTGGAGAACTGAATGGACACAGCTGTTCAGCTGTCCAGATTGTTCCCTTGATAATATCATAATAATTTCAGTTTGAATTGTATTCAGTTTAAAGAAAATGGCATTGTATTTTTCTCCATTCAGATTTTTAAAATTGGTTAAACTTTTTTTAAATGAAATATCCATTCAATAAATACTAAAATAAGCAATACTTATTTAGATATTTGCACCCCACAAACACGAAAAAAAGAATTCCCTGTCCATCCATTTTAGATTTCATATCCATAACTTAACACAGAAAATTAACACCCAAACATAATTAAAATGCAGCAGTACAATTCTATTAATTGTCTTTCCATGCCATAGAAGACAGGTGAACAGATATTTTTTGTTTTACGTTCCATTTAAACAAAAAAAAAAAACCCTGATGTCAATATTTGAATTCTAAAAATGTTTCTTTGATGGGAAGAAACAAAGAAGAGATGAGTCGTGTTGACCCAATTTTTCTTGAGTCAGCAGAATAGTAAACAGCCTCATTTCCATTACTCAACAGCCCATATGTGATTTCTGATCATACCTCTAATCTTTTTCATTATTCCTTCCTTTGGGAAAAAAATTACTCAGGACACATTTAGAATTATAATGATGTCAGCTTTAAAGCTGCAGTTGTTTTGATGACAATGGGAGATGATTTTTTTACTTAGAGCAATGTTTTCAGATCTAGCTACAAAAAGCATAATTTCTGGCTCATGTGGTTCTTGCCTGGCTTTTTAGATTTGAGGCCAGCATGCTGTAATTCGGTACGCTCACGTTAGTGATGCTGATGTTACCCCCTTCTAATGCTCAAAAGGCTCCTGTGTCCACATACTGTGCTGGTTTCGCTCAGACAATTCTTGGTAAGTAGGACATGGGAAACATTGTGGGAAATCGTGTGTCAAGAAGGTGGTAAATAAACCTACGCCATTAAGAACAGATCAAAAATGATCACTGCTGGGTGTTCCATATAGCACTGAAGAATTGGAAGAAGTCTTCTCCAAAACAAGAGCCTGTCCCACTTGCTACTATAAATTATGGATAAGGGACCCAAATAGTAATAGGCAGGGATGGTCTCTGAATTGGTCTCATACGTATTCGCACCCTTTATGTTTCCTGATTTTGGCTCCAGTGGTGCTTCTGACTACTTTTAGGATTTGCCCACTGCTGCACACCTGAGTCTGGGGGCTGATTTTCCTTATTTGCTTTCTCTTCTAGCTGCACTGCTCTGCCTCAGTTTGTCATGTTATGAAGAATGAGAGACCAATAATGGGAAGAGCCAGGGGACAGTGTACAGGAACAGTCGGCTCAGCTGCCTGCCTGCCTGCCCAACCCGCAGCTCCAGCTCAGAAAAGTCCCCTGCCCCAGCCATCTATGCCATCACAAACAGAAGGGGAACCCTTGTACTGCAGTAATGATCCCAAACCACACAGCTTACAATAGCAACATCAATATAGACAATCAAGCAGGGGGAACTAGGAGCTGTAGCATGCAGACGCTGAGGGGGAATTTCAGGGACCTAGTAGCCTTGCAGTAATTATGAGCAAGGAGTGGGGAGTAAGATTTACTAACAGCTTGAGGAAATCTTTTTCTTTTCCACATTCATAGATGTTTGAAAGAAACAAATAGCTGGAAAGAAAAGACACCTATGGGTGATGGCGAGGGACAGCATTTATGCATTCCTCAGCCTGCGCCGCTTCCCGCAGCCCTCATTGGCCTGGAGCAACGAACCACGGCCAGTGAGAGCCGCGATAGGCCGAACCTGCCGACGCGGCAGGTAAACAAACCGGCCCGGCCCGCCAGGGGCTTTCCCTGAGCAAGCAGCGGCCTGACTTTGAGAAGCACTGCTCTAGAAGGATAAACAATTTCAAATAACTTGATTGAAAGACACCTGTTGTGTCCACTTTTATCTGCAAAATATTTCATAATCTGAAATAGATTGGGGTACATCAGTGATGATTTAGGCACCTGAAAGCCATAGCCAAAAGAGGACTCACAGTGAGATCAAACCACATAGTTCAACCCTATAACAGAATAATAATTAATGCTGCAAACTCTGGTGAAGTGCTTGCACGTTACAGTTGTAGTATAGGAGATAGGGGCTCTAGACTCAAGGAGAAAGTAACGAGAGGAAAAGCAAATAGTAATGCATAGTATTTTTCATCAATAGATATCAAAACACTTCACAATCTTTAATGTACTGTGGCAAATTGCCGGTACTGTTCTGCTGGGTCTCGCGCTTTCTCTTCTCTGGGGTAGGTTCAGGGCGCTATTGCTTGCCTCTGAACCAGTTCTTAATCATTCCCCTAGTGTCCTTGGAGGAGGGGAGTGGAGAGGGAGGGACCTGGGCCCGCCCTCTACTCCAGGTCCCAACCCAGGGGCCCTGGGGTTGTGGTGAACCACTTGACTAGCGGTTTCTTCCCCTGGGTTACTTCCCTCTCATACCCGTCAGCTTGTGAAGGGCTTCTCGCCTCTCTTCTATACAAGCCTGGTGCCCCTTACCTAGGGTTTCTGTTGGGCTTCCCAATCCACCGCAGCACTCCTCCAAACCTTCTATTTCTCTCTGGACAAACTCTTCTCTTCTGCAATCTGCACTCTGCTCCAATCCAACCTTTCTCCTTCAACTACCACCCCCTGTCTGACTGAAGCAGGGGTTTATATCCCATGACTGGAGTCAGGTGCTCTAACTGGAGTCAGGTGCTCTAATTGGCCACAGCTGTTCTAGTTAATCTAAAGCAAACCTTCCTCCCTTGGCAGGGAATAAGGCCCCCTGCTAACACTCTTATGCTGCCTTCTGGCCATGCTGTATCACAGTACTTATCCTCACAACACACTTGTGAGGCAGGCAAGTACTATTATCCCCACTTTACGGATGAGGAACTGAGGCACAGAGAGACTAAGGCATTGCAGCGCCTAACTTTCAGGCACCTAAAAAATCACTGAAACGACAATGGGATCTGCAAAGCCTGAGTTATGTGCCTAGACTTCTTATATCCTATACAATGAATGAGGAGAGAGAGGCACCTTAGAATGAATCCAAAAAAGCCAATATGCTGGGCAGGAGCTGCCTAGGCTACCCAATGGGAGATGCTAATAAGAAGGGTATGTCCTAAGCCCCGCCCCTCTCTGAGGTAGGCATGTAGATTGGGCTGCTGGGAGGCACGTATCTGTGCTCTCCCTACTCCTGGAGTCAGCAGTTTAGATGTCTAAATTATTCCTGTGTGAATTAATGACGTGCCTGCCACACTCCATGCAAAGCAACTGAAAAGGGAGGTGCTGCCACTGCCCACCTTATAACTTTTATCCCAGTGGTTACAGCAGCCATCGGGGATATGGGAGACCTACGTTCAATTGTCTGCCTGGGACTGAATGGCACATAATGGAACAGTTTCAATAGGAGAGACTGAAGGAGCCCTGCATCAGTATATCTGAGAATTCAGTGGTTAGGGCCCTCTTCTGGAAGATGTGGATTCAATTTTTTTTTTGCTTCCTCAAGCAGGAGAGAATTGAACCTGAGTCTCCTACATCACAGATGAATGTTCTTACCACAAAGCTCAAATATATTGAGTGTGCACCTTCAGCACTGGCTGGATTTTTGAATGGGGCCTGAGATTGTATTTGTGCTCAGAGCACATCTACTAGATTGGGCCCATCATCAGTGGGCAAACACTTATTTTTCTGGGATTGCACTGAGGAAAAGGCGGGAAATACGTTTCTGGGTACCTAGAATGAGGCAGCAGCATGTATCCCCAGAGGCAAAAACTTAGACATCTAAGGGACTTTTACAGCAGCAAGTTAGGTGCCAAGTAAGCTCAGATGCCTACAGGATTAGGCAGCAGCCAAGCAGGAGTTTTGTGGATCAGAGTGGTCAGGGGAGTTCTATAGTTTTTGCTGCCCCAAGCACGGCAGTCAGGCAGCCTTCGGCAGATTCGGTGGCGTTTCTGTGGGCAATCTGTCAGTCCCGCGCCTTCGGGAGGCTGCCTGACTGCGCCCTCACAGCAACCGGCAGGCCGCCCCCTGCAGCTTGCCGCCCCAGGCACTCACTTGCTGCGCTGGTGCCTGGAGCCGCCCCTGACAGTGGTACCTAAAAACTAGAAGTTAGGTAGCTGAGTCCGTGCAGGGATCTGGGCCAAAGTGATTTACCCAAGGTTACATAGAAAGTCTGTAGCAGACCTGGAAATTGAACTGGCATCTTCTAGGATAGTTCCCTATCCACTGGACCATCCTTCCACAAAGAAAACACCAGTCTATTGTAAATATCAAACATAAGGGACTTTTAGTTTAAGGTCTCATAAAAAATACATGGACTTCGTGTTCCAACATCCATGTGAAATAATCAGCCCTTCATGAAACCCATTTTTCAGGATAAGACAAAGTTTAGCTGAAAGCCCTGAACTGAGGTTTAACCAGCCCTAAGCTCCTAGAGCTAGACACCAGGGATGAAATTCTGGCTTCACTGAAACCAATGGGAGCTACCATTAATGTCACTGGGGTCAGGATTCCACTCCAGATCTCTAATCCCTTGGCTCCATCCATTATGTGTTTTAGCCAGTCACTCTTATTTATTTTGTTCCCCAGTCACAATTTCTTTCCTTTTCCTATGTATATGTATTTTCCCCAACCTCATTGAAACACTTTTATCAAGTTTAAAGTTTTCTGACAAAAATTGTTTTGTTTTTCCCCAAAAATGTTCATTTCATTTGAAATAAAATCAAAGTTTTATCAAACAATTCTCAACCAGCTCAACAAGTCCAGGGTGTATAGTACCCTGGGAACCTGGCAATGGGCCAACAAAATATTTTGAAGTCCTGGCGTCTGCTGCAGATGACACAGCTCAAAGGTTCAGATCCCAGGCATGATTCAGGCTTCAAAGGAAAGCTGACTTCAAGCAGGAAGCAAGCAAGTTCAGACATTGAAAGAACGAGCTTTGGCTTCAGGGCTCAGGCAAAAACAGCTTCAGCCCCAGGGCAAGAACATACCCAGAAATTATTCCAAGCCCCTATAGCATTATTGCAATACAACATTCCTTCTTCGTAAGCTTTATTTTTATCAGGCTACTGCGGTGTAATTCATCATTCTGCTGAAGCAATAATAATAGGATTTAAATCGCGCATTTCATCAAAACACTGTGGGAACATTAACTAATTAATTAGGTTATTATAAACTCTCTAGGTCAAACTCCCTCTGGTACATGCACACAGCTCCCATTGCAATGAGTAGGAATTCCGTGTATGTATCCAAGGTGTCTCCTTCATTGTAACAAACTCTGTGTTCTACCGCACCAAACACATGACTTTTGAGACCAGACCACAGATAAAAAGAAGAACTGGGCCCATTTGTATATATACAACATGGAATTGCACAAAGAAAAATCTTGTAATGGAACAGATAACATTTTACATTAAACACTGTAAATCCGCTTTTCTGTTACAATAAGGAAGACACATGGATGTGGAGACATTAACTGCATAAATAATAATTAAATCCCACCACAAATATTTGCACAGTACTCAAGGCTTAGGGGCTGATCTAAACCCATTGAAAGCAACAGAAAGATTCCTACTGATTTCAGTGAGCTCTGTATCAGGCCACCAGTGATTTAACTGCTAGATGATTTTAGGTTCCTATAGAACCACTGAGATATAAGAACCTGGATAAAGTAAAATAATTTCTAATATTAGCTACGTCAAGCAAATATCAGCAAGCTCTATTAGTAATTAAAACTAATTCATTGTCCTTTTGTCGCACGTGGACTAAATCCTGCAGTTTTTATTCTGGAAAACTCCCACTGAACTCGATGCTACTTTCACTGGGAGGTCAGCAATGCGAAATCCCGGAGCCAGTTGATGACACTGGAATGTTAGTGAATTTGCACAAAGTATGAAAAGCACCAGCATTTAACAGGAGCACCACGTTAAGGCTGTCGTCTTGCTCCCTCTGAATTCAATGAGTTAAGAGGAAGGTGCAGGCTTGATGCCACTGGAAGTTTTACCTGAGTAAAGGTTGCTGGATTTGGTTTTATGTGTATATTCCAGCCACACTCTCTTTATCTGGTCCTCCTTTAGTCACATTTTCCTTTTTTACCTTCCCCACTCTGGACTGTAATCTGCATGCTTTTACATACCAACCAATTTATATGTTAATGTAATATCTTGGTTGTCATAATAGTTGAAGTAACGATGGAGTAGATCCTAACACCTTCAAACCACATAGAAGAGCAAACAAGTGCATAGTGCCTGAGTCTGCTCTCCATTACCGACTTTCCATGGGTATAACTTAATGTAAAACTGGTGGAACAATGAGGAGATTCAGGCTCACTAAGCTGTGCTTGGAGAGCATTAGGACAAAAAGCTAAAGCCCGAGAAAAATCTTGAGTTGCTAATTTTCCATACTTTGATTTCTACAAAGTGTTCTCTGCAGATTTGACTTCTATTTTATGTTCACTGTAGCTATTACAAAAGAGCCTTCTCTAACCATATCTGTGAAACAAGGGGTAATTTCTTTGGCTCCTAAAAATAGGGGCGGGAGGAATCTGAAATCTTTAGATAATTGGAGCTCTATTACACTTCATTTAGATCCTAAAATGCTGACTGTAATTTGAATTAATTTATCTTATTTAGTTAATCAAGTGCAGTGTAGATTTACCTCAGGAAGACACATCGTTAATAATGTGCATTTAGTTCTGGTTGTGTTTGGAAAAGCGTGCCTTGGAATGTTGCCTCCATTTTGTCTTTGCCTTTCAGAGAGTATTTGATGAAATGGAATGTTGGTTTTTAATTTAGATCCTATGGATAATAGACATTTGATACGTATTGTCCGACTGTTAATACTGAGTATAAATTAGCAGATTTCAAGTAGTAATTATTTGCTTATAGACTGAGTCATGGGAATGGGGATAAAATAGCTGTTTTGGACAGAACACTGGTTCTGTAACTAAGGTGTAGCAGGTCCAACTGGGAGAGCTTAAAAAGGGGACTGTCCTGGAGGCGAGCTTTGCAACTGTCACATTTACGATTTGGATAAGTGTGTTAAGGATTGGGCCAGCTTTTCAAAGAGACTGGAAGCACCACATATATCAAGTTTATTGTTAATTGGGACTCCAGTAGAGAAGGTCTTGGGGGAAGAGTTGACTGATGTTCTTCACTATGGTGGTGTGACGGGGAACTGAGCTGCAGAAAAAGGCACCCAGGACAGGGAAGGAGGCAGTAAGCTCTTCAGAGGGCCTGGCGAGTTACTGTTACTACGCATAACCATCCTGGCGCCTCTGCAAATTATCCATCGGACTAGTGGGGCACACGGGTGGGAGAAACCAGAGAAAGAAGCCTGGGAATAGCAACTCTTAAGGCTTTAGCCAGGTGCACAGTGCAGCCTATAGGCACTTAGTTCTCTGCATGCACAGAAAGGCAGCTGTTTTCCCTGTCCTGTAGGGACTGATGTCTGGGTAAAATACTGGGATAGTTAAATCCTTACAGTATAGTAAACGGAACCTTCTCCCAGTCAGTGCAGGCTTTTAAGAGCCCAGAAGCAGCATAACGTTCCAGCTGTCTGAGCTGAGTGGAGCTCCCAGAGGGAATGTTTCTCAAGGTTTCCTGTGAGCCACCTCCCCGCTCTTCCATTTATTACAGTTCTCCTGCCTGCACTGCATCCCTGTGAAGCGGAGGGCATATAATTCAGGCCCCATGGGAGTTTTTGACTATAGTAGCTAATTATGTTGGAATTAGAAAAAGAGGGTCTATATCGATAGGCAACCTATGGCACGTGTGCTGAAGGCAGCACACGAGCTGATTTTCAGTGGCACTCACACTGCCTGGGTCCTGGCCACTGGTTCAGGAGGCTCTGCATTTTAATTGAATTGAATTTTAAATGAAGCTTCTTATACATTTTAAAAACCTTATTTACTTTACATACAACAATAGTTTATTTATGTATTACAGACTTATAGAAAGAGACCTAAAAATGTTAAAATGTATTACTGGCACGCGAAACAAATTAGAGTGAATAAATGAAGACTCGGCACACCACTTCTGAAAGGTTGCTAACCCCGGGTCTATATGAACCTTACTATTAACAAGAAGACAGGTTCAGTTTCAGGCTTTCAATTTGTCATGCACTTGAGTGCTCCACTTAACAAATGAGTAGGCTATTAAAGAATGAGAGCCAGATTGATAGATACTGGCCTAGGGAGGGGGGAATAGGTGGTGGCCCTGCATCCTAGGCAACATTCATCCCAGATGCTACATTAGCCTTTACATAAATGCTTCTTTTCCAAATGATTTTTGGCTCAGATTTTCCAAGGTGCCATTTTGTACATGTCCAGCTCACACATATGCAAGGGACATACAAAATGTTACACTTGATAATCGAACCACCATCATTTATGTGATGCTCACTTCTCAAATGTTCAAGTAGTTAATTGCAAATGGGTCTGTTTCTGCTCCTCTTGAAGTTGTTGGCATTAGCTTCAATGGGAACAAGATAGTGCTATGAATAACTAGTAGTAAATGTTTTTTTGGGAGGGCAGGGGGTGTACCTTAATTTTTTCATGGTAAAATGGATGTACAGAGTCATTCGAATATCACAGGGCCAAAGATTCTGGAATAGTCATCATAGGATATCAGTAATGCCAATTATCAGAGGGGTAGCCATGTTAGTCTGGAGCTATAAAAGCAGCAAGGAGTCCTGTGGCACCTTATAGACTAACAGACATATTGGAGCATGAGCTTTCGTGGGTGAATACCAACTTTGTCGGATGCATGTAGTGGAAATTTCCAGAGGCAGGTATAAATATGCAAGTAAGAATCAGGCTAGAGAAAACAAGGTTAGTTCAATCAGGGAGGATGAGGCCCTCTTCAAGCAGTTGAGGTGTGAACACCAAGGGAGGAGAAACTGCTTTTATAGTTGGCTAGCCATTCACAGTCTTTGTTTAATCCTGACCTGATGGTGTCCAATTTGCAGATGAACTGAAGCTCAGCAGTTTTTCTTTGAAGTCTGGTCCTGAAGTTTTTTTGCTGCAGGATGGCCACCTTAAGGTCTGCTATAGTGTGGCCAGGGAGGTTGAAATGCTCTTCTACAGGTTTTTGTGTATTGCCATTCCTAATATATAATTTGTGTCCATTTATCCTTTTCCGTAGAGACTGTCCAGTTTGGCCGATGTACATAGCAGAGGGGCATTGCTGGCATATGATGGCGTATATTACATTGGTGGACGTGCAGGTGAATGAACCGGTGATGGTGTGGCTGATCTGGTTAGGTCCTGTGATGGTGTCGCTGGTGTAGATATGTGGGCAGAGTTGGCATCAAGGTTTGTTGCTTGGATTGGTTCAGATTTAGAGTTACTGTGGTGCGGTGTGTAGTTACTGGTGAGAATATGCTTCAGGTTGGCGGTGGGCGAGGACTGGCCTGCCACTCAAGGCCTGTGAAAGTGAGTGATCATTGTCCAGGATGGGTTGTAGATCACTAATGAAGCATTGGAGAGGTTTTAGCTGGGAACTATATATGACGGCTAGTGGAGTTCTTTTGGTTTCTTTCTTGGGCTTGTCTTGCAGTAGGAGGCTTCTGGGTACACGTCTGGCTCTGTTGATCTGTTTCCTTATTTCCTTGTGCGGGTATTGTAGTTTTGTGAATGCTTGGTGAAGATTTTGTAGGTGTTGGTCTCTGTCTGAGGGGTTGTAGCAGATGTGGTTGTACTTCAGTGCTTGGCTGTAGACAATGGATCGTGTGGTGTTTCCAGGATGGAAGCTGGAGGCATGAAGGTAGGCATAGCTGTTGGTGGGTTTTTGGTATAGGGTGGTGTTAACGTGACCGTCACTTATGCCAATGACTACTGGTTTTAAACTACCACCTGCTCTTAACTTCTTAGGTTCTTGAAGCCCCTTGGACTTATCTTCTTCTAAGCATCAACTACATGGTGTCATTGCCTTTACGCTTTTGTTACCATCACTCAGGTACTTTCCATCCAGGAAATGAAAATCAATCAAGTACTCGCAAGTTTGTAAGTAAGCAATGTTAAGAAAACTGAAAGCAGTTGATTTTTCCCCCTCCCAAAGTAATTTGGCTGATGCTTATATTGGATTCCTTATTAGACCTTTGTTTTTTATAACCCTCGGCAATCTTCTGAGTTGTTGCCACTCAGGAAACATTTTCATGTAGGCAGCTGAAATGACATTGGCGGTAGTTAGTAAATCAATTTAAAACATCAACAGAATTCTGCACTAAGAGCTGCAGAAAGAAGATCAAGTTTTGTATACTATTTAAGGATGAACATTGTCCTGCTTTTATCCACCAATAAATGTGGCTGTTTTGGTCAAAATCTTGTATTGCATTACATGGAAATTTGATTTAAAAACACTTGAGATTTTTCAAATATATCCTATTTATGTGCAGATGAAAAGCTAGAGTCTGGAACTTATCAGGAAGGCAAACTGAATACCTTGCAAAGAATTCATCTCTCTACTATTCTTATAACAGCTACTATGATAATATATGCCTACGTTCTTCGATATGATTAATGGACACTGACATGAAGTGGTCTTGTTGTTTATGAATTGTACATGTAGCTTGATGTATCAAACAAAGATACTAATCTGCCCAGTTTTAATAATCATCCTCGGAATTTAAGCACAAATTTCATCTGACAATTTCTGAATGTAGCCCTGTTCATTATGGCTAACTTTCTTCATCATAAAATGACTCTATCCTACCAGGATAAACCAGAGAGTTAATTTCTACACATTGCAATTTGGTCTTTTAAACATTCCAGTCAAGGAGAAATGAAAGTGATTGTTTAAAGTCTGCAATGTGGAATGATCAGATAGCCCCACTGGTTAAATAGAAATATGAGTCTTCTATCACTGGAATAAATTTTGTTTGGTTTGTTGTTTATTTTGCACTCGATTGAGCCTTTAGGCTCAACCTGAATAAGGGTTGGTGTGTGAATGCTCTATCCCAGGATATGTTGATGTGTGAATGCTGTATACTGGAAAGTATTTGTGGCTTGGAAAAGAGAAGGAGGAGAGGTAGGGTGCTCAGATAGCAAGTCTGAAAAATCAGGACAGAGCGTGTGGGGTAATAGGTGCTTATATAAGAAAAAGCCCCGAGTATCGGGACTGTCCCTATAAAATTGAGACATCTGACCACCCTGAGGAGAGCTCCTTTCTAGGCTACAACATGACCAACTAAACACGTTTGTGAATGTGTTACTGTATTTACATGGATGTTAAGGAGCTTTTCAATCATATTAAGATCATTCTGGTGAGCTAACTGAAATGGAAAACATACTTTCTCATCATCTAGAACAGTGTTTCCCAGACTTGGGATCCTGCTTGTGTAGGGAAAGCCCCTGGCAGGCCGGGCCAGTTTGTTTACCTGCTGCGTCCACAGGTCTGGCCGATTACGGCTCCCACTGGCCGCGGTTCGCTGCTCCAGTTCAGTGGGAGGTGCGGGCCGAAGGACCTACTGGCCGCCGCTTCCAGCAGCTCCCATAGGCCTGGAGCAGTGAACCGCGTCCAGTGGGAGCTGCGATCGGCCGGAGCTGCGATCGGCCAGACCTGCAGGCGCAGCAGGTAAACAAACTGGCCCGGCCTACCAGGGGCTTTCCCTACACAAGTGGAGTCCCAAGTTTGGAAAACACTGATCTAGAATACTCATGGATGTGATCTAGCCCTTTATTATTTTGATTATTCTCTGTTTTACTCTGTATACTGTGGAACAAAGAGGGTATCTTATGATGCAGAATGGTGAGTAGCTCAGGAAATCAGATACATAAAAATACGTTTTAACTAGTGATAACCAATCAAACACTCCTGCTGATATATAGAGCCGGTTGACTTTTTGTTTCTGAACATTTGAAATGTTAACATTATCGCAAGAGATTTTCACCATAGTTCAACCAGCTGTATTTGTGCAGTAGTGTTAGTTTGTCATATGCAAGCTGCTGTCACTAGGTGGTGACACGTCCTCTCTCTCTCACACACACATGTACGGCAGCAGGTCTGACATTTCATCTGCTATGGGCACCTGGTGTAAGACAGACAGACAGAAACATATTGTAATTACAGCAGGGATGTTTGATTTCTGGTTGCAAGTGTTAAGCTGACTTATAAAAGAGACATTCCCGTTTTTTGAGTAACTATTTTTGAGCATGTAAATTTAATTTGGAAATAAAACATACACACACAAGGATTAAAATGAACTTTATTTTGCTGATGCTTTATGTTGAAGTGTTCACATTTTTTGCAGGACACAGTTTTGATAAGTGGGTATTTATACCCTGATCAGATTTGTCCTTTTTTGTTCTCTTTTTATTATTTGTAATGTTTATGTGATGCTTGCTGATTGACATCCTATTGCTATCAAGTCTGGTTTAATTCTAACCTGTATCTCTTTCAGATTAAATCCAGAAAAGGTCAGTCAATTGTCATCACATGTAGGGAAGAAAAACTTGGTGCTCTGTGCTACTTAGATGGATGCTGTAGAATTTCTGATACAACATTCATAGATTCATAGGATGAAATGCTGGCACCATTGAAGTTAGTAGGAGTTTTGCTCCCCACTTCAGTGAGGTCAGTCACGATTTCACCTATATATTTTAACAGAGACCACAGAACTCCACCTAGTTATTCCTGCATTGAGCCCAGTAACTAGAAGTTATGTTCCTGTAGAGTCAAACTGCCTTGGGGACCTGATCTAATGCCTAGTGAACTCAATGGCAATGTTTCCTTTTTCTCAGTGGGAGCAGGATCAGACATTGGGGCTTCTGGGACCCTGATCCTGCAAGATGCTCAGCAGCCTCACATCCCGTTAAAGACTATGTGAGTGAGAGTTTCTCAGCACCTCACAGGAAAGAGGCACTCAGTACCTTACAGGACTGGGTTCTGAGTGAGGTCTAAGTTCATGGAAGCGAAGGTGGGAAATCTATACAGCTGATTGATGACCAAAAGGATAGAAACAGAGCAGAATCCTTAACAAGGATTAAACCAGCAGCCTGTGTGCTGTCAGTTTACTAGTATGTTTTTAAAATGACTTCTAAGAAGGACCTGATCTGATTCTCCGCTCAGTTAAATGGTAAAACAGTGGAGATAATGGAGATAAACTTTTGCAAATCTGTTGTAAGAGAAGAATGATGCCTACTGTGTCTGTTATCACTGGGAGGGTCTTTAACACTAAGTCTCAGCGCTAGCATTGCCACTCCTACCATATGTCATCTTATCTGTCTGGTGTTTCCGGCTCCTGATCTACCTTTGAGGAGGGGACAGACCTCAAATTGGTTCCCACTATTTGACCAACTCCAGATCCCACTCCCCATCCCTCGTGCAACAGCTGATGATGGAAGGGGAGTAGTTAACAACAACTTTTAAACATTTCCGGCTCAGTTTTAAAGCAGATAGGGACTGAATTCCCCATCTACTAATAGCCACTACTCTCAAGAGTCCTAAAGGTGCTGGTAAAGTCTGCTTTAGTAGGGGAATATAACCACATAAGGAGCATGCACAGGAGGATTGGGACAATGCATACAAGTAAGTATTGCTGGCCCTTTACAATTCATAGTTACTTCTCACTGAGAAACAAGCATGCCTTTGGCCTTAATAGAAACACAGTGAACTCAATTGTTTTTTAACGGTAACATTTTTACTAATAGCGTAAGGACAGTTGAAGTGTATGTTGCCACGACAACAAACTTCCTTTAAAAAGAAAATTCTTCTAGTCTAGTGTGTTTCAGTTAAATGTGCTTGGTTTTTTGATGGTGCTGATGCCACACGGCCATGTTACTTGGAAAGCTGGGCTTCATCCGCAGTTGAAAGGAAACATGTTTGTGGAACAGCTTTTCTTCCAAGAGTTGATTCCAAGAGTAAATTTCAAACCGACAAAGCTTTGGATTGGTTCAAAATGGAATCAGCTGAGTCCCCCAGTCAGCGACTTCTAAGCTGGGGACTGTAGCATCACTGAAAGGGAAGTCATAATAGTTCAGTCATCTTGACATCATCCATACAGCAATTCCGTTGTTAGACACACCCCTGTGTCAGAGACGGCTTTGTGACAACAGACCTGACTCTAATCAGTTAGGCAAACACTTTCAGGTTACATTGTTGTGTTTCTGGATGCTGTGATCTCATGCATAATACATAGAGGTCTCTTGACACCATCAGCAGCAAGGACAAGAGGCATTTCTTGCCTGACAGACCTCTATTGTTTTGGGAACTGTGAGCTAAACTCATGTGGTCAATACAAAGCCCCTTCCCGTACTGAAGATAACCATGTCAGAATAAAGATGCAAGTTATGATACTGGGAGTTTGATTTCCAATCTGCTTGTCAAATACCCAATTCCCAATCATAATTACATGAGAGAGACACACACATGCACAAGCGCACGTGCACACACACACAGAGCCAAAATGTCTTAATCCTGTCAGCAAATGCACATTTCCCGAAGCAAAAGGTGTTGGCTGCTATTTTTTAACAGAGCTATGATAATCATAGTTTGTATTTGATATATGTAATGCACTGTGTCAGTCTATTTGTGCCTGTGCTCTGGAAGACAAACACCCCCAAGCTTCTGTTTTCTGATTCCTCTCTTTTGTTCTCTGCCTTAGGGAGAGAACATATTATTATAATGCTATAATAATAATATTAATTAATAATAATAAATTAATATAATGTAACTTTCTTCCGCAGAGGGACAGTAAGAAATTAAATGAAATGTGACACACAACTGGCCAATATCTGTCACTGAACCAACCTTGGCTATATTTTTTAAAGCAGTTTCAATACTTTGACATATTGGGATGCCCTTTAAGTGGCTGCAGGGGAAATGTGTACAGTAATCCTTTCATGCTGTCTTGCACAGTACGTAATGTACTCAGAAAAAGAATAGCTTTAGAGATGGAACAAGCTGCAGACAAGGAAGATTCAGGGAGGTCACATAGAACAGAATATGCTGAGCATTCCAAGTGGAAGCGTTTTATGGGTGAAGTGATTTTTCCACCCCCCAAAGCATAAATCATGATGATGATTGTCTGACATTCCATTCTGGTACGTGTGAAGCCTTTTGAATCTCTGGCAATCCCTACTTCTAAATCTCTCCCTTTGCGTGTTGAGGGATCTCTCCTTTAACTCAGGATGACTGGATGCAGCTGTCTAGTGACCTTGTCAATGCAGCTATGGGGCTATGCAAGGGGCTATTTGTTCCCAGTGAGAGCAGTAGGAGCTGCCTCTGGTGTGGTCTTTAAGATGCCATGGTGCAAAAACCTTCTAGGGAAAGATTTCCATTGCCTCAGAAAAAGAGGTAAAATTTTGATTCGTGTGTGCTGAAAAGTAGCAGAAACAGGACGTTGTTCGGGGTTTGGTTCTAAACTAAAAACACGAGACTCAAGTTCTGCTTTTAGCTTTGCTAATGTTTCCTTTGGCAAGTAACTTCATCTCTTTGTGTCTCAGTTCCACCACTGTTAAGTGAGGATGATATACACAGCTGCTGTTGTAGTTCTGGTGGTCCCCAGGTACTGGAGAGAGAAGGTGAGTGAGGTAATATCTTTTATTGGACCAACTTCTGTTGGTAAGAGAGACACGTTGCTCGTGGGGTGGGGTTGTGGTCCTTAATGCATTAATGTCTGTAAAGTGCTTTGAGGTGCTTGGTGGAGAAGTGATTATTAGGGGTTATTAAGTTATATGACCCAGTGGGAAGCTCAGTAAGGCCTTAATCGCCACTAAGAGAAAAGGTGTATATTTAATCTGTTAAATTAATAGATTACCTAACGTTTTAGAAACCTAATGAAGACAAGTAGGGTTGCCAACTTTCTACCCACACAAAACTGAACACGCTTGCCCCACCCCTCCTCTGAGGCCCTGTCCCCCCCTTCCTCCATCCCCACCTCCCTCTGTCGCTCACTCTCCCCACCCTCACTCACTCGCTCATTTTCATCGGGATGGCTCAGGGGGTTGGGGTGTGGGAGGGGATGAGGGCTCAGGCTGGGGGGTTGCAGGCTCCAGAGTGGGGCCAGAAATGAGGAGTTCAGGGTGTGGAAGGGAGCTCTGGGCTGAGTTAGTGGGTTGGGATTTGGGGTAGGGTGAGGACTCCAGCTAGGGGTGTGGGCTCTGGAGTGGGGCCATGGATGATGGATTTGGAGTGCAGGAGAGGGATCCAGGATGGGGCTGAGGGGTTCAGAGTGTGGGAGGGAGCTCCAGGCTGGGGCAGGCAGTCGGGGTACAGGAGGGGGGTAAGAGCTCCTGCTGGGGGTAGGGACTTTGGGGTGGGTCTGGGGATGAAGGGTTTGAAGTGTAGGAGAGTGCTCTGGGCGGGGGGGTGGAACTGAGGGGTTTGGAGTATGGCAGGGGGCTCCAGGCTGAGGCAGGGACTTGTGGTGTGGGAGGAGGTATGGGCTCTGGGCTGGGGCTGTGGGTTGTAGGGTGGGGCTGGGGATGAGTGATTTGGGGTGCAGAAGAGGGCTGGGGCACAAGGTTGGGGTGTTGGAGGGTGCTCCAGGCTGGGACTGAGGAGTTCTGAGGGTGGGAGGGGGATCAGAGGTGGGGGACAGGAGAGGGTCAGGGTGCAGACTCCAAGCGACACTTACTTCAAGCAGCTCCTGGAAGCAGTGGCATGTCCCTCCTCCAGCTCGTACAAGGAGGCACAGCCAGGCGGCTCTATGCACTGCCCTATCCGCAGGCACTGCCCACGCAGCCCCCGTTGACCGCGGTTCCCAGCCAATGGGAGCTGTGGAACCAGCGCTTGGGTTGAAGGCAGCATGCAGAAGAGGGACAAGTCACTGCTTCCGGGAGCTGTGCAGACCCATGGCGGGCAGGGAGCCTGCCTTAGCCAACCGGATTTTCACTGGCTTGGTGAGTGGTGCTGATAAAAGCCGCCAAGGTCCGTTTTCGACCGAGTGTTTTGTTCAAAAAAATGGACACCTGGCAACCTTAAAGACAAGGCAGTTCTAGTTTTAACCTATGTTAGCTGGTCGAGGTAAGCCTTAATCTGTCTGCTCGGGTTTACCTTGTCTAGCTAACATGGGTAAAAACTGCAACTGCCTTTTCTTCACTATGATTGCAACATGGGTTAAAAATAAGTTAAAAATACACTTTTTTCCCCTAGTAAACACACCATGTAAGTGACATTATAGCACATAGGAATAAACAGCTTTACCTATTTCAGAAGTGCCATAATTCCCTGGAAATGCACTAGCGAGGAACATATTTATGAAAATGTATACATAAGAATAAGAGGATGTGTCTTGGAACTCTCAGCCTACCATGCAAAAGCTCCAATTGTGTCTAGCATTTTATGGCCATTGCATAATCCCGTGCAAAGCCTGAGCAAGAAGCGACATGCAGGTATAGTTCCAAACTTGTCTCAGTAGAGTGTGTCAGGTAAAACATGCATTGTAAAGTCTCAGTATTTCAGTCGTACCCAACTCATTTATTGGGTGAATGACACTGTACAAAATTAAGGCTGTATTAAGTTAATAAGAAGTGCTAATTTACATTAGCAACCACGGTAGGAAGATTACAAAAATGTTGTTAAAACCAAGGGACCTTGCTACACAAGAAAAAAAGAGGTCTCACTTACCCCAGATCTAAAGCTCTTTGAAGTCCATAGAAAGAGTCCAACTGATTTTAATGGGCTGTGAATCAGGCCCTTTGATGTTTGCCCTTGGGGTGTTCTACAGGTTTACACTTTTAAGCCCAATTTAGTATTGCACGTGGAAAAACTGTTAATCTAACTTGTAAGAACAATTGCCATGGCTGTGCATGAATTCTGTGCTGTTTGACAGATCTGACTGGAATTCGGTCTGTCTGTTCTATCGCCACGGTACCTGAGTGCCGGCACGCTGGGAAAGTATTATAAAAATCAAATTAATAAGTTTGATAAACCATAAATATTTTAGGCCCCAGTACTGAAAATTGGCAGCATGGGTCCTGTTGCAAAATCAGGGTCTTAATTCTTTATCTTCAGATTTAAAATGTAACATTTTCACGTAACTTGATCTGGGATTTAGGGACCTGGGATAATTTGCATGTCTAACTTGTGCATGCTATTCTGCACAGAAATCAGCTCTTGTAAAATTTACTGGTCATTTGTGGGCACATTTATTGTGACTGAATGCCCGTACTGCACATGTGATTGCATGCCCCTTGTTTTTTAAAATCAGGCCCCTATACTCTCCCCCAATTAATTGCCAAACTTATTTTTTACTGGAAAAAATAGTTTAAATATGTTATCAGTTTTGGAAAACTGCAAGTCTAATCATGTCACGCACAGAGGAGACCACTAGATGGATTAATGGAGTTATTCTTGTTTGTTCAAGAATCATTCAGAAGACATGAATTATTTTTACATTTATCCTTTCTCTCCTTTCCTCCACCGTTGGGTCTGTAGCTATTGTAAAAATTCTATTTATTGATGCATTAGGAACTGAACTTGTCAAAACGAATCTCTCTCTCCGTTTGAAAAGAGGTTATGTACTGAGCATCTGAATGATACAGAATTTACTTCATAAATTTTGATAGCAACCCCCTACTGGACTTTTTGAATAAAGGAGCCAGCTGTCAGTTTATGTGAATTTGACAGCCTGTGCATACTGCAAAATACAAACACCTCATAGAGCATTTCAGTTTTTCTATGGCAATTTTCCCCCCAAATTCAGCAAAATGGAATTACTTGGGGCCATATTCTGTCATAGATTTTTTTTTAAAGCAACGCTCCCTATTTGAATCAATGGAGCCCTCCACTTAAAATCAGTGGGAGGCGCTGCTTAAATATCAGCAACACAATATGGTCCTTTGTGCTGTCAAGAAAATTGAGGGGCTAATGGATGATACAGCGAGGGCTCTGTAGTGGCTTTCTTCACAGCTATTTGTGCAGGTATCAGATGGAACTGTGAGCATACATTTATGAAGTGTTTTTGTCCACAGGAAATTAGTGAAATGGCCATCAGGGAGCCCTAGGAAACTATTTGATTGGTTTAAAGGTAATTTTGCCATCTAACCTTTATCTATTTCAAACATCTAAAGTAGTGAATATTCAACCCTAATTTTTCTTAGGCTATTTTAAAATAGAAACATTAATGTACCAATAGCTGTGGAATCATGTCAGGCTGTGCTAGTAGAGGATATTAATTCCATTTCAGACTAATTATGTTAACCTGGCACACAAGCGCCCATACTGTGTCTTAAGAAGGTCACCAACCTGTCTGTCTATCTTAGGTCCTTATATGGCCACCATTACTGTAGTAGCTGAATATCTCATAATCTTTTAGGTATGTGTCCTCTCAACACCCCTGCGAGGCTGGGAGGTGCAGTTATCCCCACATTAGAGAGGGAGAATTGATGCCCAGAGAGAGGCTGGATATTTAGGTGCCTACAGATGCAGGGGAGGGAGGGGGGAGGTGTGCTGTCCTTCACTCCTCCCCCCTCCCTCTTGAACACTGCAAGCCAGGTGATTGCCACGGGCAGGAGCCGGGGAGAGGAGGGGGAAGGCGCCATTCTGTGGGGTCTGCCGGCTGACGGGAGGCGCTGTGGAGGGGAGCGCAGGGGAGTTGATAGGGGGACTGCCAGTGGTGGACAAAACAGGCAGCCAAACGACATTATAGCAAAGCATTGCACAACTTTTAATGGAGCATGTTCTGTAACTGAGCAGAGACGTAAAATTGAAACAACGTTAAGTGAGAGGATATTAAGTGGGGAATTACTGTACCTGAAAATAAAATATAGCATGGAAACAATTCAAGGAATTATTTGATTCAAATCACATCCTGTCAGGTCACACTAATGCCTCTTCAGTTTAAATTATGGGTCCCAATCCTGTGATGTGCTGAGGGCCTTCATTGATTTCGGTCTCTTCCAGGATCAAGCCCTCATTTGTCCTGATTTTCTTTTCTTCCAGTTTTCTGAGGTTAGATTGTATTAATTTGCCTGAAACACTGAAAGCATTTCCTTAAGTGCAATTGGCCTGGCTTTTGGAGCACAGTGAAATGAACAATGCCAATAACAATAAATAGTTTTGTCTGAAATTGAAAGATGGATGGAATTAAACATAAACTCTCTCTCTCTGGAGGCTGACAGTGAGAGTTGGCGCCAGCAAATTAACATAGATATCACTGGGCAATCAGATTAAAGGATGCAGGTTATTTATTAAGAGAGTAGAATGACTCATGTGCATATAAATCCTAGAAGCTATTGCTCTGCTTGCACCCTAATGTATTCGATACACGGACAGGCCTAATATGCTGACATCCAAACGCTGATGAACCCCCATCCCCTGCTGTGTCTTGGACAACCTTCCTGTGCCATTATCCCGGGCATCCATGTTCTCTTCATTCCGATTCCTCCTGAAAACCCACTTCACCTCACCACCGCCCAACAATTTTACACACACATATTCTAAATTAGCACCATCTTCTGGGTCTCCCCTTGACCGTTTTCCCTTTTAGTGAGACTTAATAAAATCTCCTACCTTTCCGTCCCCAAGACTACATAATAACAATACTTGGCAGTTATTTATGAGTTAGATATATAGCACATGGGGTTTATTCATGCATATGTCAGTGTTTCACAGAGGTGAAAATAAGCTTGTATGGTCTGGTACGGCGTACTAGCAAGAGCTGGTGTGGCGCGCTGGACTGGACCGGCTTCTCCGGCAGTGATTTAAAGGGCCCAGGGCTCCAGCCGCTGTGGGGAGCCCCGGGCCCTTTAAATCACCGCCGGAGCTCCAGCAGCCGGGCTCTAGCAGGGATTTAAAGATCCTGGAGCTCCAGCCCCTGCGGGGAGCCCTGGGCCCTTTAAAGTGCTGCCCAAGCCCAGCTGACTGTGTAGTTTTCAGTTTCATTTGCTAAAGATATTATGATGACTTTGTTAACCTCTAGCAGTGAGAACTTTGTTTGGCTCCTCTCATCCTTTCCAGCCCAGTTATTTTACAAATAAATCACATGAAGAAATTTAACTCCCAGTCCTATAGGAACGAAATGTTCAAATTCTCTCTGCATCTTTTTCAAAGGCCCCAAATGTGGGCCATCAACTAAGAACTTACAAAGTGGAAAGCATAGTTAAAAATTATATTCCAAAAATAAAGCCTTATCTCTGTTAATAAAAGCACCTTCTTTATTAAAATGAAAAGAGTATTTTAAAAATGGTTCCCCTCCCCAGATATATCCTGTTTGTTCACTTTTTATTTCACTCACCTGGAACAACGAAATTAGTTTGATTGGTTTCAGACTTGGGTTGTGGTTTTTTTCCCTAGTCAGGTTCACATCGTGGGAATCATGCTCTACACAGAATGCTCTGGGAGTTTGGGTTTCCACTACTGCAGAGGTTTTGGGTGCAAACAAATCCCAGTTTTCATGGAAAACTTTAAAAATATTTTGAAGGAAATCTCTTCATATTAAGTGTTCCAAAGCGTTGGTTTATTTTACAAAGCATGAAGACTGGGCTGGGGAGTAGAAACAAAGGGAGGAAAAATAATGAAGGACAAACTGTAAGAAAAGAGAGTTTATTTTCAAGCTTTTTAAAAGATAAAACAATGTAAAAAAAGTCAATATAAAAAAGCATGCACTTTACTGTTCCTTTACTTTTATTGTCACAGGCTTAAGTGCCGCGTAAGCCTGCAGAAGCCCCATTTCTTTGTGTTGTAGTGTTGCATTACTCTAAAAATAATGGAGGGTGTTTTTTTCAGAAAGTCCATTTCCCTAAACTCTTATTCTGGCTTGGCGGTATAATGGAATGTGAGCTAGTCAGTGAAAATGAAGACTCGCTCTAGAACACTCTTAGAAACATGGTTGTCTTGGACATACCCAGAATTTGTCTTTGCTTCGTCCTGGCTGTCTGTGTTGGTGGAGCGGAATGGGCTGTGAAATACGGACAGGGAGACAAATATTTTGGAGATGAATTTAGTTTAGCTTTCAAAATACAGCCAAGTAGATCACTGCATACAAAAGGTTTTACAAAACCACCCTTTTAAATAAACAAAAGGATTTAGTTGAACTTTAACATTGCTATTTTTAGACCCAAATATATTTAGCCTTTGAGGTGGGGGCAGGGGTGCAGGTCCCTGTCAGCTGCATGTGCTGTCTGAACTTTCCTGGAGAGTCCCCCATATTCCCATGGATACCCGACATAATGGCACAGAGAGGTTGTCCCAGACACAGCAGAAGTGAGGAGTTTCATCAGTATCATTTGGATATTAACATGATACGACTGGCTATGTACTGAATGCACTAGAGTGTAACTGGAGCTTTAGTGTCTCAGGATTTCTATGCACAGGGCCATTCTGATCTCTTAATCTTCAGGCCTGACTGGAAGACTGTTAAGGAGCTTTCCATGAGCCAGAAATCAGCTGTATTAATGCATAAGGAACACACTGACCGTGGTCTGTGTAATTCCCAGCCTCGTTCACATTAGCCCCCTGACTGGGTCCCTAGGAATGAGCCCAGTTTCCATGGCTGCATAAGGTTGAAATGGGCATTAGAAAAATGCCCTCAAAGGAGCAGTGTTCTCTGGAGCAGTCACTTCACCCTCCATAAGCTGGCAGCTGGAGAGGCAAATTTAGGCTGCAATATAGCCTTGTCAGCAGTTTGGATTAGATCTGGAGCACTGGGACGTGTGTCTCACAGCCCCAGAGGTGGCAGCAGGAGAGAGTGCTGAGTCAGAGGCAAGGTAACTGCCTGGACTGCCTCATCTGGGAGGAAGACCAGGTGAGAGGAAGAAAGGGCCAGATCTGCTCAAAGAACCAGTAATCTGCTGGGGGAGTCTCTCAGCAGAGCACCTCAGATTTGAGAGCGAGGTGGATTGATCTTTTAGAGGGTCTGGAGAGCCTTTAGTGACAATCCATGTTTGTTTTTCAAAGAAGTGTTTGGGTTTGTAGAACAGTAAAGCTCCCATTCTCTTAGGGACTCTCTGATTTCCCTCTCACACCGGGTTTACACTAGTGTAACTGAGAGGGATACATAGACTCATAGTTCTCCAGTCTGTATGTTCCATCTGTATATACTGTGTACTGTGGGCCTGATCCAAAGCCATGAAGTCACTGGAAAGGCTCCCCTTGACCAGTGCTTAATTTGTAATGAAAGAGGTGCTGGGCTCAAGTAATTTTTTTTTAATTTTCATAACTGACGTGGCAAGCCCAGGAGCGGTGAGGCTCTGAACTGCCAGGCCCGGAGGGCTGCCGGGGCTCAGCCCTGACAAGCCCTGGTGCAAATTAAGCACTGCTCTTGACTCCAGTGGGCTTTGGGGCCTGTGGTTAAGGTTTCAGATTGGGACTCTAGAAACCTATGTTTGGTTCCCTGCTCTTCCAATGACATCTTGTGACTTGCCCAATGGTCACACTTACCTTACGTCTACACTGCTATAAAAAACACACGGTGCCAAGTCTCAGAACCCAGGTCAGCTGACTTGGGCTCAGGCTGCAGGGCTCAAAATAGAAGGGCTCAAAATGTTCGGATTTGGACTGGAGCCTGGGCTTTGAGACCCTCCTTTCTCACTGGATCTTACTGTCCAGACTCCAGGCCAAGCCCAAACATCTACACTGCAATTTTATAGCCCCACAGCCTGAGCCCCTCAAGTGCAAGTCATCTGACCCAGGCCAGCTGGGGCTGTGCCACACGGCTTTTATTGTAGTGTAGACGTGCCCTTGTCTCTCTGTGCCTCAATTCCCCATCTGCAAAATGGAGAGGATAGCACTTCCCTACCTCACAGAAGTGTTCTGAGATTAAATACATTAATAATTCTGATGTGCTCAGATACTACAGGCTTAAGGGCACAAAAGCATCTTAGCTCAGGTCCTCAACTGCAATGGTCTTAGCTAATGAGCATTTCTCATTAAGATGGCACAGTTGCTGGTCACCTAAAGAACTCTGTACAAAGCTGTAAGCTTGCATTTATTAAAGATTCTTCATTTTTCTGTTCCTTTCCAAAAAGTTCTGCGTAGCTGTTAAGAGTTCAGTTACTGTCTTTGTTTTCCTTGCATTCAGAGAGAGTGTAAACCCTTTGTGTTCTGATGACCATCCTGTTCATGGTTATGAAAGACATAGGGTCAGCAGGCCTGGAGACTGAAGCCCTGTATTGGTTCATGTGCACAGAGCAAGATATTCAAGAGCCAGAATTCCGGGCTGTACCTTGGCAATGTGTCTCAGCTCTGAGCTGGTGGGACTATCTTGAAGAGTGAGTTGATATTCAGGAATTGCCATTTGCGGTAGTGGTTTTGCATTTTTGAGACAACGAGTGTTTCAGTCACTTATGGTTTAACGTTTTGATCTGCTTGTGTTGGTTTTTATAGCCAGTCTTTTTACAGCTTGGGAAACTCTTTAGGGTAATACTACGATAAACCAGTAGAGGGCACTATTTGATTGTATTTTTCCCAAACAGGGGCATGTTAACCGTACAGGCTTGAAATTAAATAGGGAAGACCTCTCTGCACATCATTTTGCCCAAGATATCGTAAATCAGCCAAAGCGATTAAGGGATTTTATATTGAATACCAAAATGTGTTACCCTTGCAGAAGACTTTGCATATCAACATTTTTGTCCTTGCTGACTCTAAGGGTTTCACAAGAAACTGTATCATAGCCAGAAAAATAGCTCCTTGTAAAGATGAGTGGTTTTTTTGCTGTTCTTTTGTAAGTGTACATGGGCCTTTTCCACAAAAAGACTGAGCGACGGGAACTACTCTTTGGGTTGCACTTCACAGAAGGGTAGTGGGGTCCTGCCCTCATGAAACTCAGTGTTTTCCCATTTGGAGGTGAAATCTTTAGCGAATTCGGTGGATTCCAACTTACTGCCTGTCCTAAGTAGGAGAATTCATGGAAAGCCGAGTCCTTCTGGCACTGGAGTCAATGGCAAACCATCTGAAGGATTCAGCAAGAGCAGGGACAGAATCACTGTGGATGTGTTTACCACCTCTGAGAGCTAGCTCATGTCTTTTGAAGGATAAAAGAAAATACTGTCTGAATATATTCAGCCCTTCCTACCCCTCATGGTCTAAGCACTATCGGGCTCCCCCCCTCTTGTTTCCATTATGGTTTTGGGGAGCTGCTGGAGAATCCTAGTTTGGGTCCATCTCTTTTTCCCCTGTCACGCAAAACTGACCTTTTCCCCCCTCTCGTTGCGGGTAGAGGAATCTATGGCTTTTTATTTTGTCTTTTCCTGGCTAACTTCTGAAATGGAGCTGTCGGACAGTGAGAGCTTGATAACTTTATGTCCTATCCCTTTAAAATTGTTCCTTGCTTGTCAGGGGGCAAAAATCCTTCCCTGCTGTGGGAAAGATAAGGCGGACTTGCTGATTGTGTATAGTTCCATATGTCAAATCATCACCTAGTGTGATCAAGGACGGGCTGTAGCATTCAGTATGCAGTCCTGCAATGGCTAGCATAAGGGGCATGTCCTCTAAGGATAAGGAGCAGCTACAGAGTTCAAACTTTTCAGCATTAGACCTGCAGTTAAAACATATCACTGCCACAGCAGACTGTCAGTGTGGCTACTGTCAGAAAAGTGCCTATGGCAGAATGGTATCTTCTTACTTAACTCCGCTCCCAGTGTGTAACTAAGTTTTTGCTAGTTCTATCAGCACTGGTACCATAGGAGAATATGCTGGATTCTATTCTGGCTTAGAATTCTTAGCCAAGGACCAGTTGTAGAAATGTTACTATTCATAGAATCATAGAATTGGAAGGGACCACGAGAGATCTTCTAGTCCAGTCCCCTGCATTCATGGCAGGACTAAGTTTTATCTAGACCATTCCTGACAGGTGTTTGTCTAACTGTCTTTTAAAAATCTCCAATGACGGAGACTCCACAACTTTGCTAGGCAATTTATTCCAGTGCTTAACCACCCTGACTGTTATGAAATTTTTCCTAATGCCCAGCATAAACCTCCCTTGCTGCAATTTAAGCCTATTGCTTCCTGTCCTAGGCTCAGATATTAAGAAGAACAATTTTTCTTCCTCCTCCTCCTAACAACCTTTCACATACTTGAAAACTGTTGTCATGTCCGTTCTCGATCTTCTCTTTTCCAGATTAAACAAATCCATTTTTTTCAATCTTCCCTCACAGGTCATGTTTTCTAGACCTTTAATCATTTTTGTTGCTCTTCTCTGGACTCCCTCCAATTTGTCCACATCCTTCCTGAAATGTGGTGCCCAGAAATAGACACAATACTCATCCTTTGTAATCTGACCTTGTTTCCACTTTTTGCAGGACTCTTTTACAATTTTTAGATCCTTGAAGATCTCTTGGGCAAGCCAGGGTGGTCTCTTGCCATACTGCCTATCTTTGCTACACAGTGAGATAGTTTGCTCTTATGCCCTTAATAATGTCTCTTTGAAAAACTGCCAGCTGTCTTCTATTGTTTTCCCTCTTAGACTTGCTTCCCATGGGATCTTACCTACCAACTCCCGGAGTTTGCTAAACTCTGCCTTCTTGACATCCATTGTCTTTATTGTGCTGTTCTCCCTCCTACCATTCCTTAGAATCATGAACTTTTATCATTTCGTGATCACTTTCACCCAAGCTGCCTTCCACTTTCTAATTCTCAACCAGTTCCTCCCTATTTGTCAAAATCAAATCTAGAACAGCTTCTCTCCTAGTAGCTGTTTCCACCTTCTGAAATAAAAAATTGTCTCCAGTACATTCCAAGAACTTCTTGGTTAATCTATTTTCCCAACAGATGTCTGGGTAGTTGAAGTCCCCCATCACCAACAAGTTCTGTGCTTTGGATGATTTTACTAGCTGTTTAGGGAGAAAAAGCTGGTGTTGTTGGAAGCAGAACCCCTGGTGGTGGGCATGGCATAAGAACCAGAAAGAATAGAATAAAAACAACTCAGCTTGACTTTCAGGTCCCAAACTGAGGTTGCAAGTCTGGAAGTTAGATAAACCATCTTTATACTTGTAAACTCAGCAAATTTGACCTGGAATTGCTGAGATGCAAGCTTGGAATCCCACGATGCTGCTTTTGTAGTCGCCTCTCTGCATAGAACCACACTGTGATGCATTACACCAACCCCATGCTGGGCCTGAAGGGATTACAAGGCAATACTGGGCCCAGGTAGCCCTTCCTCCACCCCACCCCCTGGTGCCTGCTGAGCATGCTCTGACTGGAGCAGTGGATTAGAAGGAGCTCAGAAGCCCAGGCAAAGAGTGGTAGGGGGCAGTAGGAGAGATGAATCCTTTTCCAGAAAGCCAGACAGAAGGCTGAGCCTGAGAAGGGGACCCACAGTGCAGGTAGGGCCTGTAACCACCACCCCACCTCTTTGAGAACCAGCAGGTCCTGCAGGCCCCTGCTCTCTTGGACACTTATGAGCGATTGATTGTTTGGACTATAGGGGCCACATCCCAAATGAAGGGATATATAGGTCGGAAGTAGCCCAGGGGAGTGGACTCACATTCTTTGCAAGAGGGACCCTGCTAGCGTGGCTTCCCACAGGGAGAACCTAGGTCCCCAACCACAGCTCCTTGAGGGCTGAAGCCCAGATGCAAGTGAAGGTCAGACAGGGGTGAAAGTAAGTTAAAGGACTTACTGGTATGCTGGCGTCCTGAGCAGGGGTGTGGCCTCAACTGGAAGAGACATGGCCTCAACCAGAAGAGGTGGGGCCTTTCAAGATTTAAAGGCCCTGAGACTCCGGCTGTGGCTGGGAGCCCTGGGCCTTTAAATCACCCCAGAGCTCCCAGCTGCAGAGATGGCTGGGAGTCCTGGGGCTCAGGGGAGAATTAAAGGGCCGGGGCTCTGGCCTCCATGGAGCTTCAGGCCCTTTAAATCACTGTGGGAGCCAGGCTGCCGGAGCTTCGGTGGAGATTTAAAGGGCCCGGGGCTCCCCACAGCGGCCGGAGCACCAGGCCCTTTAAATCCCCACCGAAGCCCGGCTGTCAGAACTCCGGCAGGGATTTAAAGGGCCCTGGGCTCCCTGCAGTGGCAGGAGCACCAGGCCCTTTAAATCCCCACCCAAGCCCAGCTGCCAGAGCTCCGGCGGCCCTTTAAATGGCCCGGGTCTCCCCGCAGCAGCTGGAGCCCCGGGCCCTTTAAATCACTGCCGCGGAAGCCGGTCCTGTCTGAGCCAAGAGCCAGTAAACCATACCGGACTGGCTTACTTTCACCTCTGAGGTCAGAAGATCCCTGGCTTGAGGTCAGGAACCAGGCACCTCTACTGCCCTGACAGAAAGGCAAGGGATTGGGAGTGGGGGAGTGTCAGGTACATTAACCACTAAGCTGCCCAGCCCTCCAAGTACCCTATCTCTCACACTTTAAAGAAACTAGCTATTTACTTTAAATAAACTCAGACCATCAAGAGTATAATACGGCAAAGTGACAGTTGAAACTGCATTGCAGCACATGTTTTGGTAGGAGTTTACAGTTAAATTTGCTTTTTCAGTACCAAAAGGCCAAAGTCAGGAAGTCATTTGCCATGTGGAAAGTGTTACTTGTGTTTAAACCAAGTGACAAAAATTACAAAAAATCAAGGCCCAGGACAATTTGTTCAAGCTACTTAAAATAAATACCGTTCAGGTTAGGGGCAAATGACTGACAAAGCCTAGGCAGTTGAATAAAGTCCATGTCATCCCACAGTAGCTAAAAAATCCACAAGGCATTGAGGCCAAGTCTTCAAAAGGCACTTTTGCACATGCCTGACTCACATGCAGCCTGGCTGTGAGGCGTTGCCTAGGCGCATTGATTGGCATGCAGGCTAGCAAAACATGAATTGAGGCCAGATCCTCCTTCCACTGAAGCCAGTGGTGCAACTCTCATTAGTATTAGTATGACAGAATCAGCCCTTTAAAGACTTTGCAGTGAAATGTCAGTATCTTAAACAGAATAAAGGATAGAAATGTCCAAAAGTACTACAAGTAGAGTTTATATCACTATTTGTGATTCCTGAGTCTTATGAATCTTAAGACACACAAGAGCACCAAGACTGAAAGCCAATGAGCTTTCCTTTATAAATTAGGTTCATGTATAGATTAATAAATTCTAAGGCCAGAAGAGACAGTTCTGACCACCTAGTCTGACCTCCTGGGTAACCCAGACCATAGATCTTCCCCACGTATATAAATACATTCTATTCATATGTTCACTGAGGAAGGTAAAATGGTCTGACCTTGATTTTCCAGAAACATAGCCACACGAAGCCCCTGTGCAACAGTGTCCAGTTTGCACGTTTGGGCAGTGATTCCGAAAGATACCTGCCCACAGGCCTAACTTTGAGCATGAGAGTATGGAACTCGCAAAGTTTTCCCAAACTGGGCGAGGTTCCTGTGAGCTGTGCAATGCAGAGACAGCACTTGTTCCTGAATATCAATATAAAAGCCATACATTATTTTTTGCATCTTTCTCTTATAGGAAGATGTGTAAATGGGCTTCCTTGCAGCACTAACACTCAGCATTAACTTCACACTAGAGTCTCATGGGTTTGGGAGGAGATGCTCTGTCCTTGGCCAACCTAAACTCAGTAGAGCACTCAAAGAGAAGCTCCACAGGGCCTGGGGCAAGAGGGCATTGTGCTGTGGAATTCTACCCTCCTCATCCATGTCATGAGAATAATCATCCCCTCTATCCCTTGAGGTGGAGAGGGCAATAAGGTCCTAGTAAGAATGAGGATTAGAGTGTTGGCTTTGATTTCAGGGTATGGAATTGCTGCTACAGCATTTCAAACATTATTTTCCAACAATTCCCAGTTACTCTCTCAAAAACTATTTGAGCTATTTCTGAGAACATAAACTTCCAGGGTTTGTTGATTGGTGGGGTTTTTTGTTGTTGTTTGTTTGTATTTGTTTTTTTGCATTGGTTTGGGTTTTTTTAGGAACTCTCTATCACACATTTTGGGATAGATGGTTATATTGTGTAATAGCAAAAATGTGTGGCGTCTGTAGTTCAGGGAGACACCCCGAGGGAATATGGGTGGGAAGGTCAAATAACTGTACAAAGTTAAAACAGCCATAATAAAACACCTATCCTTGACAACTTTATTATCTTCAGAAACTGTGGCCAGGTTTTTTTTCTTGCAAAGTTACTTGCTCAGAAAATTTCTGTTCCCTGGGAATATTATTTTTTCACACTGTAAGGAATACAGACCTTGTTGTTATTGAAAAAGAATCTACCTCAGACTGTTGCTATCCAAAATGGGGAAGCAGAACTTCCAACCCAAACCTTCAATAACAATGAATCAGACCCCCAAAATCATATTTTAAAAATAATACAATTTGGCTCCTTTTTTAAATTTGCCTTCTGGTTTGGGGGGGTGTTCGAGTCTTTCTCCACAACCCTGAGGTCTAGAAACTTCCTTTAAAAAAAAAAAAATTAAAGCTGTGATTCTCACATAATGCTGACTCTAGGACTGGGGACTTTAAGAAAAACACCAAATATCATAGAATCATAGGACTGGAAGGAACCTCAAGAGATCTCTAGTGCAGTACCCTGCACTCAAGGCAGGACTAAGTATTACCTAGACCAGGGGTCGGCAACCTTTCATTTATTCACTGTAATTTAAGGTTTTGCGTGCCAGTAATACATTTTATATTTACAGAGGCCGGCAGATGGAACCCCAGATCGGCAGCGGGCTGAGCCACTAAGCTCTCTCCCGGTCTGGGGTTCTGTCTGCCGGTCCCTGCCAGCCAGAGTCCCTGCCACTGGCCCCGCTAAGCCCAATGCTGACCCAGGGTTCCATCCATCTAGGCTGGCAGCAGGCTGAGCGGGACCAGCGGCCGGGACCCCAGGTCAGCAGCAGAGTGCCACTGAAAATCAACTCACGTGCTGCCTTTGGCCCACGTGCCATAGGTTGCCGACCCCTGACCTAGACCATCCCTGAAAAGTGTTTGTCCAACCTGCTCTTCAAAATCTCCAATGACAGAGATTCCACAACCTCCATAGGCAATTTAATCCAGTGCTTAACCACCCTGACAGTTAGGAAGTTTTTCCTAATGTCCAACCTAAACCGCCCTTGCTGCAATTTAAGCCCATTGCTTCTTGTCCTATCCTCAGAGATTAAGAAAAACAATTTTTCTTCTTCCTCCTTGTAACAGCTTTTTACGTACTTGAAAATTGTTGTCAGGTCCCTTCTCAGTCTTCTCTTTTCCAGGCTACATAAAACCAGTGTTTCATAGATCACGTTTTCTAGACCTTTAATCATTTTTGTTCCTCTTCTCTGTACTTTCTCCAATTTGTCCTCATCCTTCCTGAAATGTGGCGCCCAGAACCGGACATAGTGTCCCAGTTGAGGCCTAATCAGTGCAGAGTAGAGTAGAAGAATTACTTCTCGTGTCTTGCTTACAACGCTCCTGCTAATATATCCCAGAACGATGTTCACTTTTTTTTGCAACAGTGTTACGTTGTTGACTCATATTTAGCTTGTGATCCACTCTGACCCCCAGATCCCTTTCCACAGTCATCCTTCCTAGGCAGCAATTACCCATTTTTTATATATACAACTGATTGTTCCTTCCTAAGTGGAGTACTTTGCATTTGTCCTTATTGAACTTCATTGTATTCACTTCAGACCATTTCTCCAGTTTGTCCAGATCATTTTGAATTGTAATCCTATCCTCCAAAGCACTTGCAAGCCCTCCCAGCATGGTATTGTCTACCAACTTTATAATTGAACTTTCTATATCATTATCTAAATCATTGATGAAGATATTGAACAGAACCAGACCCAGACCTGATCCCTGCAGGGCTTCACTTGATATGCTCTTCCAGCTTGACTGTGAACCATTGATAAATGCTCTCTGTGAACGGTTTTCCAACTAGTTATGCACCCACCTTATAGAAGCTCCATCTAGGTTGCACAATAAAACTTCAGAGTTACAAACACCATTAAATTAGGCTTGAATAAAGACCAGGAGTGGATGGGTCATTACACAAAGTAAAACCTATTTCCCCATGCTAATTTTTCCCCCCTTCTGTTACTCTCACCTTCTTGTCAACTGTTGGAAATGAGCCATCCTGATTATCACTACAAAAGTTTTTTTCTCCTGCTGATAATAGCCCACCTTAATTGATTACTCTCGTTACAGATGGTATAGTAACACTCATTTTTTCATGTTCTCCGTATATGTATATCTTCCTACTGTATTTTCCACTGCATGCATTTGACGAAGTGGGTTTTAGCCCACGAATGCTTATGTTCAAATAATTTATTAGTCTCTAAGGTGCCACAAACACTCCTTGTTCTTTTTGGTGATAAACAGGGCTGGCTCCAGGCCACATTGACTTAATACAGCTTTGAAACTTCACTGTGCAGAAGAAAAATGCTGCTTTTAGCAATCTCAATTTAAATGAAACAAGCACAGAAACCATTTCCTTACCTTGTCAAATCTTTTTTGATTTTTTTTAGTAGTTTACATTTAACATAGTTTTGTACTGTATTTGCTTTTTTTCTCTCTCTCTCTGCTGCTGCCTGATTGCATACCTCTGGTTCCAAATGAAGTGTTTGGTTGACTAGTCAGTTCATAATTCTAGTGTTCATAACTCTGAGGTTCTATCGTGTTTCCCTAGTTTATCACAAGACTTGGAGCAAAATCATGTGAGAGATGGTCTCCAGTGTCCCACTTAGATGACTTTTTCTGAGGTCTGCTGTGTGTGTGTGTGTGTGTGTGTGTACATGCATACATACAGTGTGCTAAATGTTTCAAGTTGTTTTTTTTAGCATAAAGGAGAATGCAGTTATGCTCCTAATTTGCATGGTCATTTGCTATGTTTTGTGTGCAAATTGAAGAATCGTCTAGATGTATGCAGGACCGGCGCCAGGGTTTCTGGCGCCCTAGGTGCCAGGCCATTTCGCCGCCTCGTGCGCGGGTCTTGCGGCTCTGGTGGAGCTGCCGCAGGCATGCCTGCGGCAGGTCCACCGGAGCCGCGGACCAGCGGACCGTCTGCAGAAATGCCTGCGGCAGGTCCACCGGAGCCGTGGGACCAGCGGACCGTCCGCAGGTATGACTGCGGCAGCTCCACCGGAGCCGCGGACCAGCGGACCCTCCAGAGGCACCACTGCAGCAGCTCCACCGGAGCCGCCTGCCACCCCTCCCCCGGCAAAATGCCGCCCCCCCCATAATGCTGGCGCCCTAGGCAACTGCCTAAGTCACCTAAATGAAAGCGCCGGCACTGGATGTATGGCTAATACTGGCCTTGTGTATGTGCATACTACCTGCATTATTGCAAGAGGGAATGTTGGCTAGGCAATTGCAGAGTTATTCCCTACTCTTTTTGAAAAGTCAACGGGAGCTTTAACTGTCACTTGAGCAGTGGGTAGAGATGGCATCCTTCAAACAGGCTGTTCAAAGTGAGATCCTTTCTAACAGTAAGTATATGATCACCCTGCTGTGTATGGTGTGGGAGCCCAGTTCTGGAGTGTGGCTGGATCCTAAGAATAATGGGCTGGGTACTGGTGGGGAAGGAAGAGTGATATCAGCAGAGCTCTGCTGATACTATGTTAAATACTAACCACTGAGAAGTATTTTTGTGATTTTGTGCAGCAATTCAGAATACTGGCGTCAGTGCTGGAAATTGCTTGCAAAGAGTCAGAATGCAAACTCAGCTGAGAAGAACTGACTCCCATGAACTTAAAGAGTTAATGTAATTCTGTTTTCAGACTCCAGAATATAATACAATGCATGCTCTGGCAAGTCATAAAATATTTTCTGTTTTCCCTCTGCCAATCCTATGGAGCCAGAATCTTAATTGGACTTGATAAACAGTGTTTATACATTTCCCTTTAGACCACTAAAGCTGTCTTGAAGCTTGTGTGACCCTCAAGCCTATTCTTCTTCATACTTAACTAGTTCTTGGGGTCTGTTGATTGAGAAAGATTCACAGCCAGGGTACAGGACCTGTGGCTTTGTGCTGAGGGTTTGCTGTGGGCTCTCAGACCATTCTATGGCAGAAGTAGCAATAACTTGACATGAAGTAAAAACGCTGCGCCCAAGAGCAGCAAGATTAGGAAACAGGAGTTTGCGCTGCAGTGTTAATAATGATCTCCAAGGGAAGTCTGGCCCTGAAATGAAGTTCATTGGGCAGACATGCTGTAAAAGCTGAAGGGCAGGACTGGCCTTACCATGAGGCAAACTGAGGTTTTTGGGTACATAAGCCATGGCCTCTCCACTTCGTCATCATTGGGGATTTCATGCCAGGAATGTGTTGGATGGAAACTTCTATTTTCATTGTCTTTGGGGAACATGAAGTTTTTCACTTCCTGTGGCCCATGCAGTGCAAGGAAGTCCCTCGGACTACTGCTCATGTGGGTCCACAGTCCTGGATCATCTACTCTTAAGGAACTAAACTCAGCAGCAGCTGTTTCTTGTGCTCCCACCACACTCTTCTCTGATCCACACTTTTCTTCAGGCATGTGCATGGTTACATCCATTTGGGATGGAGATACGGATGCTGCAGTAGCTGCCAGGTCACCTGCACTCTGACTAACTGGAAGATCAGGTATCTCCTCACCACTCAGATCCTCACTGGGGCCAGAAGGCTCACCGTGAACATCTGTGTCTATGTATCTCAGGAGAGCTCCTTCCTGCTTGGATAGAAAAGCTTCTTTTGCTTTCTCTCTCTTTCTGAATGCTGCCCCAGAGGGGTGTTTTCTTCTTTCACTCATGACTGCTGTCCTGTGCCAGCTATAGCGGCTCTCAACACTCAGCTGAAGGGGACAAATAAGTAGGCTGGTACCAGGGCCTGAGTGAGGGAAGATATCAGCGTCTTAAGTGCCTAACTGGCTCCTACCACTTCAGGTGACTGCCTGTTCTCCTCAAGTGGGTTCAGGGAAGCAGCAGGAAACAGGAAGCTCTCTGAGAAGCTGGTGTGAATCAGTCCACGCTCCTGGAGGTTCTAGAGAGGTACATAAGAGGCTCCTCCTCCTCTCTCTCCCTGCAGCTCCTGCTGCTTTCTGTTATTTCCTCTCACCTTTTCTCCTGCCTTCCCGTTATGTCTCTTGTGCCCTCCTTCCTCCAGCCCAGCACTCCACCATCTCTGTGCATCCAGAGCAGAGAGAATACATATGCACCAGCAGCACACAATTTTCTACACTCTGGGTCCTAGTGGTGCCCCACCACGGTCCGGCACCTGAGGTGGTCGCCTCGTGGTAAGGCCAGCCCTTCACCATGGGGTTCAAGTCCAAGACTGGGACTCCTAGGTGCAACTGCATTACCAATAACAAATAATAATAGGAGTAGGATGTTACCCTGTTGTTTTACAGTGAAGAAAACAAAGGCAGAGAGGCTGATCGGTATGGGTAAGAACACAGAAGAAGTCAGTGACATCATAGGCGTCAACTGTCCCTGGCGTTGGTGGGTGCTCGTGCCCCTCCGCCTCTGGCCTCGCCCTGCCTCCACTCTTTCCCCACTCCTGCCCCACCCCCATTCCAACCCCTTCCCCAAATCCCCACCCCAGCCCCACCTCTTCCTTGAGCATGCTGCATTCTCCCTCCCTCCCAGCGCTTGCCGCGTGAAACAGCTGTTTCGCAGAGCAAGCGCTGGGAGCTCGGGGGAAAAGGTGGGCACACGGCGTGCTCAGGTGAGGAAGCGGAGCCAGAGCAGAGGCAAGCTGGGGTGGGGTGGCGAGCTGCCAGTGAGTGCTAAGCATCCACTAATTTTTCCCCGAGTGTGCTACAGCCCCGGAACACCCACGGAGTCGGCGCCTATGAGTGGCATAGCTGGGATTAGAACTCAAGACTTCATGGCTCTCAGAACTGTATTCAGACCACTAAGAGCTCCCAGCTGAAACCAAAGAATGAATCTGAGTTTCATGGAGACCATCTGTCCCTGACTGCAATATTCTCTTCTGAAAGAGACAGTGGAAGCATATTAATAAAAATCTCAACATGCCAGTGTTTTGGCTCTTTGTGGTATTTTGCTGACAGATCAGAGTGTACAGATATGTTACTTGGTGGAGTAAGTGACTGCTCTCGCAGCCTTTGCTTTTATCACTACCCTTGCAGGGCTTTATTCAGAAATGAAATAAGCTTTAGGTCAGGTTAACAATTCAGCTGAAAAACATAGCTTCAGCTGTAAGCAATAGATTTCAAGAGCTAGAAGCAAATCATATCTAGTCAGTCTAGCAATAAATAGAAGTAAAACATCTTGTTGATGGATCCATCGTTTATATTTGCACAATAGCCAAATGCAGCACACACTATGGATGAGAGATTGCTAGATATACATTTGATTCATATGGCCATGCTGTTGCTCTGTTTTAGGAAATCATTCCAAAGCCAGCCTCTTGGTATGCCACAGTTGTGATATTTGACAAGATTTCTGCCTTTATGGGAAACAAACTACTAGGGATGTGGCTTCTGTAAGAAACAGAGCTGGGTGGCATTTTTCAGCCCTAATTCTTTTTTCACTGAAAAATACAGATTATGATCAACCGAAACATTTGTGAATTTGTGTTTGATTTTGGTGAATTGTTTCAGTGAAAAAGAAAAACTTGTGTTGAAAAGTTTCATTGAGAAATCAAATTCCAGCAAATTTCAATGAGCTGTTTACAAAATGGATCATTCTCTTTTAAAAAGAAACTTGCCCTATTTCTCAGCAAGCATGATAGGAAATAGCTGTCCTGAGGTCTCGTACTGGGGAGATTTTTGTATACAAAATCTGCAGTATAATCACTACTCCCCTGTGAAGTATGTTTCTAAATAATTTAAACCAAACTACGCTTTTCAGAATAAATTAAAAATAGTGCATTGTGCTATGCAGTATCCATGTTTTTTTTTATAATAGTATTTATTCACAAACTAGCTGATTTAGAAATATTTGTATAACCTGCAGTGGGTTGCCCAATCATTGCTCTGGATTAGAGTGGATCTGTTGTGGGTGTGCCTGGCTGTATTTTGCTGTGTGTCAGTGTGTGTGGTGTCATTCTATATAGGAAATTTAAATGGGTGACATCCTCAGCTATGGATTGCACTAGCTGAGGATCTGGCCTGTGGTGCATAAGCAAGACAAGTTATTAAGGAACCTGCAGTTCTCAGACACACATAGTGTGCTTAGTGTCCCCCCATATACTGGGACCGGCACCGTGAGGCCAGTACCGAAAGATGCATTTCACATCGATGCCGCTGTACTCTGAGCAGAGTCTGATTTCGGCAGCTCAGAGACCGGCATGAGGGCTGACTCCATGAGGAGCGCTCTGTCTTATGTCCTGCTCCTTTTTGTTCTGGGCTTGAAGCTTTTATAAATGCGAACTTATTGCTAATGTGAGCTTCTTCCAAACTCTTCAAGCAACTTTGATGAATGTTGCTGATTGGCATAGGCTGGTACTGGCTAAGAAGCAAAGGAAGCACCCCAGGGAGAGGGTGTTCCTCAACATCCCGTGTGGGAAAAGGAACATCCAGGGAAGAACATAGACCCGTAGTTGGTACAAGCCACATGCCAGGCACTGGGCCTGTTGATAAATGAACAAAAATCCACATTAGAGCCAGTGCAAAAAATAGGGTTTATAGAGGCAGTCCTGGACTCGACACGGGCCAGAGCGTTTCTCCTGGAGCCCAGATCTGAGGCAATGCCAGCTTTCATCACCCAACTCACCACCACCCTGTCACCACAGGCAGGGTATGCCTCAGGCTACTAGGACATATAGCAGCATGCATTTATGTAGTTCGCCATGCACATCTATGGCTCAGGCCCCTCCAGATGTGGTAAGTGCTGGTTTACGTCCCGGCCAGGCACCACCAAACAGAGTCCTCACAATTCCGTCGCAAGTGCTTACTGCTCTGAAATGGTGGTCAAACCCAATAAATGTTTCCAAAGGAAAACCCTTTGCAACCCCAAAACCCACAAAGGTGCTAGTGTTGGACATATCTGACCTAGGCTGCGGGGAGCCCACCTTGGATCACTGAAGACCCAGGAGTTGTGGTCCCAGGAGGAACTCACACTACACATCAACATCAGGAAGCTCAGAGCCATTTGTCTGGCTTGTAAGGCGTTCCTTCCTCGACTATCCCTCAAGTGGTTCAGGTGTTGACTGACTGTACAGCTGGGAGGTTACTGCACCCGAAGCTCCCCTTACTCCATCTCACAGCATGGATGTTGTATGGCTGAACCCAGAGGAGCAGGCCTGCTCTACTCAAGTCCAAGGAGTGCTGCTGGAAAGTAGAAAACCCTCTACTAGAGTGACTTATCTGGCAAAGTGGAAACGCTTCTCCTGCTGGGCGTTGGAGTGGTGGATCTCCTCTATCCAGTCATCTCTGCAGTCCATTCTAAACTATCTGCTTCATTTAAAGCATCAGGTCCTAGTCTTCTCCTTGATCAAGGTGCACCTGGTAGCCATTTCACCATTTCACCCCCATGTCCAGAGTAGATTAGTGTTCTCACATGAGATGATGATCAGGTTCCTTAAGAGCCTAGAAAGGCTCTTCCCATTGATCCAGAACCTGAACTTCAATGGAACCTCAATCTAGACCTTTCTAGACTCACTGGCCCTCCCTTCGAGCAGTTAGCTTCCTGTTCTCTTTCACATCTATCGTGCAAAGTTGCCTTTCTTGTGGCTATCACTTCCATGATACAAGTCTCCAAGATGAAAGTCCTTACACTGGAACCCTCATACACTGTGTTCTGCAAGGATATGGTTCGGTTGCATCCCCATCCGGCTTTCCTGCTGAAGGTGGTGTCGACTTTCCATGTTAACCAGGACATATTTCTTCTGGTTTTCTGCCTGAAGCCTCACTCATCGAATGAGGAGAGGCGTATGTACATCCTTGACATCAGACAAGCTCAGGCCTTTTACTTAGAACATACTAAGCCTTTCTGTAAATCGACTCAATTGTTTATCACAGTGGCTGGCAGAGTGAAAGGCCTCCCAGTATCTTCTCAAAGGCTTTAGTCTTGGATTACCACCTGCATTCACACTTGTTATGAGCTGGCGTAGGTTGTACCTCCGCAGATAGTGATGGCCCAGTCAATCAGAGCTCAGGCATCGTCGGCAGCCTTCCTGGTGCAAGTCCATATCCAGGATATCTGCAGGGCTGCAACGTGGTTATTGATGCTTACCTTCATGACCTACTATGCCATCACCCAGCAGGCCAGAGATGATGCTGGCTTTGGCAGAGCTGTATTGCAATAGACACATCCATGAACTCCTACCCATCTCCGGGAATACTGCTTGGGAGTCACCTAACATGTAATAGATGTGAGCGATCACTCGAAGAAGAAAAAACGGTTACTAAACTTTTGTAACTGTTGTTCTTTGAGAGGTGTTGCTCATGTCCATTCCATGATATGCCCTCCTTCGCCTCTGTCAGAGTTCTAGCAAGAAGGAACTACAGGAAGGCGGGGCCCAGCAGCACCCCTTATGCCGGCGCATATGCGCACCACTCCATAGGGTGCCAGAGCTGGTCCCCTATGAAAACCATTGAAGGAAAAACTTCCAGCACCAGTGCATGTGGCACATGGACATGAGCAACGCATCTTGAAGAACAACAGTTATGAAAGGTTAGTAACCATTTTTTCTCCATTCCATTCAACTTTTGGAGAGGAGGTCAAATACCAGAAAAGCACAAGTTTTTGTATCTTCGCAGTTATTTCCTTTTTATGATGACCCTGTTTACAAGTCTTTTCTTTGGCAGACAACAAGATAATACAGGTGGGAAAGATCTGAAACCAAATTTTTACAGAGATTTATCACATCTGCAATCCAGGAGAAATGTTAACTAAGGCAGATGTTCTGTTATCTGCACATATCTGTGCTGTTGGTCCATCCCTTGTGTATCTTTTGCTCTCACTTCAATTTGTCTTCAAATGTGTAAAGGGAAAATCAGGGTTGCCTTGCCTTTCCTTACTTGGGAATTCTTGCAAGAGACTTTCAGGCACCCTCTACAGTGACTGAACTCCAACTTACTTTTGTGCATGTCATTCTTGGTGGGAGAGGGAAGGAGAGAGAGTTATCTTAGGACTGCGATTGTTTTTGAATGATTAATGTCCATAGACTGAACACTAGGTTTTGTTTGATTGCTGATGTTCTTTTTATCCTGCCAGGATTAAGATTTATGTATCAAATATACACACACGGTCAAATATACGTGAACCCTGTTCAATCATGCTAACAGGCTTGCCTCCATGGAGCTTTACATCCTACTGATAACACTGGGGGCAGGGGGGAGATAAAGTCAGTGAGAGAGATATGTCAATTTAATAAGACTGCAGAAACTCTGCCAGATGACATAATGGCTAAATGGTCTCCAGTGTGATTACAAGGATTCTCGAAATACCCTAAACCTGGATGAAAATTTCAACTCCCTGGGACGTTATCTAATTAAAATATAATCATGCAAATCATTATTGCTACCACTGTTATATAATTGCAACAAATCTTATACAAAGTGTAAGGGTTCAACAACTTGCAGGCTAACTAACCCAAAGACAACCTTTAAAGACATGTTGGAAAGTATGTGAATGGTAATTAGGGCCATTCGATGCTAGATTGGCTAGAACTTTGAAATGCAAATCTGTATTGTTAGAGAATTAAAGGTGATAGTAATTGTATGTGTTTAATTATAGCTGGTTAAATGTTCGCCATGTAAACAGACAGTTCCTGTCTGTCACTATAACTGTTGATTCAGAGATCAAAAGAGAATATTAACATTTAGATGAATCTTGCATGCAATAATGTCATTGTCTAGGTGTCTCTTTAAAGTTTGTGATAAACTGCTTAATGGATAAATTATCATATGTTAATCCATGTAGTTAATTATCGGTGAGGTTTAGGAAACAGAAGGTTACATCAAAAGCCTATTGTTCACCAGGACTGTATGGTCAAGTGGCTGCTAGAAAACTGTATAAAAGACACTTGGGTCCTGATCCTTTTTATCTCAGATCTGCTTGAGGCTTCCTGCAGAGGAAGCCTAAGCCATAAGGACTGAGATCCCAGTCCTGACTGGACTACCCTGAGTATAAATATTGGGCTATAACCTACAAACTATTTCTGAAAGAACTCTTTGCATCTGCAAAGCTCACCGTCTCTGCTATGAATCTGAATCTCAAGATTGTACTCATGTCTGTATGTATACTGATCCATACTCTCTCTTTTCTGTTTTAATAAATTTTAGTTTAGTCAATAAGAATTGGCTGTAAGCATGTACTTGGGTGAGATCTGGAAAAGTCATTAACCTGGGAGGTAATGTGTCCGATCCTTTGGGATTGGTAGACGTTTTTTATATAAGGAATAAGATTTTCAGTAATCCTCATCATATTTGACTTGGGTCTCTGGGGGAGGCATGAGGCTGGGTTACTTTAAGGGAACTGTGTTGATGGCTTCTGGATAGCCAGTAAGGTATTGTAGAAGCTGTTTTGTGCTGACTTGGTAAATCTAAGCATTGGAATATCCACCAGCTTTGGGGATTGTCTGCCCCATTCTTTGCAGTTCACTCTAATTGAGTGACCTCAGTTGGCTCTCCTGGAACTCCAGTCACATTCCCTATAAAATGAATAGCATGAAATATGCCCTTCTTGTACCTATCTATGTTGGGGAGCCATTGAAGGACAGTAGGTTAATCTGCAAGGAATATTAACGATTTGTGTAAGGACACCCTGAGAAGGCGATGTTTGTGTGACTATAGTTAAGTATCTGTCAGTTTGCAGAGAGACAGTAAGGCTCAATGGATAGGGCCACTGGATGGGACTCAGGAGATTTGGATTCCATCTCTGGTTCTGTCACTGGGCCTGCATTGGGCAAATCATTTCACTTCTCTTTTACCTTATTTGTAAAACGGATAATAATACCTCTGTTAAAGCACTTTGAGATCAACAGATAAGTGCTGGCTAATATTGCTGCAATAACTTCTATATTTGTTCAGTTTGTAATGACAAATGGATAAGGTGCTGGCCTGAGAATCAGGAGAACAGTATTCTAGGCCTGACTTGCTATAACCTGTCTGCACCTCAGTTTTCCCATCTGTAAAATAGGGATAATGACATCCTTCTTTGGGAGATGTGGCTAAAAAGCACTATGTGAGAGCTAAGTATTGTCTTTATAACTCCTCTTTATGTGCATCTTTGAAGGCTGAATCCTGGTTTGCAGGTGCTCAGCCCTGCACACCACATCCATTTGGCTCTTTAAAAAGTTCAAGAGTGTGCAAGTGCGAAGTGTGACTGAGGCCCTTGAAGTGCTTGTTGTACATAAAAGGTGAACTCTAAAGGTTGTATAAAACTTAGGGCTTGATTCTCAAAGCCCCAAGGGGCCAAGTCCACCTGCAGAAATACGTGCACATGTGTGTAGTTGCATAGGCAGTTGTCATGATTGTGTGCAGCCAAATGACTAGTTTAATATCTGTCTAGCCACTTGCACGTGCCAGTAAGCAGGTACACTAGTTGTGTGTGCTCTTTGAGTGTCCCAACTGGCATTATGCCAGCTACCAGGGTTTGATAAATTGAAGATCCGGGTATACCCATCTCCCTCCTCCTGATCACCAGGTAGCAAGATGAGATCTGGCTCACTGAATTACATCGTGGGAGGACAGAAGCAGAAGAGAAAAGAACAGCCCTTATACTGTCTTGGGGAGTACAAAGAGAATGGTGGGAGGAAGGAAAGATGAAGGGATTTAAATACCTTGCTTTCCTTTGGACTCAGCAAAGAGATGGAGAATAGCCCCTTTATCACATGACCACTAGAAAAGAAATGAAGGGAAAAGAAACAAACCAATAAAGGGCTTTTTTCCCCCAACCCTAAAGCACTGTCACTGCAGGCCAGGTTGGCACCAACTATTTTCAGCTTTTAACTTGCCAGTGAAGCTATTCTGAAAGGAAATACAAATAATCTCTTCCTTTTTTGTGTGTTTACTTTGTACCTTGGCTGGTGAAAAAGAAAAATGTTAAATTCTGAGAACTGGTTTACCGTGTATCCACAATAGTGACTTGACGTAACATTTCATAAAGTTTTATTGAGAGCAGGAACAAATTTTTGCAAGGAAGACAGGCGCTGTTTAAAATCCAGTGGGTAAATAATTAGCATTTAAAACGTATCATTTGTTTATTTAAATACTTAATTGAGAGGGAGGTATTTTTAAATGCTGTAAGCTTTACCTACATAGCTTAGGGCAGTGGTTTTCAAACTTTTTTTCTGGCCACCCAGTTGAATAAAATTGTTGATGCCCACAACCCTCAGTTTGAAAACCACTGGCCTAGGGGCTTTTTTTTATAATAGTTATTAATAAGCAGAAGAAGGCTGCAATTAATATTACAACATGTAGAAACCAGTATGTCCAATTAATTAAACAAAACCATGAAAATATCAATTTGAGGAACTGTGTACTGTACGTATTAACCCAACACTCCTTAACATCCTTTTTCCTCCATAGAAATTGGGATGATCTCAAGATTACAAGGTCACATTTTCAGGATCATGGTCTACTTAAATACAATTATCTGCAAGCACTGAGCACAATTTTCAGAGGGATATAGATGTGAAGAGGAGACATCTGTTACTAGAAAGGGTTTTGTTCTCTTTGTTGCACAGTAGAGAGAACAGTGTTATAGGGATCAGGAAACCTGGATTCTGTTGCTGGCTTTGCCACTGATCTGTTGTCTGACCTTGGTCAAGGCACCTTACTGCTTCACGCCTCAGTTTCCTTGTCCATTAAATAGGAATAATGATGCTTACTTTGCAGGCTAATGTGCTTTCTGATCAATGGCTGAAAAGGACTAGATGCGTCAAATTATTGTTCTAGCCCTATGTGACTCAGCTTACCCCTGTGCACAATGAACAAGTAATGAAGCAGTATTCCTTTCCGCACCGTGAGTTGGTCTCTGGCCCGGATCCACAGGAGTGCAGTGAAACTGTGTTGATTTACTCCAGCTGAAGAATTTGCCTGTCTCTTTGTAATTTGAGAATACTGTGCTGTCTGGAGCTGGGAGGCCGGCATGGTATCTCGGGGAGCAATCAGGAGTGTGGCTGCAGCTATCCCCTTTGCTATGTGCACCCCATGGTATAAAGACAGCTCCATTGGCTGGTAGGGAATGATAGAAGAAAACTATCCCCTTGCCACTGCCCTTTGATATTACTAGCCCTGAGCATGGTGCAGAACTGCAGAATCTGCATCCTTGGGATCACACAATGCATGGACCAGCATTGAGCCTGTTCCATGGGCAGGGATGTATCTTTTTGCTCTCTTTGCCCTGACTTGCCTCTGTTCAGGGAGTGGCACATCTGACTGTTATAGGGTGACCAGACAGCAAATGTGAAAAATCGGGTTGGGGGTGGGGGATAATAGGAGCCTATATAAGAAAAAGACCCAAAAATCAGGACTGTTCCTATAAAATTGGGACATCTGGTCACCCTAGACTGTTACCACATTTTTTTATCCTTCAAGAGAAGTTTAAATGCTTGTGATTTGCATCTAGAAGGATAAAAAATGATTTGCTAGATTCCCTGTGTAGGGAGCAAAACCATTTACATGCAGGGCTGGCACATCAAAGCAGTGCTTGGCACAAGGTGGGTGTGTGAGAGGTTGAGGATCTGGCCCTTGATAAGCTCAGTTACAGGTCCAGGGTTTCCCGTTGCACAGGTCTTTCGATCACGTTTTCAGACATGGCACAATTATTCCAAGACCTTTTTAGCAACACCTGCTCTTCTCTTTTGGCCTCTCTTTGAATGAGATGCTAGTCCTCAGCACAAAAACCAACAAAGATGCTTGCCAGGGGAAGAGCTTTTCTCTGTACCGAGCACACTGCTGCTTTTTGTTTTCTGTTCACTCACCTGGGGGTGGGAATCACCCAGGTTACATTTTACTGACTGTGCCAAGAGAATGGGGACGTATTCATATGAGACGAGGGTGTCCAGAAAAAAGGACAAACCTAACAAGTTATTTTAGTAATTACAAGCTGATATTTCAGTGAGTACCAATAATTACGCTGAGGCTTCAACACATTTGAGTTACCATCGGTGTTGACGTTTAGCAATTAGAAGTAGCTTTTATATCCTTCTCCCATACAGCATGAGCTGCTGTCACAGAGGTACAGTTGGGTCCCCTTTGGAATAACCCTGGCTGAGCCCAGATATAATTTTAACACTGACAACATGTGTATCTGTCAGTTCCCTATTCCCAATGGCACTAGTCTCAGTCTCCATCAAGGAGGTGCCTCTGGTTCTCAAGCCTCAACCTCTCTAATCACGTGTGATGTTCTGCACTTTTAAGAATCGTTTTTTCACATTTGAGACAGTGGGCAGCAAAGGCTGGTCACAAAGGGCACTCAGGGCTAACTCCCTCCCCCATTAAATCTTCTGTTTTATTCCTTTAAACAACAAAATCTATGGCAGCCAGAAGGACATAGCAGCAGTGGGGAGAGGGGGAAAGGGGGGCTGGCTTTTATTTCTGGGGCCGGGGGTTAAGCCCCATCAGTGCAGCATTGTGGAGTGCAGTCATGGAAAGACTGGCAGTGCCCACTCTGTGCAGCACAGCCATATAGTGTCCAGACCGGGACAAGTCAGCGTCAAGCCCCTAAGTGCTCCTCCTTCCGTTGAAAGAGCAGGGCATAGAGCTGCATCACAGGCTCAGAGGCTGCCTTTCCAAACCCCTTTGGGGCTTTAAAAAATTTACACCGAGAGAGGGTGCCGGGATAGCACCACTGCAGAACTCCACACAGAGGAAAGCTGAGGACAGAATTTGTTCCTGGCACACGCAATCTTTTGTATGGTGCTGATCTGGAACAACATTGGCTGGACTGCAGCTATATGGATGCCTAAGGTGGCACGAAGTCTATTTTACCATTGAGTGCGGTCTTCATGATAGGGATCCCAGAGGACTCCTGCGCCTGGGGTGGGAAGTATCCTGTGATGGCCAAGCTCCGAGAGTTCTCTTTCCAGTCCTAATCTGTACATGGATCCCCTTCATCTACTTCCTTTAAATAAAGTCCTTTGTGTAATGGTTGTTATCCTTCCAGGCAATATGGAAAGTTGGGCACTAGCCTTGTGTACTATGTGACAGTAGTGTGTATATGGGTGGGGGCAGTTCTGAGTCACAGGGGATTAGGTTCTAAGCTGTAAATGGTGAAGCCACACCATAAGTACAATGCGGAAGAGGTTTTGCTTACAGCTGCCATAGCAGGGCTGCTTTTATTTACGTGGAGAAAACAATCCATTCCTGAGAGTGAATTATTTACACCAATAGCTTCGTGCCAGATTTGAAGGCCTCTTCAAAATACAAAGAACTTCTGAGGATGGAGTATTGTCACTGGAGCTTATTTATTGCCCCACTTTACCTGATGGCCTTGGAAGCAGGGGTTAGAGAGCTGGGGAGGATATTTGGCACTCTCCTTTAAAGGAGGATCCTGCTGTTTTATAACCCCATGGTGAATTTGACAGGGTTGGTGGGTGGGGGTTTTGTAAGACCCCTGGCTTGAGTGAAAGTTGGGCCAGGGTCCAGTAATTACCGTATGTTGTTCCACTAGGTCCTGTGGTTTGTTACCCAAGTATAGAGAAGAAATAGAAAGGCAAAATATGGCAGGAAAATAATGGACCACAAATACCTTGAAAAGAAAAACAAACTGCAGGGAAAATAAATGCTTAAAAGGAGCATGGAATAACTGTGAAAAAGAAATATAAATCCATGGTTCTGTGAACTGTTCTTATTTCACTTAGAAAAGGAGTTTATTAAAGCATGAGTATCCCAGGTGCCTGCCACTAAGGTCTGCTATAAATGCTTTTAGCTAAACTACAGAGTGAATTTATATGGAGGCCAAGGGAGCTGTGCACAAGGGCTTAGAGGAGTTTAAGGTATGGTGATTTTTGATGTATTTTGACTTTGCTGTGATTCAGTATTTTACTCAGACCTTTTGTTGGTGTCCATTGTTATGCCTATAAACATCTTGTTCTCTATCCATGATACTTGTTGTCTGGCTTCTGTTTGTACAGAAGGGGAATAGTTGTTAGTCTGGTAGCCTTGTAAATAACTTGGCTGAGATTTTCAGATGTGACTCGTGATTCTTGGATCCCTCCGTTTTTTGAGGTTGCCCAAACTGGCAACCCTTAAAGGGGCCTGATTCTCAGAGGGAGAGTGCTCAGCACTTTTGAAAATCAGGCTCAAGGTGTGCCCCCGGAAATAGAGGCACCCAGAGTCACTAGTCAGTTTTCAATGTCCTGGCCCATGTGTGTCTTTTGCCAAGTGTCATTAAATAAGTGCAATTTCGTAAAAGTGTAAAACAGGGTAATTCTGGCTAAGTGTAACAGAAAGATATAGTGAACTCCACCGTTCAGTTCTTTTCAATGCATCCTGTTATATTCCTTCCTGTCTGTTCAACTATTACTATCAGTTAAATTAACACATACCAGCAGGATTGTCTTATGGTAGATAGGTCTGTCATGGGAGCAAAGATGATGTTTGTAATAATGCTATCACAGACAAAATGATGTGCTTATGTAATAAGGTATATTAACCCTTGGAACACACTGGGGCTTTCCAGACTGCCAATCAAATGAATTTTCAGCATTTTGATACCATGGTGCTCAGAGCAGTACAAGAACACATCTAACACAGAATAGGTGGCTGTATATATGCCAGCATTATCATACTGGAGTGACAAAAGCTTGGCATCTTGGATCTATATTTGGACGCTTGAATAAAAGGCCTGACTTTCACAGGTGCAGAACATCCAACTTCCACAATAGGAGTAATGGGAGTTAGTGGGAATCAATGTGCAGCGTCTTTGGAAAATCAGGCCACTGGGTAGCTGCTGAAATACAGATTTAGGTGCCTGGCTTTAGGCACCCATGTTTGAAAATTCTGTCCACCCTGTTCATAGTCTCCAAAGGGCTGATGTATTACAAATCCATCTTTGGACCAAACCAAACAAAACACTACTACTACTCTGGATCCTCTCTTCATGCTGCCCTACCCCCCACTTAAGAACTGTCTAGAGTGTCTGTGTGCTTTGAACTGCAAGGATGGAAAAGAACATAGCTTTAGTAGGAGGAGTACAGTGAGAGACAGACACTCTGAAGGGAACTGAGAGAGAGAGAATCTCAGAAGGACTTGGGAGAACAGGAGCAAAGAGCCAGAAGAGATGGTAATACAAGATGGGAAGAGATGGGGAACTGAAAGATTAGAGGAGGACTCAATTGACCTGACAGAAGCCATCAGAGGTTGAGGTTTCATGGTCATGATTCAGGGCTGGGATTCACAGAACGGGAGAGTGGATAAAGTGTAGTTGTCTTTGAGTTCTTCTGTCCATCCCTTCCTCTGGAGGTTCATGTTTAAAGAAATAGGTGACTGGACAAAGTCACCACAACCATCCCCAGCCACTGTGAGGGGCTCAGCCACCTCTTTTGACTCTTCTGATTGTCTGCACTTTTTTCCTCATCCCTATCCCTGCGTCCTGCTTCCTGCACTGAGGGTCTCAATACCCTTTCTCCAACCTACAGTGGATTACAAGTAGAGAATCAGAGGGCAGAGAGAAGATCAAGCTGATTGCAGAAACTCTCTTTATTGACCTGCCACTCTGCATCCAGTCCAAGATCATCTACTGAACACACAGGCCCCAATCCTGAAAAATGACCCACTCAGCCAGACCCTTCGCCTATGAGGTGGCCCACTGAACTCAACGCAGAGGAGCTTGGAGGGCTACGGCCATAGTTTTCATTGGCCACCTGTTTGTTGCAGTAAAGGTAGAGGATACGTTTCACATGTTCCAGACTAGTTAAAAAGAGTAGCTTGTTCAAGATTTTTGTTTTACAATCTGTTAGACAGGAAACCCCACAAAGGGCTAGATCCTCAGCTGGTGTAAATCAGCAGTACTCTTGATTTCAGGTAGCTCTGTACTGAGCAACACCTGTTTTGAATCTGACCCCAAAGATTAAAGTTCTTCAGACGAAATTGGACAAAAACACGGGATACCTGTTTATATGTCTATGATATTAAAGACTGTTTAGGGGGACAATTTTGTGCTGATCTGAGCATGCAATTACCATGATTTCCCTTGTAGTAATAATATACACACAAATTACATTGACTAATTGGTTTTTGCATGCAGTTACAGCCTTGCCCCACATTTCTTGTGGTAATTTCATATGCACATTAGGCACATACATGTGTGCCAAACATTTTTGAAAATCAGACCCTAAGATTTAAGAGAATTCCTGTTAAACTTCCTCAGAGGAAATAAGATAAATAAAAAAAGGGAATTTTGCATAACACATTGTAAAACAGAAACTTTGCCTGGTGGTCTTTCCTGGAGAGATGAGGAAAGATACATTCTGTCACTGCTTCCAGAAAAGTCGTAGAGTATTTACCAGGTGGCTTACTGAAAACGAGATGTTTGATCTCAGATCTGTGTATACTCTTGACTAGGATAACAAGCTGTGGTAAAATTATAACATTAGAACTAGAAATGATATCCTCCTCCTTAATGCTGTTAGCATCATATGGCCTGTTCCTGCAGTTCCTGACCATGGGGTTGGTGCTCGATAATCTGTCGGGGTAGGCAACCTATGGCACGTGTGCCGAAGGTGACATGCAAACTGATTTTCAGTGGCACTCACATTGCCCGGGTTCTGGCCACCAGTCCAGATGGTTCTGCATTTTAATTTAATTTTTAATGAAGCTTCTTAAACATTTTAAAAACCTTATTTACTTTACATACAATAGTTTAGTTATATATTATTGACATAGAAAGAGAGCTTCTAAAAACGTTAAAATGTATGACTGTCACGCAAAACCTTAAATTAGAGTGAATAAATGAAGACTCAGTACACCACTTCTGAAAGGTTGCCGACACCTGATCTATGTAGTCCAGCTGAAATCTTACTATCAAGTGCAGAGATTGCAACTGTGAGTAGTCTCATTACTTTCAATGGGACTATTCTGAGAGTAAGCATGGTGTTCAGTAGTAAGTAACTGCAGGATTGGGCTCTTATTTTGTTGTTTGTTCTCTCATAAAAAATTCTAAAGACACAAAGGAAATGAACCGAAAATCAAAAATCATGAACCAGGCGTCCAAAACTCATGAGACTGACTTAAAATTTTTGAGTTTTTGAAAAATGATCGAATTTTGGATGCTAATTTTGGTCCTAAATGTTTTGTTTAAAGTTGTTGTTATTCTGATCATTGTAGAGATGCGTGTGAAGTTAAATATGTAAACTGTGTTGTAGCGAGTGCTAGACATAATTTATTTCCACTATTTCTCTCAAGCATACTGGTGATCTGAAATAGACCCAAAGAGCTTTAACATACTCCAAAATTTAGCTGGTGCTTAGAGGATGTCACTGCTTTTTCGAGGGTGCCGGCTTGCAGTGGAGGTCGGGGTCTACCAGTTGGCCCCACACAGCAGGAGTTCAGGGCTGTCGGCTGGCCCCGTGCGGTGGGGATTCAGGGTCTGGGGCGGGCAGCTGGCTGGCCTGGGCGGGCAGCTGGCTCACCCCACGTGGAGGGGGTCTGGGCTCAGGATCCGGGCTGCCGCTGCCCTGCCACCTGGTGAAATACATATGTGGCCCACACTGATAAATAAGTTGAGAACCACTGCCTTATGGAGTTAGGGTACTAGGCAAAGTAGTATTGCCAGCTCCCTCAGTTTTAGCATGAGTCTCAAATGTACATATTCAAATTCCAGCTCCTGGAGTCCTGTGATTACATGATGATCTCCATCTTTGTTTAAAAAATAAAGAAATGAGTTTCTAGCCTTCATGATTGCAGAGAAAAGCTTCAAACATGAAGTCTAAAAGGGAGTGGGAGAAGCAAATAAAAACTCAATTTTTTTTAAAAACATCATTATTTTTAAGACAATCTTGTGGTTTCAGGGGCTGGACTCACAATTTTTGAAGGCTTGTCATTGGCAGTACTGCTTGAATAAAGGCAGCAGAATCAGGCCCTAAATTCAGCTATATTAGCTGGAATGAATAAAAATAAAAATTACCAGAAATTTTAAAAGAAATTATTGGATTTAATTAAATCCCTGTACTCAAGTCAAAATTATTTGACCTATTTAGTTTGTAATCCTGCAAAGACTCACACACTTAATTTTACCCATGCGGGCATTCTTATTGTCTTAGGTGGAACTTCCCAAGAACAAAATAAAAGATCAGGGCCTTAGATTTCCAGTAGATTTTCTTCAGTGCTACATGGTGAATTTAAAATGAGTATTCTGTTTGTTAGCTGGAGTTGAAGCCAAGAATAACGTTCCCTTTAACTTGGTTTTTGATCATGTTTCATTTGTCATTTCTTCTGAGAAAAATCTGATGAGAGTTTTTTGGAGGTAGTGTTATAACTAACTGGAGAGATTAGAAAAACCATTTTGACAGCTCAGTCAATATACAACAAGATAATCTTCTCTTTCTAAAAATACAAACACTGTGAGCCTGTTGACAAGTCGCATGGAAGTGGTAGTGCCAGGCTGCAGGTGAAGATTAAATGCCCTTTGAAAACAGGTCGGAGCCAAGCCTTTTAAGAGCAAGGTTGTTGGGTTGTTGGTTTTTCTTAAGCTAAGATAATAGGTTCGCTTTGGTAGCTCAAAGGAGAAGGGAATCTAGTCTATGTTACTAAATATGTTAATAGCTATTCCAGGAATTTGCTATTTAGGGCTTTATAGTAGGGTGACTCAATACTGTTATGTAATTTAATGTGGAAGAACGCTCATTGGGACTCAGATTTTACTGGCTGTTAGGATAGGTGATCATTAGAAAACAATGTCAAATCTGTGTGCCTAAAATGATAGGCTCTTAAGTCCTTATAAGAGCATCTAAATAGGTGGCCCAATTTTCAAAAGTGCTGAGAATTGGGTATGCCTAGTAATTCCAGAGGATAAAGAGCAGTTTATTATGAGCCATGTTCTGACACACAATCCTGGTATGAGGAACATGCTGTTAATTGTTTTGTGCATCACATTAGAATCTTAAAGGGATGTAATTACCACATCTTAATTTATTTAAAAAATATTCATGCAGTTTATTGTAAGGGATTTGGCTCCAATGGCTGATTTGAAAGTTCGAGGATATACTCTTTATTTTTAGCTAGTAATATAAATGGAATCCCCCACTTCTGCTTCTCCTCCACTCTCAAGAACTCTGTCCCGATGACCATCCCTATGGTCAAGGAGGGCTGGACCTATGTCAAAAAATGGCCAGAGGACTCATTAGAGAGCAGTGTAACAGATTTCTTGCTGCTTTTCCTCAAGGCAAGTTTCCTGCCAGTCTACTACAAAAGGATTGAATTAGTCTTTGTTGTCACTGGCCAGCTGCAACTATTAGTAGAGCTAATAAAAAAACATTCTAATGTTGCAGAATGCTTGATTATGGTTGGGGTAAAACAAGACAGAAAATTATGAAGGATGAGTTTGTGCAGTGTTAGCCAGAGGTTCCTCCTTCATGTATGGTGCTATTCTGTGAATGCCTGATTCCTTGGAATACCGTAGGGTTGTTCAGGTTGCCTGTTTTTTATTAAGGCAGGGTTTCCATTCCACTTTAAACTTAAACATAGCATATAAACCAACAGGCATTTCAGTCTGTGTTTTGTACGTTGCAAAGGGCCAGGTAGTGAACTCCTTTCTCACACTGGAGAACAGTTACTCCCATTGTCTTCAGTGGGGTCTATTTTTGCATGAAAATGCTTATCAATATAAGTAACATATTCACAGTCTAGTCTTCCCCTCTTCCTGGTGTGCACAAAGAGATCATTTGGTAGCTTCTCCTTTATTACTCTTGACTATAATCCTGGGGAGAAGTTCTGTGACAGACATGCAGATTTTCTTTTATCTTTCCTTCACTCCAAATATCTTTTGCTTGCTCCATTTCTTTTGGCCTGTTCCACAAGAGATCTTTACCCAGCTTGCTGGCTAAGTACAGCTGAGTCTGCCCAGGAACTATCATAATTTTCTGCTGATATTGGCCAGCGGTACATCCTACCTCTCTACCTGCTCCATCAGAAAAAAGAGGAAGCAGGGAAATATTTGGGACTCAGAGGGGTATCTGTAAGGCACCCCTTATTGAAGTCAATGGTGAAACTCCCATTTATTTCAATAGAGCCAAGATTTCACTCTGTGTCTCCTGGGACTACTCCTGAACTGGCGCAGATTAGGCACAGCCCTGAACAAGGGGCAGTGTGTAAGGACACCATCTAGCCCTAAGTAGAAAAAAAAAATCCCCAGCAGCTTGACTTGCCACTGAAATAAGCACCAAAGCTCAAAATTTGGCCTTACATGTGTCTGTTGTGATGGAATTATGACTTTTTTCCCCAATATGCCCACTTCCTTTTATGATACCTGGTAAACTGAAACTCTTAAACACAGATCCAGACAAGAACAGTATTTGCACGGCACCATGCTGACTTTCTCAAGCTGATTTTAGGAATATGTTCTCTTCTTGATGCATTGGACAGAATGGCGCATGGCCTGCAGAGGGCAAAGGAAGCTTTCTTCATCTCTTGTGATTTAGGTTTGTCTGTCCAATGGAAGTACAATTGGGTTGGCTTTAGGGCAGCAATGCCCAGCTCTCCATGAGTATGTCTACATTTCAGTTCGACACCAGCGGCTGGCCCATGTCAGCTGGCTTAAGGTGCTGTTTATTTGCAGTGTAGATGTTCGGGCTCATTCTGGAGCCTCCCCCAGAGAAATGGCTCCCACTTAGCTGTTTCAGTGCAATAAAAACAACTTGTGATACAACTGAGGCTATGGAGGAAAGTTTTTATTTTGTTGCCTTGAATAGCATGAAGGAGACAATACATGTGGCTCTAATAATAGAGGAAAACTTTTATAAGCTGGGAGATAAATAACGCCAAAGGGAATGTGCATATTTTGGCAAGAGAGGAATAAGACGGATTTGAGGGCCCTTTTATTGCCCTCTTGCCATCAATAAAATATCCTTTCCCAGAGTTCCCATTGCAAGTGTGAAAGTAGAATGAATTATATTATAAGAATAGAAAGGTTTAAAGAAATGTTGTCTGTACCTTTAAGCAAAATTGTTGGAATGTTGCAATCCAGGTGTCAGGAATACAGACATTAACATAGAACAATTGCACCATTTAAGGGCAATTGGTGAAGTATTAGCCTTAGATCGATAACAGTTAGTAAGGAAGTGGGATATGCATGCTGTAGCCCAGGTGATTTTTACTGTTTTTGCGTTCTTTGTCCCTTTGTCTAATTCCCGCTCTTTTATCTGTATAAATAAGACTATTTAGGCCTTGCATGGCTGCTCACATTATCTGGATGTATTAGCAGAACTCTGTGCTAATAAAACAGAGTGGTCTGATAAACTGTGAGTCCTGAGTTTAACTTTGACACAAGAGATGTTAAGTGTATGGAAAAATGTCTATGGATAGAAAGAAGTATAAGCAGACGACGCTGTGACATTACGCCCCATATTCTTCATATTGTTATGATATGATTATGGCCTAATTATGACGTGTTTTATACAAGATGGGTCATGTGAGATATCATTGAAAAAGTTATGATTTACTGAATATGATTATCCTATTTGCATGCATGTCTCATTTTTGTATCTGAAGTTAGGAATATTGCCTATACATCTACTACACATGTTTTTATACACAGGGAACACCCACTAGACAGAATTCAGTCAGTCTAGATGGCTCACTGGGAACGGGCCATTAGGGAGAGCAGTAGGTCTTAAAAGATGCTAATCGCCCACTGGGAAGCCTTCCTGAGAGGCCTTCCTGGGGGTGCAGCAAACAACCTCTGAGTTACGGCTCCGGGGGCATGTGACCAAGTCACCTGGTACTGGACTCCAGATAATACTAGTGTTTCTCCACTGACCGGTGGGAATCAAACGGGGAGACAAAGGATTCCCGCCATATGCAAAAATTATTTAAGGCGGGGGAGTGACATCATCGTGCTTGGTTCGTCCCTGACTCCTCCTCCAAGAAAGAAGACTGCTGGAAACAGCTGAGAAACAAAAAGACCAAACTAGGGGAAGGGCTGTACACAAGCTAGAGGGGTATCTAGCCTGTGAATGGAATATCTGGAGTTTTAAGCTTGCAAGCAAGTGCAGCTTGCCTTCAAGACTCTCTGCAAAATGCCTAGAACAGCATTTAGGGTGAGAATTTTCTGCTCATATCCAATTTTGTTAGTATATTAAGCTTAGATTGCTTTTTTGTTTTATTTGCTAGGTAATCTAATTTAACCCGTTTGCTGTCCCTTATAATCACTTAAAATCTATCTCTGGTAGTTAATAAACTTGTTTTGTTTTGTCTAAAACCAGTGTGTGTGGAAATCATAACTTTGGGCAGAAAGCTGTGTATATCCCTCTCCACTTTGAGGAAAGGGGTGAATTTCATGAGCTTATGTTGTACTGTTCTCTGTGCAGTGCAAGATGGTACAATTTTGGGTTTACCATCTAGAGGGATGTGTGCACTTGAGAACTGAGCAACTCCTTAGCTGAGCCTTCTATGCAGAGCTGATTTCAGTGTCTGTGTGTTTCTGCAACTGGGTGTGTCCCTATCCATGTGCTGGTGAAAGTGTGAGACCAGGAGCGTGTCTGCAGCTTGTCACAGCTTTACAGGGTGAAAGGGAGCCCAGGCTGGTAGATCAGGTGGGCTCAGTGGTATCCCAGACCTAGGTGGCACCCTGAAAGGGGAGGGGAGGGGAGGGGAACCCATCACAGATGCATCATTTTCTGTGTAAAATTATATAATAATTTAGCATTATAATTGTGTCATTGATCTTAGGTTTTTTTGTTATATACAATGAGGAGTGGAGTTAAATATTCAGCATTTGATTTCACTTGGATGTACAGGGAGTGGAACTGGCCCCCAGCATAAGGGCATTCCCTGGCTAGTACAATCTTCCATTACCGCCACCCTGGCATCCCTCGATGTAGGATGAGCTTTGGAGAGAGAGAGGGATATGGCCAAACTGCCCTATGCCCCAAATAGTCTCACCTTGGGGAGGACCCCTAAGGGGCTGCTGCAGGCAGAGTGTAAATTAGAGCAGTCCTGAGCCTGCTCTAATTTATCCTGAATCCCAGACTGCCCCTAAGAAAGACTGAGGATTAAGAGGCACAAAGGTACATTAAAGTCACCTCTGCCTCCACCACTTTCTCCTCTTCCCACCTCCCACCCCAGTTCTTGTACTTGGCAAAAGAACAGAAGAATAGAGAATCAAGGCATTAGAGTTTGGGAATAGCATTTGATAGTGTCCTTTTCATCTTTAGGTTTGAGAACATCTAAATGCTTCCTCTTCTTTCCCCTTCTTTATTTATAATACTGAAAAATAAATACTCATTTTGAAAAAGAAATCATGCAAATAATTGGCATCATAATTCATTGCCAAAGCTTTCTCCAGACTTGATTAAATGCTATACATTCTGTCTTGTTAACCTACAGTAAGTGTCATTTCATTTGTGTAGTTGTAGCCACGTCATCCCAGGATATTAGAGAGACAAGGTGGATGAGGTAATATCTGTTATTGGACCAACTTCTATTGGTGAGAGAGACCTGCTTTAAGCTTACACAGAGCTCTTCTTCAGCTTTCTTTGAAGTGTCATAAATCATTATTTAAACTGGTCCTACCCATCTTTCCTAACTGTGGTCTTATGGCAATAACATGTAGGATTTTATAGCACCTCTCTGCGGATGAACTGAGCACACTTTTCAAACATTTAACCCCCTGTCGTATCCTCATCTTTAACCCTTCAGCTGTTTTGTGTTTTATGTTGTAAGCCCTGTGGGGCTGTACACTGTGGCATATTAGTACATGGAGTGGGAGTATGGAAAACTGGGTTCTATTCCTGGCTCTGCCACTAACCTGCTAGGTAACCTTGGTCACGTCATTTAACGTCTCTATGTTTCTGTACCAATTGTTTGCCTTGCCCATTACACTGTAAGTTTATCAGGGCATGGACTGTCTTTTACTTTTACTTTTACCAACACAATAGGACTCTGAACTCAGTTAAGGTCTTTAAATGATACTGTAATGCAAATATTAACAATAATCTAATCCTAATCCTGATTGGAACCTTTGGGCTAATACTAATCAGCCTCTTGGTACCCTTGTGAAGTACTATTACCATCTCTTTATGTATAAGGAAAGGGAGACTGTTATCTTACTTGCCTAGGGTCAAACAATGAGACTCGCAATAAAATCCAGCAGTCCTAATTCTTTGTCCTGTGCTGTAACCAGTAGGCCATATCCTTGTCCAGTTCTCATAGGGTGATTACAACTTGGGCAATATATCAGGATTTTTAACTGCTGCTTGGAACTATCCTTAAAGGAGAATTGTTACTTAAATTGGAATAACTATATGTAGAGTATAAGTATAGGGTTGTGTCCCTTTAAATAGCTTGTGAGCCCTCTAGTGGCATTCTCACACTATTTAAAAGGCTGCTACCCTATTCCTATAAACTGCACTATCAAATGGGTATGTTTCTGAGATGCTGATTCTTCATCTGGCCTTGGAAACAGAGTAGTTAATTATTAGAAGACTTAGATCAGAGACATAGTTTGTAACAGTGTCTGATTTCCATGAAACATGATCTGGTCTTGGTTTTTAAAAAGCAATTTATTAAATTCCATCTGTTTAAGGAAAAAACCCCCTCAGAATTTCGTTTGTTGTGTTGTCTAGCTTCCAAACAAGGTTCAGCTGAACTTCACCAAGCAATTATTTGAGCTGATGTCAAACACTGTCTCTTAAATATACAGAAGTTCATTAGCCTCCATTCAGTCCCCCCAGTTTGTGTTCCTCTCATTGGATCAAGAACATTTCAGCAAAAGATGCTTGAAGCTTTCTAAAACAGTGGTCAAATTCTCTGCTGGTTTACATGGGCTGAAACCATACTGAAGTCAACGGAGCTACACTCATTTATATCAGCAGGGGATTTAGTCCAGGAAAGTGTGAGACGTACAGGAAACAAAATAACTGCTGCTATCTGTTTGTGTTTATGAATGTAGCGTGGCATAATGTGGAAAATGAATTTAATTCTGCATTAATAAGTGAAGCTCTAATTTAAAAAGCTCATTGACTTGTGTTTGTCATTCTCTGGAATGTGTACAGTATTATAGAGCCCAGATGAAAAGACAATTAATAACATTCGAGCAAGAGTAGGAAAATGTATCTCATTTGAGTCATCAAATATAATTATTAAACTGAAGAGAAAAAAAGATTTAAACTTGCTACAACCGGTGCAAGTTGTTAGAGTTCTGAATGGTGGGAAACAGATAACTGACTTGGGAGTCCTTAAGTGATTTCAGATGAAAGACCAATGTCAGTGTCCTCTTACCTGCCTGAGAACAGTCTTAGTACACAGCGTGTTTATTCTTGTTCTTTATGACTAATCAATTTCCTGGTGCTTCTTTCTTGATCACCAAGTGTATGTAAAGGTACTAAAAATGCAAGTTTGTCATAGGAGGATTAAGTTACAGTGAACTCGGATCACTTTCCATCTATACAAGGGTTTAATATGCTTTAAATTATGTGCATTGACTTCTCGCCTTTTGTTGATTCGCCTTAACTTTCCTGAGTGTCTCTGTAGATATGGCCTACAATATAGCCATTACAAAGGTCTTACACTTCTTTTGTATAACTACAGGCGTCCCATGCAATGGACTTTTGAGCTCTGTATTTATCATTTTAAAATTTGTTGAGAAAATGATTATCTTAGTAAGTCATTTTGGCTTAAATGATTTCACACCAGTTGTGAGATCGCAATATGCAAACAGACTGGCCTTTTGGATACAAGTGTGCCAGAACTGAAATGTACACAGAAGGAGGTAAACAGTAGTTGATGAGATTGTGCAACTATTTTCCATTTCTGCTATTGTGCGGGACTGGGCTATAATTTGTTGATCAAATGACCTTTGGAAAAACTATTTTGGCTCTTAAATTGGTAGATTTATATAGACGAATAGGAGCATGTATGTACAATACCAGGTTGATTGTTTCAGGTTCTTTAAAGGAACATTCCATTCATGATGGTCTTTATTTTGGACTCGATTGCTGACACTATGAACAATTGCTAAGTTATTTCTTCCCTGTCCAGTAAAACTTAATTCAGTAACTGTGAAGTTTTAGATGCTATGATATCTCCTCAGTGCATGAATTTCAGATATGGTAATTGTTAAGCAGAAAATATAATCATGCAATGAAACAATCATGATTTGATGTAGAAATGCTGCTCCAAAAAGATATAAACATCCGCTGACCACTTTAATTTCCTTGCTCTTTTAAGATGATCTAATGCAAGGAGGCATCATAAAGCCAAGTTGTCCTCATGCCAGTTGCAGTAGAAACTGACAAAATATTTAGACAGCTTGTTCTCAAGCAAATACATATGCTGGGAAATCAGATGAACGTTCTGATGTATCTGATAACCAGTACATTTTGAGATCACAGATCATCACGGGTGGCCAAACTCCTTTTCAGCCACGTGAGCCGCAGTGTGATTAGTAACAAACTCTAGGTTTTGTCTCACTTGCCAACAAACTGAGCTGCCCGGGGCCATCTGGCCATACCCTGCTCTCTTATTTCCCAGCAATCTGTCATTCATGGCAAAACCCTGTTGATTCCACCTCTACCATCTCTCCAGTCGTTGCAGCTCGCAACAGCCTGCGCAAACACAAGTGGACGGTTGCAGAGGCATGGTCCCACCATGTGGTGCTAGCCTCCACTGCCCACTTGATGCATTTTCAAACAAGCACCATTATACTCATAGACTCATAGACTCGTAGGTCAGAAGGGACCAATATGATCATCTAGTCTGACCTCCTGCACAAAGCAGGCCACAGAACCCTACCCATCCACTTTTATAACAA
>NC_133782.1:10704179-10764887 GCF_003597395.2 Chelonoidis abingdonii
TCTCTGAACCTGTTCCAGTTTGAATTCATCCTTCTTAAACATGGGACACCAGAACTGCACACAATATTCCAGGTGGGGTCTCACCAGCGCCTTATATAACGGTACTAACACTCTCTCTCGTACTGCCCCATACCTTTGGGAGGTGCTCCCTGTAAACATCCCTCACTATCCACCTTCACATTCCTCCTCAAAATTCTCCTTTGCTGAGATGCCTATGAAAAACTTGACAATGGTTAGGCTGTCGGTGTGCAGAGACCACTGCCTATCACGGTGACCAATACTGTCTCATTGTTCACTTGTACTGCACCATTTGTCTCTAGCCGTCTGTGACATTGAGCCAGTAAAGGTTAAACAATCAGTAAGATGGGTGACCTACAAGCAACCCTTAAGGACATATCAAAATGGCATTGAAATAGTAAATAGGACCATTCCTTGTAGATAGTCATCAAAGCCATGTTAAGTAGAATCAAATCCTTAACGTGTTTGCTTGTATTAAGGGCACAAGAGCAAACTATCCAACTGTGTAGCAAAGATAGAAAGTATGGCAAAAGACCACCCTTGCTTGACCAAGTGATCTTCAGTGATCTGAAAATCAAAAAAAAGAGCCTACAAAAAGTGTAAACTAGGCCAAATTACAAAGGATAAATATAAACAAATAACAAAAGTGTGTAGAACAAAATTAGAAAGGCCAAGGCACAAAAGGAGACCAAACTACCTAGAGACATAAAGGGTAACAAGAAAACATTCTACAAATACATTAGAAGCAAGAGGCAGACCAAGGACTGGGTAAACCCATTACTCAGAGGCCGGGGGAGGGAATAATAAGAGAAAATGTGGAAAAGGCAGAAGTGCTTAATGACTTCTTTGTTTCGGTTTTCACCAAGAAGGTTGGTGGGGATTGCGTGTCTAACATAGTAAATGCCGATGAAAATGAGACAGGATCAGAGGCTGAAATAGGCGGCAAGTGGTATCATCAAGAGGCGTCGCAGCCGAATTTCTGCGGCATTTTGGCGGTGACACCTCTCGACGACGTCGCTTGCCGCCAACAAGCGACGTCATTGAGAGGCGTGGCCGCTGAAACACCGCAGAAATTCAGCGGCATTTCAGCAGATGCTCCACCACTAGCCAGGACGCGGGAGCATTTAGATGCCCCTGCGGGCGCCATGGTGCCCACGGGCACTGCGTTGGGGACCTCTGCCTTACAAGAATGAATACAACTAGTCTACCTCTTTATGCATAGGAAATAGAAGATTAGCTTCAAAGCAACAATCTGCACTACCTATTCTTCATTGAGGGGAGGTCCTGTTGTGACAATTGCTGTCAAGAGGCTTGCTAGAGAACTATAAAGAAAGCTTTGGGCCTGATCCTTTTTATCTCAGGTCTGCTTAGACTTTAACAGTGAAGGTCTAAGCCACAAGACTGAGGTCTCCAGGTTTACTCTGGATTTACCCTGGAATTCTCAGGAAGAACTTGAACAAACTCTACACCTGGATGGCCTATTGGACTATAACCTTTTACACTGATTCCAGAAAGACTTTTACAAATGAGCAGCCTCACCATCTATGCTATGAAACTGGCCTATGGACTTTTCATATATCTGTAAAGACGCTCCCCGACATACGCAAAGCATTCTGTTCCGGAACGCTTTACGTAACTCAGAAATGTGTACCTGACAATTACAGAACTTTTTCCGTAAGTGCGGATTTGCGTACGTCAGGTTTGCATAACCCAGGGGGCATCTGTATGTGTATTGATCTTTTAACCACAGCAACTCTCTTCTTTCTTTTTCCTTTTATTACTAAACCTTCGGTCTTAGTCAGGAGCGGCTCCAGGCACCAGCACACCAAGTGTGTGCCTGGGGCGGCAAGCCACGGGGAGCGCTCTGCAGGCATGCCGCCGAATCCGCGGGACTGGGGGCCTCCCACAGGCAAGCCGCCGAAGGCAGCCTGCCTGCCATGGTTGGGGCAGCAAAATACCTAGAACCGCCCCTGCTTATAGTCATTAAAGAATTGGCATCTGCATGATATTGGGTAAGATCTGAGACTCGTATTGATCTCGGGATAAGTGTCCAGTCCTTTGGGATTGGTGGACCTCACATAGGATAAATCAGGTTTTCAATATCCCCTCACTATTTTAGACTTGGTTGTCTAGATGGAAGTCAAGGGCTGGAATGCTTAAAGTGGACTATATTTGGTGATCAGTGTGGCATTACAGAAGCTGTTTTGTTACTGGCTTGATGAATCTTAATTATAGAATAAAACGCCAGTTTGGAGAGATTGTCTGCCCTGTTCCTTGCAGTCTGCCCTGAGTATAGCATTATCAGCGTGACCCATCCAGGCACTCGGTCACACCATCGGCTGTCTTCTCTTACACTTAGATTGTCAGCTCTTTGGGGAAGAGACAGTCTTTGGTCTGTGTTTTTACAGCACTCATCACAATATGGTCCAGGTCCATGATGAGGCGCTACAGTATTACTTCTGCTACCACTAATGATGATTGTAAAATGTTGTAGATAGGCTACGGTGTAGCAGCTCTCGCTCTGATTCGATATTGTGTAAATCAAGTGATCTCAGTGGAGTTACTCCTGATTTACACCAACATAAATGAGAGAAGAATCAGTCTCTCAGTTGCTCTGCTGTAACATAGTTGCAGCGTTTCTACTGCAAACCCAGGTGCTATGCCAGGCTGCAGCTGCAGAGGGCAACACCTTGGCTACTGGACTCTCCAGTCAAGCAGTTTTTGTATCTCTTGTAATTTTCAGTAGAGCTGCAGAGGCAATTTTTTTCCCCCTATGAAAACTTCAACAAAAAAATAATTTGTTTTCATTTAACTTTTCTTCAAAATTTTTCTCTTTTGAGTTGAAAACCATAACATTGTTAGTAAAAGAATTTTTTGGCAATTGATTTTTTGTGGGGCGGGATGGGGAGAATCGCCACCATCCCCTTCACAACCCAAATTTTTGCCAGAAATGGACGATTTTGGTGTGATTTTCTGTTATTCCAAAAAGCCATTTTCCATTTTTAAAAAATGGTTTTAATGGAATAGTTTTGACCAGTTTTACTTTTTAGTACTATACGATTTACTAGCAAAAGGGATCTGAGGTGCTTCACAATATATGTACAGCTGAAGCATGCAGAGCAGAGAGCTCACAAAAGGGGAGCTCTACTTCAGAAGCTTTATTCTGTTACATTGTCCGTGTAAAGTTTTTCCTTTTTTCTCTTCTTGAATCTTCTCTTTGGTTTTACGATTGCACGAGGTAGTCCTTGCATTGCAATAAAGAGAGCACTTGTCCAGCTTTCAAAGTGGTCATTGTTCTTCTATATAAATGCACTTAGTTTTAATACATATTTAGTTGAAACAATATATCCTATAGAAACCACAGGAAAATGTAATAATAAACTGGCCTTTATTGATAGGAATTATGTAGGAGGAATGGGTTACCAAATGAAATGATCAAGTGTTTGTCTCTTGGATTACTACAGTACAAGTTAACACACCTGATAGTACTTCTAAGAATTCCTTTCCATAGACATATGTCAGAACATGACTTTGATGCCTTCTGTTTCCATGAATAATTATTAACATAATCTAAGGTATAAAACCACAGGACTTCTTCATTTTCAAGAGAGTTTTCAGAAACATTTTGGAGAATGAGGCAAAAAGACTATCAAAATTCTCAGTATCCGTCCATCTGGAATGCTTTTATCTTCTTCCACTACGGTTGCCCTCTTCTCTTACAAATACTTGCTTGAATCTCAGTAGCTTGTTGCAGTTTGTTTGGGATAAACATTTAAATCCTGTAAGACAATAAATGTTTGACATCTATGTTCAATGTCCTTGTCCTGGGTATTTTTGTTAATGGAAATCTGATGCTGTTACCTTTCTTATAGTTCGGTGCAGTTTTCCAGCCTGGAATGTGGTGATGATCTCCAGTGTGTATACAAAGGATTATTTTTAGTAACCAAGTTTAAAATCTTTGATACAAATTTGCCATAAATTAAATTAATTCGACAACTTCTTCAAAAGTGAATTTCAACTCTGGATCATCTTTGCTCTGACCTGCTTCTTCATCATTTTTCATTCTTTCTAATTAAAGTTTTGTTCTAGTGGTTTAATCCTTCCTGTTCTTTCTACTGATTATCTCTTGTAGTCCTAAATCTTTGTTCTCTGCTCCAGCTGTGGGATCTTCCAAGCTAATTAGTCACTCTGACTAATTTTCATTTTTTCATCCAAAAGCACCGGTGTGGACAGCGCTATATCAGCCGGACAGCTTCTCCCACCAACATAGCTACGCCCTGGTGGACCTGGAGTAATTAAGCCGCCGGGAAAGCTCTCTCCCATTGGCTTGCAGCGGTTACATTAGAGAACTTACAGCAGCGCAGCGGCATCCCTGCAGCTCTACCACTGTAAACTCTCTAGTGCAGCCATAGTCTAAGTTACTCAAGGGTGTGAAAAAATCTGCACTCCTGAGTGGCGTAGTTAAGCCAGCATAACCCTCTTGGGGTGATGGATACCTACACTGACAGAAGAGTCCTTCCTGGCGGTATAGGTAGTGTCTAAAATGAAGTGCTACAGTCCATCTGTCTCTGTGTGTGTGTGTGTGCGTTCACACATACACCGAGAGAATTGCCAGCGAATCAAAAAATCCAGTGTTCTCACAGCTCTATTCAGTAACCGCTTGTGTTTCAGACGTATCCATCGTGTCCTTGCTATAACACCAGCTCCTTGATTTATGAAACCCTATTTCCGTTGTTAGAGAGAGTGATTCTATTTTCTAGTGTGTCTATCTGTATATGCTCACATCAAGGGGAGATGGCTTTGCTTTAACTAGTTTCACTTCTCAGTGTGAGAATTGAGCTTTGGGTCTCTTTTGTGTGGAATGGGAAGTATTAACAGAAAGAAACATGAGGTAGGGGTAGGAGAAAAGCTTGTATTTTATGTAGCAGAAGAGAGAAGAGTCACAGGAGAAGCAGGAAGATGTAAAAGGAAGGAAGATTTGCTTGAAATATCTCAGTACCAATCTTTGTGTCTTGAGACAATGCCACACTATGGGCAGTAGGGTCTTGCCTTGCCCTGTCCATGAGGAAGGCACAAGGCTGTGAACCCCTTCATTCACTCTGAGTCCTACGTCTTTCTCAACGTTGTGGGTTTTAAATACCATTGTTAAAACCTCTGGTGTCTCCAGAGTGAAAACACTAACTACTGCTACTCCACTAACTCTCATATGAACAGGGGTGCTGGGGCAATTTGTAGACTGGGGGTGCCTCTGATGGAAACCATGTATTTGGTGCTTGTTGTTACTGCTTCAAGCACAAGCACCCCCAGCATCCCTAGGTCCAGCACCACTGCATCTGACCCCCACCCAGTTCCATCCTGCTATCACACTTCTTGCTTCCAGCCCATCTGAAGATGTTTGTTTGTTTGTTTTCAGGGACAGGAGGTTACTTGTTTAAATAAAGTTGCTTTCATTTCTCACTCCATTGTTCAGGGGCAATCAGGAACAGTGTTTTCTCCAATGATGGGCCAATTTTTGTTTCCTGACAGAGGGAGTGAGATCCGAAGAAACAGCTGCTTTTCCTGCTCTGCACCTATGAACCTTGACAGGAGCAAAGGAGGAAAGAAATCTTAATTCTACTTAAAGATGCTGGAGGCAATTCTCATCCTTATTTTTTCAATCCCTTGAAACAGAGACACAGTTATTAAAATGCTGCCCGTGTCTGTGTGCATAGTGCATGTGTTACTAGGGGCCCATTCACCTCACTGCAGTAATAGGCATGTATGCTAACTGAGGCATTAGCTTCAAATCTCCCATGAAATTATGTCCCCAGGCACATTCTCTACCAATTGGCACTAGTGAGCACCAGCAGATATATTGTTACATAAAGTTCTGTACCGATGCATTATCTCTCGGCTACTGCAGCTCTGCATTGTCTTGCTCGTAATTTCAGCAGCCCCAAATCTTGTGTGTTGCTTGAGACTTTTTTGATGCAGTGACTAATAGCTTGAATATTCAGACACAAGTCTTTAGTTTTGACCTAGCTCACCAAGACACTCTCTGACTTTCCTGGGGCTTTGAGAGCCAATTCCAACACTTGTTTAAGACAATAGGAGTTTTGCACAGGATTGGGGCTTATGATGCGCTGCACAATATTTATGATGAGACAGTGGAATGATGAAATTTCACCCTACTTCTGCCTTTGAGGCTTGATCCTTATTTGTGCTGAGCAAAAGGAAGGTTAAGCCACCTTTCTCTCTGCCACAATCTGGATGGATTAAACTCGGCTACTGTGATTTACAGTGGCTGTAAGAGTCCCCTAAGTACCATTCTGCCAGGATATGATCTTTCTGAGTTCACTCCTTTCCGCTTTCTTTTTGCCCCTTTCTACACAGGGTGTATGCTTGGGGCGGGGGGGGGGCGGGAAGGAGAGGCAGGTGGTATAAAGACTGATGTGCACTGGTGAGCGTGTCTCCATTGTACCGCTGGGGTAAAATACTAGCTCTTCTGAAGTCAAAAGGAGTTCTCTGGAGCAGCACAAATGTGATTTAATCAGGGCTGAGGATCTGGCCCCTAGTGCTTTGTATCAAACTAACATTCAGCATCTGGTTTGGGTTGGGGGGCAATGGGGCAACCATCTTTACAAGGCATTAAAATTGAAAGTTAGTAGTAAAAGCTAAACTGTTTCTGAAATCCAACTTAATGGGTTTTTACTCCACATTACATCCAAAACTGAAAGGGACCTAGTTTCTACTTCTGGTTTGAAGCTGGCTGAAATGAAGAATAGCTCAAGAGGGTTGTGGTGTCCTCAGACTTAACTTTAGTCCTGGGTCATTCCAGGGGTGCTGGAATAGTGGGGGCCCAGTGGCCATGGCCCCATCACTTTTTACCAATTGTAAGGGTGAGCAATGGGAGGGAAGGGGTGGAGAGGAGCAAGCGGGGGGAAGGGGCTGCACAGAGAAGTGGGGCCATAGTTTGGGCAATGGTGGCACCCCTACCCCCCACTTTTAGGCAGCTTCCATCACCCCTGGGTTATTTTCAAACCTGAACTGTGAACCCTAACCCAGATCCAGACCCTGAGGTTCATCTGCAGCATGTTGTCTGGACAGGAGGGAATCATAGATTATTACGGTTGGAAGGGACCTCAGGAGATCATCTAGTCCAACCCCCTGCTGAAAGCAGGATCAATTCCCAAATCCCTAAATGGCCCCCTCAAGGGGTTAGCAGGCCAATGCTCAAACCACTGAACTAACCCTGGGTTAGCAGGCCAGTGCTCAAACCACTGAACTATTCCCCCCATGCTTCAAACTGCCAAATTACAAAAGAAATAAAGAATCAGTCTCTAAAAGCAGGCAATGTAATTCCAGCCTGGCTTCCAGAGTTCTAGTGAATATTTCCTTTTCCTGGGTTCATGCTCTAGCAGATATTGCAGATTCGTGCAGCTGAGTTGAGCTGCTCTATGTCACTTTAATTACCCAACTCCAATTGCTGAACTCCTTGTCTGTTTTATAAAGATGTAACTGCAGTCTGAATGAATTTGACAAGGGTACGGAAGTTTTTAATTTCCTGTTCTGGCTGTCTCTGGTTTTAATCCTTCTCAAAACGGGAGTTAAAAGAATGCATCTTGTATGCTCAGTCTCTTCAGACGGTGGAACCTCTTTCAGTACGTTACACTGGATACAATACGACAAGCGTTAACACTTTACAAAAATAAGAAACTTCAGATCTGGTCCTGGAAACGTATACACGCGGGTAACTTTCCACATGAGTCCCACTTATTTAGCTAAAACTTCAAGTCTGCAGGTGACTATTTTTTTTTCAAGGGCCTTTATCCTCACCCCACTTACCACATTCTACTTTGTGTGCTGTAAATATATAAAAGGTTTTATATATATATATACTGCAGCATCAGTGGTGGTATTTATTGTAGTTGCTACGTAGTTTGTAAGCTCTTTGAGGCAGGAACTGTCTTTTTGTTCTGTCTGTACAGCACCTAGCACAATGGGCTCCTCCTGGTCCATAACTGGGTCTCCTAGGTGCTACAGTAATACAAATAAGAAGTCATAATAATAATTGAGGGCCCAATCGGGATGAAGGCAGGCAGCATTGTGCTATATACTATACTATACTATACATACTCCTAGTAAGAGACAGTCTGCTTGCAGTCATGGTCTTAATCCTAGCCCAACCTGAAATCAGCACCCGTAGACATCCTGTGTGACCTTGGGAAAGTCATTTAGTCTCTTTGGTGTCCTAGTTCCCCTCTGTAAAATGGGATAATGACATTTCCTCCCCACCGAGGCGTGTTGGGAGTATAAATAGATTGACAATGGTGCGGTACTCGGTACTATGGTGATGAAGGCCATGTAAGTACACCGTACCCTCACTAGAACGCGCGTCTATATAGCACAAATTCCCATATAACGCTGTCGCGGCCATAGATCCCAAATTTAATTACTTTAATTGCAATTCATTTTAGCGCAGTCCCCGCGTTAACGCAGTAGCGTGCATGGATCCCAAATCCCACATTCTAGCGAGGGTCTGGTGTATCTGTGACAAACAGGTAGATAAAGAACAGTGTCAGATTTTTTAAGATGTAGTCAGGTTGCTTACCAACAATGCTTATTTTTGTTGGGTCCTCTCCAATGTTGAAAAATCTCCAGAGAATCACAGTGGTATCTGAGTACCTTCTTCATAGGATCAATAGCAATAGCAAAGACCTCTGCCACATCTCCCTTTTCAGGATAAAATCTCTGCTTGGGGATAGGATTTTTTTTAATATTGATTTATTTTTATGGATCTTGGAGTGTGTTAGTATTCATTTGGTTGGGGGGATTGTTTGAGTCCTTTGCTTGGGTAGGATGTTTGATTGAAAGAGGTGTCAATGTTATGTATAAAGCCCTAAAATACTTAGAATGAGTACATGCAGCAACTTTCATCTTTGTAAAACTATACCTACAAAGGCCCAAGGATTGTGAAATTTGAAATGAACATGAAATTAACAGAGTTTCTAAGCAAACAATGGGTATTATTTGGAAGAGGCAAGGAACTATAGGCCAAATTCTTCTTTCAAATACATGGTATAAATCTAGCATAACACCATTGGAGTCCATGCAATAATTCTATATTTACAAAGGTATAACACAGTAGAATCAGTCCCTATGATGCTTAACCTTGACTGACCTTTGTCTCACATAGTTTAAGTGAGAAGTGAATATTCTATCATGACAAGAAGCTGGTCAGTGTAACAGTCTGTACCAAGCAGCAAAGAGTCCTGTGGCACCTTATAGACTAACAGACGTATTGGAGAATGAGCTTTTGTGACATGCGTCCGGCGAAGTGGGTATTCACCCACGAAAGCTCATGCTCCAATATTTCTGTTAGTCTATAAGGTGCCACAGGATTCTCTGCTGCTTTTACATATCCAGACTAACATGGCTACCCCTCTGATACTTGACAGTCTGTACTAACTTATTCTGCAATAAAATTAACAGCATCTTCAAGTGCCAGACATTTTTAATGTTCCAAGGGCCTGGTCCTGTGATCATTTATGCATGTAATTTTACTCTTGTAAATTACTCACATCTGTAAATGTTTTCAGGATTAGGCCCCAAAGGAGTCAATGATGTAAAGAATACAACGATACATAGAGCTGATAATGGTGCTGAATTTATTACCCTGCAGCACTTAAACTGTCATCTTTTTTATTTGAAATCTTAGTGTTCAGAGTGTTATAACTGCAGTGAACATTTGCCCTGGGCTAGATCTTGATCTCTATGCTCGGTCAAGAGCATTTTGCCCAGCCTGCATTTTAGCGCCCATAAAACCAATCACCACTTGTCTTTTTCTGTCTGTGATACATAGTTAAAGGAAAGGTGTATTGTTGAGTCATCTGAAGTGGTGTATATAATTGCTATAACTATCAATCTAGTGGGGCTAATTCCTATCTCACACTGTTTTTTCATTGATATAACTCTTTTGACTTTAATATAAATTATTTCTGATTTACTCCAGTGGAGCTGAGAGAAGAATCTGGCCTGTTCTTCTTGTTCCTTGAAGCACAGAGATAATCAGAGAGTACACACCTACAGGGTACGGTGTTCATTTGGACCAGCCCATCAAACGAAGCAAAACTACAATACATAAGTCAAGTCTCCTAAACAGAGAGCACCAGCCTCACTGACTTAAATGAATATGGGCTGAAAAATATTGGATGGGCTTATCTGTGCATCAAAGCAGAGAGCAGCATAATGCCCAGATTTAAATATCCTTAGGAAATTAATGTTAAAATAAATAGCCCCTGTCACAGATCCACAGAATTGGTGCTATGGCCCTAGCTTTGGAACAGCCTCTGGGAGGGCTCCTTCAGTGAGCCACATCCCCTACGGAGTCTCACTCTTCCTTGAGGGTAAGCCCTATGGCGTCACCTCCTTAGGCTGGACTGCTCATCCTTCAGCACTCCTGCTTCCCACCGTTAGCTCCATTGAGCAAGTCCCACTGAGGAAAACTTGTACTATCACAGGCTACGTCTAGACTACCTGCCGTATCGGCGGGTTAAAATCAATTGCTCAGGGATCGATATATCGCGTCTCATCTAGACGCGATATATCGATCCCCGAGCGCACTTATATCGATTCCGGAACTACACCAACCCCAAAGGAGTTCCAGAAACAACAGGGGAAGCCGAGGACATCGATCCCGCGCGGTGAGGACAGGTGAGTAATCCGATCTTAGATATTCGACTTCAGCTACGTTATTCACGTAGCTGAAGTTGCATATCTAAGATCGATTTCCCCCCGTAGTGTAGACCAGCCCTCAGGGAGCGGCACATCTCCGACAGCATCTGCTGTGATATTGGCACAGCGTTGCCTAAACAGAAGGGTTTGTTAGTTAACTGGAACAGAACACAACACAGGAAAGTCCTTAGTTAGCAGAGAGAAGAAAGTTACAGCATGGTCCATCTGGGTTAGCCCAAATTCTCAGCCAACCTGTGTGTCCCCCTCTTGGTTCCTGCTCTATCCCCCTTTGTCCAAGTTTCTGGCCCGGTCTCACCTCTCCTTTGTTGTCTAGCTGGTCAAACACTGCTGGCTTCCTGCGGAGGGAGGACAATCTATGGTCATTCATTCCTAGGTGGCAAATGTCCTAGAGATTGGCTTTCCCATTGTCTTCATGGGAACTCTCCAATGACATGGGCCCCAAACTGGAGCCAGCTAGGCATCAACCATACCTGTGTGGTAGTCTGCCGAAGAGTAAACAACCCTTTTCCAGTTCCGAGGTGACAGTGCGGCATATAGGGGAAACTGAGCCACATATATTATTCATACAAAGTATTATAGAAAATTCCCACTCCATCACAGCCTCCCCCCCCACACCTTTATATTTAAAGCCCCATGCAGGGGCTCAGACCAAGTAAACTAGAAACCTTCAAAGGAGAGAGGTTTCAGAGTGGTAGCCATGTTAGTCTGTATCAGCAAAAACAATGAAGAGTCGTTGTAGCACCTTAGAGACTAACAAATTTATTTAGGCATAAGCTTTCGTGGGCTAGAACCCACTTCATCAGATGCATGAAGTGAAAAATACAGGAGCAGGTATAAATACATGAAAGGATGTCTATCAAGCATTCTTAAAACTGCAGTACCCACCTGGTGAAGTGAAGAAACAGATTGACAGAGCCAGAAGGATACCGAGAAGTCACCTACTACAAGACAGGCCCAACAAAGAAAGTAACAGAATGCCACTAGCCGTCACCTACAGCCCCCAACTAAAACACCTCTCCAGCACATCATCAAGGATCTACAACATTTCCTGAAGGACAATCCCTCTCTCTCACAGACATTGGGAGACAGGCCAGTCCTCACCTACAGACAGCCCCCTAACCTGAAGCAAATACTCACCAGCAACTACACACCACACAACAAAAACACCAACCCAGGAATCAAAACCTACTACAAACGCCAGTGTCAACTCTGTCCACATATCTATTCAAGGGAGTCGGGACACCATCATAGGACCTAGCCACATCAGCCACACCATCCGGAGCTCGTTCACCTGCACATCTACTAGTGTGATATATACCATCATGTGCCAGCAATGCCCCTCTGCCATGTACATTGGCCAAACCAGAGAGTCTCTATGCAAAAGAATAAATGGACACAAATCTGACATCAGGAATCAGAACATTCAAAAACCAGTAGGAGACCACTTCAATCTCTCTGGTCACTCAATAACAGACCTAAAAATGGCCATTGTTCAACAACAAACACTTCAAAAACAGACTCCAACATGAAGCAGCAGAACTGGAATTAATTTGGAAACTGGATACTATCAGATTAGGCCTGAATAAAGACTGGGAGTGGTTGGGTCATTACAAAACCTAAACTTAATTTCCCTAACACTAATTTCTCCCTACTGTTACTCACACCTTCTCTTCAACTGTCTGTAATGGGCCACTCTCTTACCACTTCAAAAGTTATTTTTCCTCACTTGGTATCCTGCTGTTAATTGATTTATCTCATTAGACTGATCTCACACCTGGTAAAGCAACCCCCATCCTTTCATGTATTTATGCTTGCTCCTGTATTTTTCACTTCATCCATCTGATGAAGTGGGTTCTAGCCCACGAAAGCTTGTGCCCAAATAAATTTGTTAGTCTCTCAGGCAGGGGCGGGCAAACTTTTTGGCCTGAGGGCCACATCGGGTTTCTGAAATTGTATAGAGGACTGGTTAGGGGAGGCTGTGCCTCCTCAAACAGCCAGGTGTGGCCCAGCCCCCACCCCAATCTGACACCCCCACCCCGATTGCCGCCCTGGGACACCTGCCTCATCCACTCCCCCCCTGCTCCCTGTCCCCTGACTGCTCCAGGAACCCCTGCCTCTAACTGCCCCCCGCTACCCCATCTAACCCCCCTCCGTTCCTGACTGATCCCGCAGGATCCCTGCCCCCATTCAACCCCCGTTCTCCGACCTCTAACTGCCCCACCCCAGCCACACCCCTGCCCCCGACCACCACTTCAAACTCCCCTGCCCTCTATCCAACCCCCTCCCCCTTGCTCCCTACCCCCTTACCGCGCTGCCTGGAGCACCGGTGGCTGGCAGCGCTACCGCCATGCCGGCCAGAGCACCGGGAAAGGCCAGCTCTGCAAGAGCCCCGCCACACAGAGCATTTTGCCTGCGGCGCAGCGAGCTGAGGTTGCGGGGGAGCGGGAACAGTAGGGGAGGGGTTAGGGGCCAGCCTCCCGGGCCAGGAGCTCAGGGACCGAGCAGGAAGGTCCCACAGGCCGTAGTTTGCCCACCTCCGCTCTAAGGTGTCAAAGGAGTTCAGATGATAGTGAAAATGTGAAGGGACTCTCTGAGGTATCTGCGGAGGGTGATTTCTATACCCTTGGGGAAATGAGGCTATATTAATTTCTAAGGAAAGGACATTTGTTGTGATTAATGATGTTGCAACAAAATTGCATTTCTCTGGCAGTTTTTATTTAGGAGGGATCTGCTGCTTTTATTAAAGCCAATGCATTGTGGTTTGCTACACAGACAACATGTCCATTACTTTCCCTTGGGGTGCATTGGAAGCGTATATTTTAATGTATTTGTTTCTTCATCGGGTACTCATTTACAAAGTGCACGTCTGCATAGGCTTTGGATTGGTGCATGGGAAAATATAGTCCTTTTCCAAAGTAGTTAGTCTGAGAGTAATTTAAATGGACACCTTTGTAGTCCATAGTATGGATGAACCTATAATAATTTGAGATGGCATTTTTTTTTGAGGCCTCAATGAGACATCAGGTTTGACTGGATTATTCCAAGGGCAAATCTGGCACATTTTATGAATCTAACAAACCAGTTGCTTCAAGATTTGGGATACACCAGTGAGGAGCTTTGGTGTGGAGAAGTGTATCAGATTCTGACGAATCCTCCCTAGCTCCCAAAACTGAGTCACTCACTTTGTGGTATGTTTTTTTAATAGTTATGAAACTTGGGAGTTGTGACTACTATCCCTTTGTTTATGGTAGCATGTGGGGGAGTCCCAAAACATTTCTCTGTTGTAAAATGAGTTTACAGTATGGAAAAGGTTGAGGAGCACTGTTACAGACCATACAGGCTTCCTGCAGTTACTCAGAAACCCTAGGTGCTTGATGACATATGAATCTGCAGGTGTGGCAATGACAGCTGTCACAGAACAGGAAAGGTTACATTTCTTCTGTTTGTAGTGTATGAGGTGGTTTATGTTTTGGGGTAGTTTCCATTGTTTATATCACCTTCTTTGGCTCTTTTAATAACAATTTTCACCCTTTTCCTTTTACTAACCATTAATTATTTTTTAATTTTATTTTGCCCATCGATTTATTGAAGTGCACAGATAGCTCCCCTCGTCACCATAGCTGAATGCCTCACAGACATTATTGAACCTAGTCTCATCTCCTGAGGTAGAGAACTAATGTTATCTCCATTTTTCTGAGAGGGAACTGAGGCACAGAGAAATTAAGTGACTTGCCCAGTGTCACATGGAAATTTGTGGCAGAGCTGGGGCTTGAACCAAGATCTTCTTAGTCCTAGTCCAGTACCTTAACCATAAGAATATCTTTCCTGACCATCATAACAAATCGGGGTATGTGTCCAGATAACCACCTAGCTGGCCACGTGTGTAATTGTGATAGCTGCCCACATATAAGTCCAGGTGTAGGTCTGACATATACAAATTCGCATCTATTTTTGTATGTGAAGTTGTGATTGCAAAGTTCCTAAAAATGTCCTGTAAGTGTAAGGCCTAAATATCTCTCTAAGTGTAAAGAAATTAAAGCAAATTATTCCCCTTCCTTCCACGACAATGCCCATGTGGGCCATATTAAAAATGAGGACAAGTGATTTTGTAAATATCTTTAAATTTGGTCTCCCAAAAGGAGAAGGACGCATACCTGCGTTTATTGCTGCAGTGCTAATTATGTGCTAAAGGATCTAGAGCCTTGTACAGTTGTCTCTCTTTTTCTTTTCCTTATTATTTAAACTGAAATAGATGAGGAATTAGGGCTATAAAAAATGAGGACCCTGTTAAGGGACATGGGTCAAATCCTGCTCAGTCATCCTTCAAGTGAGTAGGTCCTATTGAGTTCAAGAGGAAACTGAGTGATAGTCTCCTTTTGGGGGAAGAGGCAGACGTGGGATAAGTGCTGGAGGTGAGTTAGACCTGGCAGACTGGGGAGACAGAATTAAAGATTTCAGGAATGTAATGCATGGGGAAACACATCATTGGTCTTGTCAAAGTCAAAATGTCACATGAGCCAGCCATAAAATATTGCTTGGCTACTGCCCTCCTTGTAGCACTCAAGATGGAGATCAAAGGAAGACCCCCTACAACTACACAGAAGAGCCCAGAGGGGGTTCAAGCATGTTACCAAGGTAAATCCTCTGGGAGCTAATGAAATTGAAATTACTTTAGCCACAGTTTAAAGGTTAATGATCTTGCAATGAATAATATGACAGGATGTAAATTGCACTCTATCCAATGGCCAGATCTAGGCTTTTTGTCATCTGAATCGCTCACTATCTTTTAATTTGCAATTTTTTTATTGATTTGATAAAACACAGGAGTTTGAGCCCATGTTCAAGTCCACTGAGCCTTCCTTATCAGTACAGATGTTGAATTCTTTTCCTTCCACGATTTCTATATGTATCAAATATAATAATCTGTAATAATCCATATTATTTTTTAAAAAGCAAACAACCAAAAACACAGCAAAACCCCTAACTGCAAAGCAAGAAAAATGTTTAATGGATCCTTCCAACAACCTGATGGAGTGAGATTTGCTTTTCTTAATTATAACCATAAGGAGGTCTAGGAAGGATGGTTTTCTTGGTCTAAGGGGATGAACTGTCTGTTCACAGAGAAGAAGGCAAAAGTATTCAGATTTTTTGGCTGATGAATATTGGAGTTTTCTTGAGAAATATTCTAAGAAAGGGAATCGAGATTTGCTAGTGTCTCTCTGTTGTTTCAAATGTATTTTTACTATGACTAATGTGTCTCATGTCCTGGTTATTCTGGATTTAACCATCACATTGGTTTTTTTTTTCTTGCACTGGGCTGTTCTAGGATATTGTACAGATAGCCACCAGATTTTAGCTGGGAAACAACTGATCCCCCCAAAAACCATACACCCCCTCAACTGGTAATCCCAGAGGAAAATAATGCAAAATCCAGGAGAGACTTTCTGCAGCTGCTGCAGACACATGTGGAAAAAAAATTGGCCTGTTTCACCTCTTACTTTGCTGATGTAAACCAGATGCTAGTGGGCCAGATCCCGAAGTGCACTAGAGTAGAGCTCGGCACACCTAAGGAGTGGGGATGGGGTGATGGATGCTATATAGGCCGATGTACTGTGGATTGAATAGGGGCCTCCGGAGCTAAAAGCATGAGTTGCTACTGCTTGAGCTTAACTGTGGCTGTGACAGACTCATACCCCTCTGCAGATTGGGTGCAGAGGGGGAACCTGGAGCACTCATTCACCATTGGTTATGCAGAGGTTTCGTATTAGCCGTATTCACAAGAATGAATTTTGCTTACAAGTACAAAGCTTACCAGCCATTGGAGGAGAAGTTTCCTTTCTTTCCCACACTGACTGTACCTCCACAGCAATCCCTGTAACTTGCTTATTTTGGTCTCAGATGAGATGTAGAAAAATCCCACCCCTAGACACTCTGTCTTTATGAAAATAATCTTCTGTTTCGCTCTCATTCTCCTAGCTCAGATTTCATTTATTTAAAGTGTTATCTGTTTGAAATAGGCTGGATCCAAAGGCCTCCGTATTAATCAGCGATCTTGATTTCTTTAGCAGACCTCCAGTGCTGTGTTTTTAACTTCTTGCCCTTAGAATAAGTTTCCCTGCTGTTTTGTTGACATTTATAATATAATCCAGTTTGCAATAGGATGAACATAAAAAGTAGAAGTGTACTGTTGTGACATGCTGCTGATACTGTCAGCTCTGCACAGACCTGTTGGAAGGATATTTCACAATTTAGGAAATATATATAGTGTTTGGAAAATCAGACCCATGCAATGCAAGTCAGAACACAAGGACTCTCAAATTGAGCAGATTTATAGACCAAGACCACAGCAACTAAGGAAATAGAAAATTGAAGAGGTAGCTAGTAAAGGTACTTTAGTGGATACACGTGATACACAGTATTGCCACTCTTAAGTATTCAAAAATCATGAGATTTTTTTAAAAAAATTGATTATTTGCATCATATTTTGGAGCCTTGAGTGTTTATATGTTCAAGCTTCTTTCTTTAACCACAAGAGTTAGAAATTTCCTCTTAAAAAAAGAAATTAAAGCTGAGATTTTCATATAACATGACTCCAGGAGTTGGAGCTTTAAGAAAAGCACCATACATCTTTAAACAGTGTTAGAAGTAATAACTTTAGGCATTAATGGAGAAACTCCAGCCTGGATAATTCAGGTGGTTTAAGAATGAATTTCACTACTGTGTTGACATTCTGTTTCCTTTTAATTTAATTTGAAAAAAGAACAAAGTGCCAAGGATAAATTGACACGCATTTCAGCATAAGCAACTTTTTTGAAACCTGGAACACTTAAGCCTTAAGTGTTTACCTACCCCATAGAACAAAGTCTGGAACATTTCATCTACAATGTCAAACGAGGGGGTGGGAGGGGTAGACATAAGTATTTAATGGAACTGGTTGGGAAGTTTTTGATTAAATATTTTTTCACTGGAAAATGCTAATTTGTCAAAACTGTTTCTCAGGTCTAGGGTGAATGTTTGGAGTGGGAGAGGGAAGGAAAAAGTGACCCACTGAACCACCACAGGATAGATTATAGCCTGGTGGCTGGTGCATTCACCTGAGATGTGGATGAGCCATGTTTCTCTGCTGAATTTGGCAGACTTGATCTTGGGTCTCCCACATCCCAGATGAGTGCCCTGACCACTGGGTTATTAGCTATTCTAGCATGAGTGTCTCTCATTTTCATTAGAACTCTCAAAAGGTCTCATTTTCATTCTGCTGAAAAACTAAAACGAGTCTGAGAACCTCAATATTTTTTTGCAAACCGGAATTCTTGTTTTCTGGCCAGCCCTAGTCTTACGCTGTCATATGTGACACTGAAATATGACCTGTAATGTATAAACCACAGTTGCTAAACTATTACATGTTACCTTCCATGTCTGAGAAACAAGAAACATTTGCACTAACAATGACTTCTAGCAAATATTCATCCAAATCTTACTAATTTCCTGTGTTTCATACACATAAAATGCCTCCATTGTTCCCAGTTACCTAACCTCAGCTACTTGCTTCTGCAGCAGAAATGTGATCATCTTGGGAATAAAAGGATTACAAAACCAAACATATTAAACTAATGAGTTTACCGTAAATCAGTCTCAACAGATGATTGGCTCAGATAAGTGTAAGCTTTCCAAATGGAGAGACAAGGAAATTAACCTGCCAGAGGAACTAGGAGTTTCTAGTCAAAACTAGCATATTACCATTTTAATGGAATAAACTCTGCAAGGTTTTCCTCCTGGTGTTTTCTTTAAAATTTTCTGTTACTGGTGTGGGAGGGGCAAAGCTGGCATGCCCATTCCCCTCCAAAGGCAAAGCAGGGGATCCAGCAGTAACTAGCACGATGGGCAGGGGCAATCTATCTCACAAATAAAATAATCATCATAAACTACTTAAGCATGGGTAAAATTATACTTAATATTTGAAAGCGCCATGTAAATGCTAAGTATTAAAGCCTCAATAAACCCACTCCTAATCCATTCATAAATGAACATAAGGAAATGTGCTACTTGCTGTCATCCGTGGGCGGCGGGTATCATAGGCTGGGGAAGGCTGTGCGTCCCCAAACAGGCAGGCATGGCCCCGCCCATGCTCCGCCCCCAAACCCCTGCCTTCACCTTCCATTCGTTGCAGCTCTAGTCCAATGTCCCTGTGGGGTGGCTCAGGCTTGGGAAGGCTGGGACCTCACTGCCTGCCCTCCTGGCACTCCAGAACTGGGGCCGTGCTGCCCGCTCTGGGGCTGGGTGCACTAGTCTGGGGCGGGATCTGGCAGCTGCAGAGGGGGGAGCCTCTTGGCTCCAGCAGGGTGTGTGGAAGGGGCAGGGCCTCAAGTAGAAGGGGCTAGTTCATGCACCACCCATGTTGTCATCCACTGAATGTCAGAGTTCTTCTCAATAAAATACCATCATCACAATTTAAAAACAAATTCCCATCAATAGAGTATTTATAGGAACAGAGAAGCAGAAGAAATTCTCTCTCCAAGGCTCTATTTGTAAAAACTGCCTCATGTTTGTACATTTTAAAACTTCAAAATACAAATCCACCTTTTTTGTCCTGTAAGAATTTTTGTCTTCAGCAAAAATCTGTAGCTGAGATTGGTCTAAGTGCAGCGCTATGTTTACTTTATACAATGTGTTTATCCTCGGTGATGAGTGTTCCAGAATCTGTGAAATGAGATGCTTAGGACACATTCCCAGAGGGACAGAGCTTGGTTTCCCTTACGGAAATGTGCAAGACCCCAGAAGTAGTTACACTATCTATCTAATGTACTTATATGGACCTCATCAAGATAGTGTCTGAGTGCACCTCAATCATTAACATGTTTATCCTTACAACACCCCTGCAACATAGGGCATTGCTGTTATCCCCATTGTACAGATGGGGAAGTAAGACTAAATAACTTGCCCAAGATCGCACAGGAAGTCTGTGGCAGAGCAGGAAATGGAACTCCAATTTCTTGAGTCTCGAGAGCATCCTAATCACTAGATCCTCCTTTCCCTACCATGTGTCCATACAGGCAGAAACCAACCCATTTAGAGGATGTACAGGCAGATTCTGTACCTCCACTGCTTGGTCCTAGTTCTCCTCATTATCATGAAGTCTTTGGAGGAGTGGCATAGTCTGTGGCCACTTGGTACAGAATTCATACATTTTCTATAGCTCTCACATTGAGAGACGTGCCGCTCCCAGGGTGTGAAAGATTTCGTAACAGCCAGGGAGTGGCTGTTGTACAAATGGGCCAAGGTTATGCGGCGAATTCTATTCCCCACCTCACCTCCCCATCATGGGTTCTCCAGTGAAAAGCTCATTTCCATGAGGGGAAAGATTTGTGACCCTAACAGTCTAATAACCCAGACCTCCAGGTAGATGATGGTCAGTGGGAAGGAATTAGTGCCTGCACAGAGTGAGTGGGCTTATACGGTGCATGGCCATGTGCTGACCTCTGCACAGAGGCCAGTGTCACTCAATATGCATTCCAGTGGGATTCAAGTGAATAAATTCCTATGGTTTTCTAGCAGGGAGTGTGTTCGCGTTCCCCCTTCACTGATTTTTTGTGTAACCTGTGGCTGAAACCCACTCACTGTATTTACACAAATACTCAAATTCTGAGCTCAGGAATCCTTTGCTGTTGACTTTGATTGGACTGGCTTTGGAGCCATTGATTTCAATGGGGACTACTCATTTTAATAAAGCAAGGAGCATTTAACCGTGTATCTGTACCCTTACCTGAGCCCCTTAAGTCTCTCTTCAACTATTGGCTGCAAGGGAGAATTTGTGAATGTCATTGTTTGTGGAAATGAGTTACTAAAGGCACAGGTGTGTGAGTGGACAAGTGCCGTGTAAGCTTCCACACACAGCTCTATCAATATCTCAGTCCTAGGCCTCGTCCTGAGCAGGAGCTCAGTATTAGGCTGCATTGTGATGAATGGTTTGGTGGTTTGGTAAAATGGTCAAATACTCAAAAAGAAACACAATCATTTGTTCATGAGGCTTTTGCAGAATTTGAGCTTGTTGTGGCCAGAAATGAAAGGTCAATGTGCAGATTCATGGGTATCTTTGTGATCACTGCAAGGATTAAATTGTTATGGATGGATAAGGCTGTCTGTGTTTCTGATTTTCCCAAAACATAGCAGTCTGGGCAGAGTTAAGGTAATGTGGTTGCTTTAACTATGAAATTTAAAATGTTTGGATTTCCTGTGAGTTTAACCTTCTGTGTGAATTTCCTGGTTTTGTTTGTGCTAAGGACAACAGTCTTGTAGGGATTTTTGCCCTTTAGGTACTGAGAGAGCCTCTCTGAGCCTTAGATTCCGCTGAAAGAGAGAGAGAATGTGTGTGTCTGTGTCCATGTCCGTGTCCCCTATATGACTGGTGAGAGAAATGAGAGCTAAGGGAGCACCCCTGCTTCTAGCCATAGGTCTGAAGGGGGGTGGTACCATGCCTGCAGATCCTAGGAGGTGAACAGCAGTGGGACTCAGAATTGGGTAAGCATATTGACCCTCTGGTGAACCGTCTGTAGCCAGCTGCCCGTCATCCCTAGTCCCTGCTGTGACGTTGTGTGTGACGTTGCACCCGATAAGGCTTCATGGAAATATGCTTATGAATGTATATATGATATAACTGGAATATGTTTTAGGCTACATATACCATGTAACATGTCTATGTAAAAGTTACAATCTACTGAATATATTCATCCTATTTGTATGCATGTGTCATTGTTATATTCGAAGTTATGGCCATTGGCCGTGTTCTTACTTGATTTCTAAGTTGCCTTAGTAAAGCATTTGGTCAGCTTCTTGAGAAAGGAAAGTGCAAATTAAGTGCCCAGTCAAGAAACACTTAAAGGACAATGAATCTTGGAAGGCTCCAATTCACATAAGAAGTCTACTTGAGGACATTCAGGGTAGCATGTAAACAATGGCTGCTACCTGTGAAAACTGAGTCATGCGTGGACATGTGACTTGCCCATAGTACTTCAAAACTCCATCTTGGAGCTGGACTTTGTATAGGAGAGAGGAGGGAGTCTCCACCCACAAGAGAAAGTCTATTTAAACCCGTGGGAGAGCCCTCCATTTGGTCTTCAGCTGGCTAAAGAGAGAGCCTCTCCACTCCCAAGGATACCTGAAAGGAACTGGAACAAAGGACAGGGGGTGTGAGTGATTGCTGGACCCAGATTAGAAGGAGACTAGTCTGTAAAAGGAAGCTTACTGGAATTCCTCTGAGAATGAAGTTTTTATCTGTACTCAGTTTTCTTACTGTATTAGACAGAGACTTGCGAGTTCTATTTTATTTTGCTTGGTAATTCACTTTGTTCTGTCTGCTATTACTTGGAACCACTTAAATCCTACTTTCTCTATTTAATAACATCACTTTTTACTTATTAATTAACCCAGAGTATTTACTAATACTGGGGCGGAGAGCGGGGAACAGCTGTGTATATCTTTCTATCAGTGTTATAGAGGGCGAACAATTTATGAGTTTACCCTGTATAAGTTTTATACAGGGTAAAATGGATTTATTTGGGGTTTGGACCCCATTGGAAGTTGGACATCTGAGTGTTAAAGACAGGGACACTTCTTTCAGCTGCTTTCAGTTTAAGCCTACAGCTGTCAGGGGACGTGGTTCAGACCTGGGTCTGGGTTTGCATCAGGTTAGCGGGTTTGGCTCAAACCAGGCAGGGCACTGAAGTCCCAAGATGGGAGGGCAGGGAAAGCAAGGGCAGACGTAGTCTTGGCACATCAGTTGTCAACCCCAAGGGGGTTTCTGTGATCCAACCCATCACACCTGCATAATAGCTGCTGACAACTCCATTAACAAACATCCTTATCCCCTGCCCTCAAATGCACCACATTGTTTACTGGTGCCACATCCACTTTGCAGGGACTCTTAAACCAAAGGCCAACAATCATCCCACGAAACAATTTACCCACAAAAGCTCATGCTCCAGTACATCTGTTAGTCTATAAGGTGCCACAGGACTCTTTGCTGCTTTAACAATTGTCCTGTGTCCTAAATGAGGCAGATTTTAGCATGAGCCAATAAATAGCCTATTGTTACCTGTAATTATTGGAGTTAAGTTGCTGGAGACTTAACAGGGAATTTTCAATGTGCTGCTGTGGCCAATCTGTTTCTAAATTCAGCTAAATCTTAGCAATCAAGATAATGGCCAAACAGAGTTACAAAACAGCCTGAGATTTCCTTCCAAAATAATTCCCACAAAAGTGATGTATTTGGTATATTCTTTACAAATGAAACAGCATTTCATATTAAAACTTAATTGTGGAACTGGAAAAACTTCCTCAGTCAGCAAGAAGCTTGTTGCTGCTTCCCTGCGCCCGCATTACTAATGAAATTAATGAGCTTTTGCAATTCAGCTTTCCCAGAGGAAACAGGAAAGTCCAAATATTGAGGAACTCATTAGAATTCAAAAGGAGGGTTTGGTCTGAGAATAAAACTATATTATTTTGTCAGTGGGTTCTTGTAATTGGCTGATTTTCTTTGACCTATGGAATCACTTCCTATTTGGATATATTTAGAAGCTCTGGCAAAGGCCCCTGTCCCTATCCATTCCTGTCCAGAGAAAGACCTGACTAAGCCTAATGTGACAATCTAGCTAGAATGGGCTTCTGGTTGAGGCTGTGGACTGGGTCTCAGGAGCGCTAGGTTCAGTTCCCAGCTCTGTCACAACCTTCCTGTATCACATTGAGCAGTCGCTTAATCTCTCTGTGCCTCAGTGCTCCATCTGTAAAATGGGGATAACACTTCCTCTCTCTCATCCTTTGCTGTCTTGTCTATTTAGACTGTAAACTCTTTAGAGCAGGGGCAATGCCTTACTATGTGCTTGTATAGTACCAAGCATAATGCGGTTCCAGTCAGCTGTGGTCTCCAAGCGTCTGATGGAATAGAAATAATAATGTGAAGGACCAGTTGTATCTGATAGATACTGGCCCAATTAGGGGTCAGTAAATCTGCCCTAGTGAGGACTATGACTTTTAGGGTGACAAGACAGCAAATGTGAAAAATCGGGACGGGAGTATGAGGTAATAGGAGCCTATATAAGAAAAAGACCCAAAAATCGGGACTGTCCCTATAAAATCGGGACATTTGGTCACCCTAATGACTCTCAGCATCTGGTGTGGAGAATAATCTAAGGCTGAAACTTGCTCAACCTGTTCTGGGACAGGGCATGGTGCATGAAGGGTATGCACAGCCTATCGTTGTCTGGCCTTTATGTGAGCTATCCAAAGAGTGGAAGTGTCCCTCTGTTCTGCTGTCTCACCTCTAACACATGAGTAAGGGCCAGCCATGCTCTGTCCCACAATGCTTGTGTGCTGGATGGAGCCCAGATCTGGAATGCTGCTAGAATAAACAGTGATAGTAGGCTAGCCACGTTACCGTTACTAGGGGCTGGGAAATGGCAGGCATTGCTTCTCTTGGAGATTTGTATCAGCAGAGCATCGTTACCTTTTCACCCTTGTGAAAAGGAATCTAGCTTGGTGATTGCAGTAATATGCATGTGTACAGCGTCTAGCACAATCTAATAATTTACTAATATGAATATTTCATGCAAGTCCAAGACATGTGCATTTCTGCTTGTCTAGAGCGACTAAGCGCCTATACCTATTTGAGCGCTGGGAATTATGCCATATTCTCAACTAGCCCAAAGAGGAACAATTTCAAGTGAGCCTCTGCTGGGCCTCCCTAAACATGCATCTTCTTGCCATGCTGTTCAAAAATGTGAACACCTGGGCACGTGCAAGTGTTAGCACTTGTACCCACAAAACCCATTGGTCTCAAAGTGCAGAAGTGAAAGTTAGAGGCTGAAAATCAGGTCTGACCTCTTTGCGTGATGTCACTGGGGAAATCTTATCTATTTGTACACGTCTGTGGTGGGGCAGCTGCCCCACACAGGTAGATGGAGGGTTAGAGCAGCAAAACCCAACCAATCGGAGAAGGGCTTGTAGAGAGCCAATCGGGAGGTTTGTTGGAGCAGTCAAGCATGGCCATATAAGAAGAGCTGCTCAACAGAGCAGGGGCAGTCTCTCCCTGGAGTACAAGGGAGAAGGACTGACTGCCTTAGAGGAGTACCTTAGGCTACGTCTAGACTACCCGCCGTATCGGCGGGTTAAAATAGATTGCTCGGGGATCGATATATTGCGTCTCATCTAGACGCGATATATTGATCCCCTAGCGCTTATATCGATTCCGGAACTCCACCAACCCCAACGGAGTTCCGGAATCAACAGGGGGAGCCGTGGACATCGATCCCGCGCGGTGAGGACGGGTGAGTAATCCGATCTTAGATATTCGACTTCAGCTACGTTATTCACGTAGCTGAAGTTGCGTATCTAAGATCGATTTCCCCCCGTAGTGTAGACCAGCCCTTAGATAAAGCAGTGCTGGGCGGGGTCGGTATCAATAGGGAGCTCCAGCCTGAGGACTGCCAGATTGAGGCCCCTGATACAAAGGGCCAGGAAGGGGGTAGGGCTATGGGGAAGTGGCCCAGGGAAATAGGCAGTGGGAGTTGGAGGAGTGGCATCACACGGCCGCTGGCTATGGGGTCACTGGATCAGGGCCTGGAGTAACAGGCGGGCCCAGCCTCCCTCCTTTTTCCCCCACTTGCCGCAGAGGGGATGGCCAGTATTCAGACCGCAGTTTACCCCTTGAGGTGAGGGTCTAGACCAAAGACTGCAGTAGGCCACAGCGGCAAGTGGATGGACTAGAGACAGCCAGTTCCCCTGGAAGCGAGGAGAAAGCGGACTGGCGCACAGCCACAGAGTGGACCCCAGAAGAGGACGCCATGGTCCAAGGAGCGATGCGGGTCTTAGCAGTGGAGCAGAAGTGATGGCAGTGAGACATCCCTAGAAGAAGGAGCACCGGTGACCAAGAGTTAATTCCCAATGTGGCCAGCAGGAGGCACCGAGGTGGTGAGTCCCACCTGTCTCAATATCACTTTTTCACTAAGAGGTGGGGATACCAGTTAAATGCATGTTCTGGCAACAGGCACCTGTCAGATATAGTGGACTCCATTATCTCTTAAACCATGTCTACACTTCGAGCATGTAGATGCCAGCTGTAGGAGACATACCAGCCCAAGACACTAGGTACATACCGGGACAGTTAGCCCAGTATGTTTGCACTGCCATCGCTAAACTCTTATCTTTAGTACACAGGCAGTGCTGGCACTGCTGTGTCTCCTCAAGCTGGAGTTTCCACCTGCAGCTCAAAGTACAGACATACCCTTAGATAGTCTAGAATGAAACTGGCCATAATTTAAAATCAGACCCAGAGGGCCAGATTTTCCACAGAGCTCAGATTCCGTGTAGGCATCTACATGAAATGGACAGATTTTCAAAAGTGCTTCAGCGCTCAGCAGTTCCCATTGAGAGTAATATAACCCTCTCCCCTCCCTGCTGAGAACAATAAGAGCTACCAGGTGCTGCCCACTTCATTTGGGTGCCTGAAAAGGAGCTGACATCTTCTAAATATCTGGCCTAGAATGAACTAGGTTCCTCCACCTCATCACATGTGGTCTTACCAGGGCCGGCTCCAGGCCACAGCGCGCCAAGCGCATGCTTGGGGTAGCATGCCACGGGGGGTGCTCTGCCGGTTGCCAGGAGGGCGGCAGGCAGCTCAGGTTGAGCTCCCACAGGCGTGCCTGCGGAGGGTCCGCTGGTCCCGCAGCTCTGGTGGAGCATCTGCAGGCATGCCTGTGGGAGGTCTACTGGAGCTGCGGGACCACCGGACCCCCTGCAGGGAAGCCTGCGGGAGGTCCACTGGAGTCGTGGGACCGGCGAGCAGCAGAGCGCCCCCCGCAGTGTGCCACCGTGCTTGGGGCGGTGAAATTGCTAGAACCGGCCCTGGGTCTTACCAGCCAATGTGGCTCAGGTTGGAGTTGCATGTTACAAGCCTGATTTTGCACCCCTTACCTTAACTAACACTCAAGAGTCTTGCCACTGAACCCAACAGGACTACTCCGGTAAGTAAAGACTACTCAGTGAGAGTGAGGGTTGCAGAATCAGGCCCTAAGAAAATAGTTTGTAATCATTAATTTCCAACTGAGTCAAAAACTATTTCCCTTTGCTGTGCAAAGGAACTGATGCTGAGAGGATGGGAAAGCTCTTCTGTTCCAGTTTTAAATGCTTGATACCTTGACATGGTGAGAATCAGGCCCAGAATGTTTATACGATGTTAGGTGAGCTGTTGTACCTTTCTCAGACATTTCAGTTTTTCAAATAGAGACAGGAATGTGAGTTAAAAGTATGTTTTGACAGGAGACAATGGCCTGATATATTGAACTATAAGATCTACTAGTGAGTCCAAAAGGAAACTGCAGCAAATTACTTCACAAGAGCATCTCATTTATAAGATAAATCACAAAAGTGAAGAATTTCATGTGATATGGGAAGAATGTCTCTAGCATATATCGAAGTAAACACAGATGTGCAAGTGAAAGGTACGAGATCAGTAGGGAGATAACGTGGGTGGCAAAGTGGTATTGAAGTCTAGAATGTTGTTGCTACATGGCAGTTTATTGTAGATTATATGCACATAGAAATATACATGAATATTTCATTTCATTATTCTAAAATCAATAGACTTCTTTTATCACGGGGGTAACCGTGTTAGTCTCGATCTGTAAAAAGCAACAAAGAGTTCTGTGGCACCTCATAGACTAACAGACGTATTGGAGCATAAGTTTTTGTGGGTGAATACTCACTTTGTCAGATGCATGTAGTGGAAATTTCCAGAGGCAACTTCTTTGTTAATTGCATTTTTAAAATATTAACATTTTAAGAAGTGCTGCAAAAAACAGCACATTTTCTAGGTGCTCAGACCCTGAAGTGATAAGCGTAGTATAAAAACCTCTATAGAACAGAATAGATGGAAAGCCCTCCCTATTGACGAACTGTGTGCACAACACTTGGGGTATGTCTACATTATCCGCCGGATTGGCGGGTAGCAATCAATCTATCGGGGATTGATGTATCGCATCTCATTTAGACACGATACATCAATCCCCAAATGCGCTCTTTATTGACTCCAGAACTCCACCAGGGTGAGAGGGGGAAGCGGAGTTGACAGGGGAGTGGCAGTCGTCGATCCCACGCCATAAGGACACGAAGTAAGTCAATCTAAGTCGACCTAAGATACGTCAACTTCAGCTACGCTATTCTCGTAGCTGAAGTTGCATATTTTAGATCGATCCTCCTCCCAGTGTAGACCAAGCCTTGGATTGAAGTCAACATGCTATATATCACTGCGAGACTGAGTCCTTTAAGGAAAGTAGGTTCAGGCCTCCTGTTCTTGAACAGGGGTATCCTAGTTAGACCTGATTAAGAGGGGCAGGGTAACTCCTGGCTGGTAGATACATACAGAGGAGTTACAGGATTTGGGGGAGAGAAGGTGACTGAGGGACCAGGAAGAAGTCTGTGTGACAGAGACAGTTTTGAGCCACGAAGGGAGCCTGAGAAGCCAGATGCAGAAAAGCCTGAAGGGCAGAAGCAGACTTTCATGAGCCAGGAGGAACTCAGAGAGGCTAGAGATGGTGAAGAAGCCTATCTGGGGAGCCAGAGGCCCTGAGAGGCCAGAGGGAGAGAGCCCTGAGCCAGGAGGAATCTGGTGAAGCCGAAGAGGTGGTGAAGTCTGAAGGGATGAAGGTGTATGTTCAGGGACATGAGTTTGAATAACTGATGTTAATAAAATCAACCTCCAGAAGGGGCATGACGTTTGTGGTCTAGTTCCTGAGAGAACCAGGGAGCTGGTGGATTAAGGTGCAACCACTGTAATTTGCCTTTCATAATACTTCGTCTCAAGTGAGGCAATTTAAAAAAAAAGAAGATTGGCTTTTGAGCTGATGGTGTCTCTTTGAGAATAAGCTTCTTAGGGTAAGTAGCTAGAACTTGAACAAATAGGTAACATGTGAGGTAGCTGTTTCTGGGACATGTTTTGTCTATGGCAAAAATAATGAAGGGAGTGGAGTTTGGACAGTCCTTTGCTTTGAGTTACCTTATTTTCTTGCAGAAAAATACCTTTATGTAACAGATGCATTTTTTACTCCCAACATTTGAGGCTGGACCCGAGAGAATGAGGAAAGGGAATATGCACTGATTTTTTCTCTTTTGCTTCTGGAATTCTTTTCTCTAGACACATACATTATTAACCATGTACAGGGAATGACCAGAGATTCACTTGTGTTTTGCAAAAGGGTCAAACCTTTTTTCTCTACCTGGCCATCAGGTTAATGGGCCTTCATTAGTTTAAAGCATGGGTCATATGGCTGAGCAGTTCATCCTTAGTCTACGATGTGTAACCCTCTAAGTACTTCAGCCTTGTACTTAATTCCATCAACCGTTTATTCTATCTTGAATTTCCTACATGAGTTTTCACTATTGCCTCTTCTTCGGTAAGAGTTGTGAAATTTTGGATAACTGTCTGTGATAACCTGTCAGGGTTCAGAATTAACTACAGTTTAGTGATTGAAATGAGGTCAGGAATTTAGTGGGACCTTCCAGATGTGGATAAAATAAACCTAAATAATCATATGATGTTATTATTTTTAATAGTGATTAGTGATCCATCCCTCACTATTGTTTGTTGCTCACACTTACTGCATCATAATCACATTGAGTTCTTTGGTACAGGACCATGTCTTTGTCTGCAAAATTCCTAGCACACAATTGAGTGATAAATTAGTGTCTGTCATGGCTGCAATTTGTAATTAAAAAGCGTACGGTTATATATAATTTAAATAGTTACATGGAGCAGTTTTGGTAAGATCAAAAAGGTTATTTTTAAAAGAAAACATAAGATTGTCTTCAGAAACCCCAGGCCAGTTTTTCAGCTGGTGTGAATTGTCTAGCTCTGTGAGTAGCTGCAGTAAAATTGTGCTCTCTGCAATTTAAGGTTATATCCTAATAATTAGGGGAGCAAGTGGAGCTGTAAACAACCATTAGGAGCTGTGGTTGTTCAACGCCTTTGAAAATCAGGCCATTTTATTCACTTCCAAGTGTTTCTTAACACTTTCTTGTAGTGTTGATTTCACCATGGTTGGTATTTTGATACATTACAGCTGCTTGACGAAAGTAAACTGTATTTAACCAGCTAGAATATCTTGGGACTGAGTCACAGAACTATACTACCAGTAATGACCATTATTTTTAACTTCAGTAAACATGGGTTTTGCTTTTGACATCTACAGTGTGTCAAGTTTTAAACTGCCACAAACAGTGCTTAATCAAACCGACTAAAAATGAACCAAGCTGACTGATTCTTCCCATGTTGCTTGCTCATGGGTTGTTGCTCACCTCATGATTGTGGAAATAGGAATGAAGACAGAAGAAATAAGATAGAAGCACTACTGAACCGAGTAATAAAAGCATTTCTGCTTTGTAAGGACACATCTTACACACATTTTGCTGTAGAAAGGAAATTTGGTGTGTGTATTGGTAACTAAAAATGGCGGAACTTGTCAAGCTCAAGTTTCTGCAAGTGGCTAGTCCTCAGTGAAGCCTAGTTTCTAGACCAGTGACCAAAGATAAACAAGCACAAACTGAACAGTAAGAATAATAAGGAACTAAAAAAAAATCTGTTTGTAATTATGCAATGCAAAATTTCCCCTGTGTATGGAGTTAGTGAAAGAGCAGGATTGTATAACATAAACACATAACACTATCACTGTAAGCCAGATAAATGATTTTGTGCTGTAGTTTCACTGAGTTCTACAAGTTTTTTTATTATGAAAGTCCATAGTGACATCAGCAGAGAGATTAAGTACTAATTTTTTAAAAGAAACATGGAAATTAAATACATAAACTGACATTAATATAACACTTAAGGTTACAATCAGTATTGCCAACTCAGTGTTCAAAAAATAATCAGTCAAGACTCAAAATCATGATTAACTTAAAAACAATGAGATTTTCAAATACATATATTTATATTTTGGGGGGGATTTGTCTTCTGATTTTTGTACCCCTAGAATACAAACAGGACATGTTTTCAAGCTTTTCTCTACAATGATGAGGGCTAGATACTTATGTTTTTTATAAAGGAAAACCTGAGATTCTCATAAAGAAATGACTTCAGGAGCCAGGGCTTTAAGAAAAACACCCCAAATATCATGAGACTCAAGATAAAATCAGGAGAGTTGGTAACACTGTTTTAAACAGTTTTAAACACTTGAATGTTAGGAAATGTAAATGTTAAGGTTGTCATAGTAACCTTAACTCATCCACATTGTGCATGGAATATTTTGCATTGCCAATAATAGTATTATGTCAAATATTCCTTTAATATACAGTGCTCCCTCCGATATTTTCACACATCTCCAACTGGCTTCAGAGGGAATTGGATGGATGGATTTGAAGTCAAAACTGAGTAGGGTGAGGAAGTTATAAGAACCTACGCTTTTGCATTTCCTGATACTTCAGTCTATAAAACTGTAACCTTAACGTTGTGCTAATGCACATTTATTCATCTATTTATTATTTCATTATATTAGTAATAGATTTATTGCAGTGGCACCAAAAATGACCAGACATGACCTAGTGTGTTTTCCTACGCCACTAGATGGCATTGTGATGTAGTTTTTAACAATAGAGCAGGATGCGCATGTTGATTTGGATCCAATGTTGAGGAGTGATTGGAAAGTGGATGCGAGCAAATTGTCTTGCTAAGACAGAATTCTGGTTTGCTTTTTGCAGATTTTTTAGGGCTAGATGTTTGAACTAGATTAAGCCTTTTTCTTCTGTGATAGTTAAGTATATTTTATTGTCTCTCTCTGATAGTTATTGTTCTCTTGTTGAGAGACCACTTTCTCCCAGAAGCAGTCTATTTTTTTTAAAGTTGGTCCAGACATTATAGTCATTCAGCTCTGAAGCAGCTGCCTTACTGTTTTACATTATCAAATTGCATAAATTCAAGCAATCTGATTATCAGATTGTAACATTCATGTTTGTTAGTCTCATAAAATCACACCAACATCATCACTCTGAAAAAGGGATTTTAAAAGAAAATAAGGAGCAGTGCAGATCCCCATTATAACCATAGTCAAACAGCAGAGCATGTGTGGCATTTGCACATAAATTGCATGTCTCAGGTGGTTGGTGGCAAACAGCCTTCTGTCTGCAATTTACCTAAGGTATGAAATTAAGGTACAACAGATATAGTACAGTGATAACCCACATACACATACACACCCACACACTGCCCTTCACTTTGTTCTTGGAAGAGCAGACCTATGCAATAGTACTGAGTTCAAGTAAGCAGAAAAATATCCCAATGAGGCAATTTTACTAAATCCATTATGGATGGTCTTTAATGTGATTTGTGCATGAACTATACAATAAGGAAAACAGCACAAGGACATTAAATCTCACGCACACACACACACCCCCGCAGGCTTATGATAACATTACAGGGCATCAAGCATGCTATAATGGTTACCTTGATGTCGTGAGACCCCCATTGTTTGTTTGTATATATAGGATCAATAATGGGCATGTGAATTGCTGTGTTCAACAAGTCCATGGGTGCAAGAGCCCACCCATGATATATGAATACTCAGTGAATATCATCAGGGTAGCCGAAGAAAGTATGGAGTAGTAAGAAAGATGCTTCAAGCGGGGCTGGCTCTAGGCATTTTGGCGCCTCAAGCACGGTAGGCAGGCTGCCTTCGGCAACTTGCCTACAGAGGGTCCGCTGGTCCCGCAGCTTAAGCGGACCTCCTGAAGCCACAGGACCAGTGGACCCTCCGCGGGCATGCCGCCAAAGGCAGCCTGCCTGCCGCCCTCGCGGCGACTGGCAGAGCGCCCCCCGCCGCTTGCCGCCCCAAGCACGCGCTTGGCGTGCTGGGCCCTGGAGCCACCTCTGGCTTCAAGGATGCTGATGCAGTATGAAAGGAAGGTAGCCAATGTATAGCAAAATCCTTCAAAAGAAAGTGTGTCGGGGAATGAGAGGAGTCAAAATTAGAGGCGGCAGCAGGGTGGGAAGATAGTGGAATCTGTGCAGACAAGAATTTACAACCTGACTCCTTGTATTTCACAATAAAAAAAAACCAGACACATTTTGAGTTATGGAATTCTAGTGGATACATAAATCACTTGAGATAGAGAGGCCCCATTGTGAAGTTATTGGAGATCTCTGAGGTAGAAATTCACTCCATACAGAAGGCCAACATGAGGCCTATGGTATGCATAATATAAGTCCCACTTTATCCCTATTTTGAGGTTTTGAGTGGTACATAAAGCTTGTGTTGGCCCTCTGCACAGGAGAGAATTTCACTCTATATTAATAGCGTGAAATAAATGCTAGCTATTTTATTCTTGATCCCTTCCAAAGCTCCCTAATACCAAAGTTCTTGTAATGGCAATAATCTCAAAGGGCTATATGACGACATCTGCAGTCCCTCACCAGAAAAAATATTAGTTCACTCTTCTTTATATGATCCTTTTTACAGACTTTTAATTATTGCACTCTGGCATACTCAAGATGCCCTGGGTACTGCTGAAATTGTTCCCACCTTTTGTGCTTTGAGTCCAGTCCTGTACCAGTGATAGTACATGGTGCCCTGTTAACTGATTGAGGCTTTGGTGCTATGTCTCATTATCTGAAGGGTCAAATCCAGACCTGGTGTATGTGGCTGCAACTCCATGCAAGTCAGCAAAGCCTCTTCTGCCCACAGTCTGTCAAAATTTGACCCTCTGATTCCCACTGGAAACTGGGGGAAAATGTAAGTTGGGAATGGTCAAACTTGCCCTTGTCGTCTCTTTATCTTGGTTTAAATGTTTCTTCTTCTTGCTGTTTGTTTTTTGCTTCAGTTCTCTTAACAAATCCAGGAACAGATTGTTGACTGAATTGTCATGTGGAGAGCAAGGCCATCTCATTGAGGCATTCATATGCATTAATTTAGGATCAACTCCTGTTTACTTTAACCCAGCAAATTGTGGTACTATTATTCATGCTCCCATCCTTTTTTTGACATGTTCGTTGTGATTCCTACTGGCTTCTCCGCTAGCTCCTTAAACAGCAAAATATCCAGGTGTAATGGGAACACTCTCACCTCTTGAGTGCCTTCTGGCAGCTGAGTGTAGTACTGCAGTCCTTTCTTACCTTGACACCCCCTGCAGGCTACTGGCCAACCTTGGTGGGGCCAAGCCACAATGTTCAAATGAACCTGTTCTAGGATATTAGAGTCCAATAATTGTCTGTTTGCCCTTGCTTGGATCTTCAACCCTGGCTCTGGGCTAGGGTGACCAGAGGTCTCAATTTTGAGGAGTTTGTCCCGTGTCCCAACCAGAGGATGGTCAGGATGCCATTTGTCCCAATATTTTGTTTCTTGGTCTTCGGCGGCAATTCGGCAGAGAGTCCTTTAGTCGCGGATGGTCTTCGGCAGTATTTCGGTGGCAGGTGCTTCTGTCTTTGGCGGCAAGGTTTATTACCTGCTGCCGAAATACCACCGAAAAACATACGCGACCGAAGGGCTCTCCGCCGAATTGCCACCGAACTCCCGGGCAGGTGACTGTAAAAATAAATAAATAAATAAAATAACACACACACCCCGCGGCGGTCCCGATATTTTCCCCTTAACATCTGCTCACCCTGCTCTGGGCCCTTTAAATTCAGCCTCCAAAATAAGGTTTTCCCCTTCTTGGGGTTTACACCACTTTACCTGTGGCCAGTACAAGAAATACAACACCAAAACCAAATTCCAGATTTATCAAAGATGCATACTTACAACATTACTTTATAGTGCAGAATGCTGGGGAATGAGAAAGTATGACATGTCCAAACTGTCTTCGTCCCATATAACTTGCCTCAGAAAAATCCTCTGTATCTTTTGTCCCAGAACAATCTCAAATCAAGATCTATTGACACAGTGCAGCCAAGAGGATATTAGCACCATCCTTGCCAGGAGGCGTTTGAGACAGATTGGCCATGTGCTTCGGATGGAAACTGATTCCATCACCAGAGTAGCAATAAGATGGACACATGAAGGCAAGGGAAAACAAGGCCACATAAAAACAACATGGTGAAGAGCTGTGGAAGCCAAGCTGAAAAAGCTGGGGCACAGCTGGGGAACCATTGAAAGACTTGCCAGAAACAGACAGGATGGAAGACCTTTGTCGCTGCTCTAAATGCCAGAGGCATAATGGGAACATGATGATGATTAGGGGAACCCAGGCCTGCCCGCTACTCTGGGTTCCACCCAGAGACCCTATAAACAGTAGCTACAAGCTGCTCGATTTCACTTCATTGCTGCTTCTTCCCTAAGCCCTACCTGGCCTCTTTTAGCTTTCTTCACCCTTATGTCAGGGTTAAGGTTTTTAGGTCCTCACTTCCTGCAAACCCAGCTTAAGCAAACATAGCCAGAAACAAACTCTGGGTATCTCTCAAGCTCTTTTGGCCAGAGAGGAGGACCCTGCCTTGCCCATCTGATCCCAGCCAGGACCTGATCTGATAAAGCTCTTTTTACTTGAGCCTGCTGGGCTCTGATTGGCAGACTGCTTCTCTGAGGCCTCTCTAGGCAGGCCTGAAAGACCCACCTGAACTTCTCCTTTTTTCCTGGGTTGGGGTGTAGTAAGACCACAGAGCCTCCTGCAGGGAACCACAAAGGCCAGGCACACCCCATCACAATGGGTTTTGCAAAAAATTTGAGTTGCAAGGATTCTATAATTAGGCCTGGCTAAATGGTTTAGTGAACTTTCTCTTAATCTGGTCCATGGATAGGGCTAGTGAGTCTATAGCCAGACTAAGTCTGCAGCCCAAGATAAAATAAGCACTGGAGTTTCATAAAGATTCCTTCTAGATTGGTTATTGGTGTCAAAGATCTTCCAAATAAGAAATTACACATCCTAATTGCTGGCTACAAATAGTATTTGTTTTGTTTCTTTTTTATAGATCTATTTAATCACCAAGTTGATAATCTTCAGCATGGGTAGCATAAACCCCAGGTCACCAAGATCCTTTATCACATGTCTAGCTTTCAGCACATGATTAATCTCATTAAAGACAGTGGGATTACTCAGGCTTAAAGTTAGGCACATGCTTAAGGACCTTGATGAAATATGGTCTCAAATCCTCATCTCAAGCCCATGGATGTCAGTCAGTCCAATGGATCTGGCCCATAATCTTGTGGTGGCTAATTATTTGAAAGCTTTAATATGCCCCTTGTCACTTATAGCATTTGTGTCATTGTTGCTCCGTTCCTGGCACATAGTCTCAGCACTTTCCTAGTGTGTGTTTTGTGTCACTGCTTAGTTCTTGAATTACTGCAATGTGTTCTCCCAAGCAGTTAAATTTCCTTAAAGCTTTCTCTCTCTTAGCAGGTTTCCCTGGGACCTTCTCTGGATTCTGTTCAGTATAAATACAGCTGTCAAACTGCATTATAATTACTGAAGGGAAACCTGATACTCAGAAAGCCATTGCTGCAAATGTATGTATGTGTGTTTAGTGACTTCTGGCTCTTCATGCACCCACTTGCCAAAATCACCAACAGTTAATGATGGTTTGCTGGAGAGTTCTGACATGAACATGGGGCTGCATTCAGAACTGACCTTTATTTTCTCTGAGCCAGAGGCACTCGGTCAGTAGCAGGCAGAGCCTGACTTGCCTATTTGAGCTGCCTGAGGGGACCAAACAACTGAGAGCAACAGCAAGAATTAAAAACAAAAAAAGGGGATGGGGGAGCAAATGCATCCATGCTATAGCTCAGTTGGAGCCAAAGGTGGATTATACTAGGGATTAATTGGGCCAAAGAATGTAGGCAAGAGGGCATATAATATTGAAATTAAGGGAAGAGGAAGATAAAAAGATAACTTCAGAATCTCCTGGGAGACCATTTTCTCAGTCCTTCAAGGTTAGGAGGCCCAAGTGCACAAGGTACCACTGCTCGCAGCTGTTTCTCTCATGCATACCCTGTCATCTCCAGCTAGGTTTTCAATAGCTCTGCTTGCCAGAGGTGTAATAGCAAGAATAATCCCAGCAGTGACACATCTCAGAAAGGTTCACCTTCTGTGATTTATTCAGACGTCAGCTATCATGAGCAGGTAGAAACCTCCAGGCCTGGAAGAACGGAACACTTTTGACCTAATTAAATTGCCATTACAAGTCTTCAAATGTCATTCTGAATATTTCACAGGAGAGGCAGCTTGTTGCAGGAATCCTGAGAAGGGACATTTAAAAAGAAATTAAAGATAGAAAAAATGAGTGATAAAGGAAAAAGGAATCTTTTAGGAACTTCAAGGAAAAGAGGGTCGATCTCAAGCATGTAGAGAACCTCTCTTCTAGTGCCAATCACCATAAAAAAGAGAGAAATTTTCAAGTCCATCTCTGAGGACCACAGGAAAGCACTCTCGGGATTCATCTACACCTAAATCACTCCAGTGGCACTGCTGCAGTTGCACCGCTTTAGCGCTTCAGTGAAGACACACTACCGATGTCGACGGGAGAGGTTCTGCCATAGGCGCAGGTAATGCACTTCCCCAAGAGGCAGCAGCTAGGTTGATGGGAGAATTTGCCTGTCAGCTTGGCACTGTGGATTTTTCACATCCCCAAGTAACATAGTTCTGATGACCTGAGTTCCTGCTGTAGACCAGGCCTTAGAATGAAGAGGCAACTCCTAGAAGTGGAAGCAGGATTGTAAAACAAAACAACAGGTTGTCCTCTCACACAATTGGGCCATAAAATGAAAGACATGAGGTTTGATTTCAATTTAAATTGTAAACAATATTGGGATTTTTCCCCCATAAAATCCTGTCGGAGGGTCATTTGGGCCAAGTACCTTTTCTCTGATTTCATAAAAGCCCAAAGTCCATTCTGTCCCTTTGGACAGAGGCCCAGATGTTAGAGAAGCTATTGCTGATTACAGTGGAGCTGCTGTTGCTCCATTTCAGATTTGATCAGGTTGGGTCTGCATCCGGCTTCCCAGAGAAGTTGAAAAACTAATTAGATTATCTACCCCTGATTTTAAAGTAACTTTTTCCCTATGCTAATCGGATTTCTACATTACATTAAGACTCCCTTCCCCATCCTTGAGTTACCATATCAAATATTTACCTGTCTAATTCCCTTCATTCATAAATGTTTCCCTTGGAGTGAAACATAACCCTGTCTTGTTTAGATGCACATAATTCACAGGCATTCATTGTGTAATAGGTTTAGCCTTAATAGGTTTTGGGTGTCTTTGAAGGATGCCTGAATGTATTCCAGGCTTTTTAATATGCCTGTCTAGTGTTTCTTTTCATTATTTTTACATTTTTATCTAAAAAAGAGATTATCTGTACTCTAATGTAAGCCTCTAGAGAGCCCCATAAGATAAAGGTAATGGGACTGAGCCTATGTTCGTTCCATAGAATAAATAACTTTTGGAACAAAAGGCTTCACTTTAGCAGATCTATGTTGTTGATCAGATTCTCAAATTCTGTTTTTCCCTAGCCTTGCTCTCAAAAACAGCTGGACTGTTTTAGCGGAAATATTCCAGAAATGTGCAGTGGAATGTGCAGCCACCTGATATGGAAAAGTTCATCCCAAATAGTTAAAGTTTAGCAAAGTTATAACTGAAAACAGGGTCTTGTAATGGGACGTGTCAGGCAACTTGAATAACAAGGAGCACAACCAGCGCTGCCTATAGAAAGTGTGTGCGTCTGTATTTGTATTTATAAATGATATTGAAAAGGCACAATAATATTTACCTGCTTCACAGAGTGTTCTCAACCTTAAATTTAATGTTTGTGTAGCATTTTGAAGCCTTCACAAGGAAGGCACCATAGATGTGCCAAGTAGTAGTATTAATCTGAGCATAGCTGGTCTTCTGTTGATACTGTTTGGGTGGCGAATCACTGATGGCATTGGTTGTAGGTGCTCATATTCTATACCTCTTTATTTTCTGTTTACTTTAATTATCTAAAAATTATTTTTCTTATTATTGGTTTTGGGAAAAGCAAGTGAATCTCCATAGAGAAGATTAAACCATTTACAGCAGCTGAGGAGATGGGTATTGTCTCCTAAATGTGTAGTTATGGTAGAAAGGGCCTTTTCTTTCCAGGCTCCTATGTTCACATACTTAAGATCATATTCTCACATTGTTTATACTTATTCCAATCCTACAGAAGTCAATGCTGACCACAATTTTTCCTTTACAACTGTTTTTTTTTTTTTTTTTTTTAAAGTCAGGCTCTGCCAGTGTCTTCAGAACACCAGTGCACTTTCAACTACAAGGAGACTTGGGAGCGGGAAACCATGCCAAGATCCTCTTTAATTGAAATTACAATTGGATACATTTACATAATTTAATCATGTCATTTAAATTACTTGAGGATGCTAATTTGAAGTTGAGACACAGAGCATGACAACTCCTCCTCTAGATATCCTCTAAAATGTGTGGATATCTTGCTTGATTCTCCCAGCTAAATTGGCAGTGCCTCTTGCTTGAGTGAACATAACAAATATGTTTTGAGATAGGGCCAAAATAACTTAAAAACAGATACTGGGAAATTTTACCTGAAAAAATTGTACGTCCAAGATTGGTTAATCTGTGCAATATGCCTCCATTTATGAGGATTATCCAATGTATGTTTAATTCGAATGAGGTTGATATCTGCTAAAAGAAATTATTTGGAGACATGAGGAATCAGACTCAAAGTATTATATTGGTAGGCTCAGAAAGATTAGATTGTTATCTTTAAATGCCAATTTCACAGTACACGTGCAAACCTGTGAAAAAATATTTCCATCATAAAGTCTTCAGGACAGGGACCATACCTTTCTGCTTATTCTGTAAAGCACCTAGCCAACATTGGGTTACTGTCAAAATAATAAACCAAAGCCATCTTCATCTTTTTAAACAGACTAGCCTCATCCATCAGTTATGGCGCATCTTTCGTGAGTGTTGCTGATTAACATATTTTTAAAATAAATGTATTGCTTCCTCAGTTCTGATTCATTAACTGGAGTGTCTAGTATTATGGCTATGGAAGGGATGGTTGGGTGTTGTTACCAGCACTGATGTTCTTGTCTCATTTCCCAAATAAACTTGAAAAATGATTTAAAAGATTTTATGCATATTTTGATCTACTTTATGCTAACAGTTGATTATTTGTTTTAAACGGAAGGGTGGGAAGTGCATCCATATTTAGTGATCTAAAGAGCCTCAAAGAGTTCACAGTGTGAATGTTTACAGCTGACAGTCAGCTGTGGAAAGAACATTTTGAACAAAACAAAGCTATTGTGGAACATCTGAGTCAAAGTCCTATGGTGTCTTGTTGGTTTATTTGTAGGGTTTTGTAGGATTTCCACAAATTGCTTTTTATAGATCCTTTAGACAGACCATGCAGTGCTATTTCCTACCACGCTTCTCTGCTGACATGAGCAAGACAACAAGAGACAATATGGCATACTACGGTTCCTTTCTGTCAACATATTTTAATCTAAGAATTGTTGAACCAAATAGACCAGTGGTCTGTCTAGTCCATTATCCTGCCTCTGACATTGATGATAGGGAGGTATTTTTCCTGGTGCTAGCTACTACTACATTGATATTTTTAACACATGAGGATTCACTAGTGGAAATTCCAGTAGACTTCATTAATATCCTTGCTACTAGTTTCTGCTGGAGTCTGTTGGTTTATACCAGTCTCCACTACTCACGACTGGATGACCAGTAGCCCCATGAATCGGTAGATAATAGACCTGTGATTCTAAAATCACCTTGCCAACTGGAATCATGTACATATTTTCTACTGTATGTTCCATGAGGATTGTTAGCTCGTGTAATTTTTATTCTAGGAAGATATCTGGCCAATACATTTGCATTATCCATTTTAACTATTTCCTTTTAATTTTATCAAGTGGCCCTTTGTTGTTCTGTTATGAGACAGGTCTTTATTATGCCATTAAAAATGGAAAAGAATGCTGGTGCCAAGTAGGAACACAATTGTCTTTCTTTCCATGTGCAAAGATGTGTGTCTTTTTAACACCTAAATATGGACCCTAAATTTCTCCCACTCTGCGAGAAAACTGTGCTCAAACCAAGAGTAATATTACATGACCACATACGTTATCATTGATAAAAACAAACCACAAACAATTAAATGTTTGCTCCAACCACTGAATATCAAAACCAACAGCTAGTATATGGAAGTGGTATGTTCCCAGTCCTTATTCTTATCACACTAACCGTATTCCTTCATGTCACCTTCTGGGTGTCCTATATATACTCTTAATTGATTGACTCTAAACTTTTTTTAGTGTCTTGAACTTGTGGCCTTTCTGTCTCACACCTAGCTAATCACAGGAAACGATAAAAATAAACTTGCACTTGCAAAGTAAACTGCAATAAAAGCACTTTCAAACATGTTACAGTAGGTCATGCTACCCCAAAACTATAGCTACACTCAAACTATCTGCAGAGGCGCTGCAGAAAAGGTAATACACAATCCTAGGATACATTATCTCTTCTAGAAAATCTCTATGGGACTGAATGGGGGATAGTGTCAGGCCCTCCCAAGCTCTGCTCCCCACCCTCAACGGTGTGTACCCCAGACCTGCAGAATGTTGTGCATGGAGTGATGCTGGAGGGGATGGTGCCAGATATTTGGCTGACCTACCATACCCACATAGAGTGACCAGATGTCCTGATATTATAGGGACAGTCCCAATATTTGGAGCTTTTTCTTGTATAGGCGCCTATTACCCCCACCCCGTCCCAATTTTTCACACTTGCTATCTGGCCAGCCTATGCCCACACAAGGAGGGGAAGTCTATGCACAGACTATTGAGCCCCATTCTCAGCTAGTGTAGCATTATTGACTTCAAAGGAGGGGTGATGATATACAACAGATGAGGACCTGACCCTCTTAGAAGGTCTTCTCCATGCTTAGATCAATGTGGGAACCGCTCTGCCTTATGTTCCACCAGCTTTCCCTTGTATTGTATTTTTATATTTATATCATTTCACCGCAGGAAATTTTTTATGACCCCGTTTCTACACTTTTTTTCAGTCTTTCTTGTAAAGCTAGCTAAAATAATTATTGATTGCATAGAACAAAGCTGGGGGCTTGAGCCAACTCTGATTGAGTCTTTCCATTGACTTTAATTGGCACTGGATAAGCTCCCTTACCTACCTGTGGACATATATCCCATGTTTTCAATGAACAAGGATTTCATAACAATCTATAATTATGAAAAAGATCATAGAAGGGCCAATATGTTAAACTCTATTGTTCTTCTTCGAGTGATGGTCTGTATTCCAAACGTGGGTGCACATGTGTGCCACGTGCTGGAGCCAGAAGGTTTATTTAGAAGTGTCCATTGACTTGCATGTGCATCATGTGTACCCTTGTGGTCTCAGCCAAGGGTATAATAGGCAGTGTGGGTCAATGCCTCTCCAGTTCCCTCTTACTGCCACATGGCCTGAATCATAACCCCTATGTCTTCGCACTCTGAGTTTTTACTAAGACAGTGAGTTTTGTCTGTAATAGAAGGGCCAGTATGCTAAAGTCTACTGGTGCTGTTCCATATGCTCAACTCGGTTGTTTATCTCCTGTTCATTTCACATGGAGGACCACTAGCCTCAGGTCCAATTCTTCGTAAAAATAGTCTCTGGAAGGATGCATTCGAAGTAGTTTTCTGTATCATCATTTCAGTGTTGTTCCTTGAAGCAATCAAAACAAGTTTTGATGCCATCATTTATGAATTACCATAACTAATTAGAAGATCACCCATTCAGGTCCTGATTCCTTGCCATTTGGATTGACATGAATTTATTCATTGCCTTATCTCAACAGAATAAGTTAGGTCGACTTAATTTTGTCATGTAGACTTGCCCTAAGTGCTAAGTTATGTCGATTTATAGCCACCACACTAATTAAACTGTTTTTGCCACACTACACTTTTTGTGTCAGCAGTGCAGGTCCTCACCGGAAGCACTTGCACCCATTTAACTCTCAGTGTGGGGCATTGTGGGATGGCTTCTGAAAGGCAGCAACCATCGATGTAAGGAATAGTGTGTCTACGTTGACACTGCATCGCCCTAACTACATTGTGTGCTACACTTCTTGTGGAGGTGGAGTTATTAAGTTGGTGTAGTGGGCAAGTTACATTTGTGGGAGTTGGATTTTAGCGTAGACACTTGCAGAGTTAGGTTGATACAAGCTGCCTTACGTCAAGCTAACTCTGTAGCGTGGACCAGGGTTCAGGGCAAGAATTGAAGAACTAGTTCTTAAGGTGTTCTAATTAATTACTGAAGTTTTCCTTTAAATAACTCCTTTGGATGTGCTCATACCTTTAGGCTCTTCTGACACTTATCTTTGCTAAGGCATTACTTGTGCAAATATACAGTTTTGGTGTGGCTTCAAGAAAAACACGTGTAAATGCACAGCAGAGAATTACTTTGTCAGCTTTGAAATCTTATTTATTAGATGAAAGGTAAAATAGTTTGACTTGAAAAAAGATATAATAACCTGTTTTACTCTTTGAACTGATTGCCAAAGGATTAATTGGCTCATGAAGGTTTATCCTTATGTTATTAATTTTTTGCTGCAAACAGCGACTTTTTATGTCAGTGGTTATCAAAGCCGGTCTGCTGCTTGTTCAGGGAAAGCCCGTGGCAGGCCAGGCCTGTTTGTTTACCTGCCACATCCACAGGTTCGGCTGATCACGGCTCCCAGTGGCCGCAGTTCGCTGCTCCAGACCAATGAGGGCTGCGGGAAGCGGCAGCCAGTACATCCCTCAGCCCACACTGCTTCCCACAGCCCCCATTGGCCTGGAGCAGCGAACCGCGGCCAGTGAGAGCCGCGATCAGCCGAATCTGCGGATGCGGCAGGTAAACAAACTGGCCTGGCCCGCTAGGGGCTTTCCCTGCACAAGCGGTGGACAGGCTTTGAGAACCACTGTTTTATGTGACATATGAGATGTGAAAATATAGGGAGTGAGGAAGTTCTATGGGTAAAAATAGCTGAATTTTCATTTAAAAATCCAATATCACTTTAAAATGTTTGCAATGTAACTTATGGTGTGAAAAAATTTCATCGACTTGGCAAATACCACATGGTATTCTGAAACCTACTGCATTTTCCTTTCTCATATACCTGTGCTCCTCTGAGTTTATCCATAACCCCTGTTTTCTGTATGTCATTGCTCATATCTTGAAATCAACAAATGATTTAAATCCTAGAGATAGGGGACTCATTTACTCAGTTGGAATACTGAGCTTCTTGCTTATGGGTCACTTTAGAATCTTGACCCAGGTCACAATATTACATAGGCCCTGATTTTTGCAAACATGCTTGTTCTTAACTTTACTTATGTGACTATTCCCATTGATTTCAGTACAGCTACTCAAGTGAGTAAAGTTAAGCACACACATAAATGTTTGTAGGATCAAGTCTATGGTTGTTTTCAAAGCCAAGTTTGTCAAGTGACCTGTATGAAGTGAATTGGTTCCTAGTTGGACACATGTCCACATTACAAACCCCACTGCCACAACTAGCACCTTGTTTTGCAGTTTGAGAAGGGAGGCTAAGAATTAAATTAGACTGGAGATTGAATTATCCTCTCACTTCTTGAATAAGCTAAACCTTGCTGGAAGATGAGGGGAGATCAGCCACTTTGCATCCCATAGAATCATTTATTAAATGCCAATTAATTACACGTGCTAACATGTTGACAGAAAAGGGCACTACACAGGAATTGCTCATTTAACTGTCAGAGCCTTTATTACTGGTAATAATGCATGATAATGAGCCCAGCCTGATTGTCAGATCTCAGATTGGGTTTGCAAGTGGAGATGGTTCGGGGAACTTTGTATTTGTACTAAGTAAATTTGATATGAGAAACCAAGGACGACTTGATCTGGGGACCATTGACTCCAGTGGATGTTGAAACAGGGTCTGAGACAACATATTTTCCAGAGTAGAACTGCCGTATAAGGCACATTTCCTAGGCCCTGTGGGAGCAAGTTCACTCCCACTGCTTCAGCCTGTGCCTCTGTCTGCTGGCTGTATAAACCACGGGTGCTGGCTTTTTCCTTTGCCTAGAGGTGCTCAACCCCCACTCAGCCCCAGGCCCTACGCCCACTCCATCCCTTCTCCAAAGCTCTACCCCCCAAAACTCTTTCCGCCTCGCCTCTTCCATTCCCACCCCCACTTCTCTCCCTCTCTCCCAGCACCTCCTGAATACCGTGGAACAGCTGATCACAGCGGGCAAGAGATGCTGGGAGGAAGGGGAGGAGTTGATAGGCTCAGCACCCACTATTTTTTTTCCATGGGTTCTCCAGGGCTATTAAATCAGCATCTTTCACAAACTCTGAAATTCATTTTGTTAGACAAGTGAGCAGAGAATTAAATTTCCATATGTTACATCAAATTTATATTGTTATCTCTATTTACTTTCAGGACAAACAGCATTAAAAAGTCTGATTTTTTCTAAAAAAATTGATTATATTTCTAACAATAGTCTCCTAAAGATCAAAACCCAGTTTTCATTTCTTTGTACAAATCTTAAAAAAAATAAAAAATTAAAGCAAAAGGCAAAACTCAAGGAAGTAGACATCAGTGTGGAAGGCCTGTCCTGCTGTGCTCTAACTATGTATTTTGATGCAGTAATGAGATGATGCTTGATTAGAGAGGGAACTGCAGGTGGAAAGATGCATGAAAAACGTAAGAGCTGTAACATAGAATTTATAACCACCATGCTTAGGGTTAAATTAAACAAGGACTGAAAATAACATGCGATAAAAAACAGAATGTCAGTACGCCTCATCAGTGAACCAATTCAGATATTTTGGAGGTGGGGGAGGCAAATTCTGGTCCTTTTCGCCCCCAGCAGGAATTGCATTTTTTTCTTCCATACCCCTCCCCCCCCACACCCGTCTCCTCCTGCAGGGACTCCAGGTCTCTCAGGCTGGGGAGTCTCCCACACACTACATGAGCCAGTCCCTCCAGGTGTTGAGTTCTCAGCTGACTCCCCTGTGCTCCGCCCTACATGAACATTCCCATGTGTCAGTTCAAAACACCCTTTCACCTGGCTACCCCAGTGTCTGGAGGGAGGGGCAACCAGGCCAAATTTGAGTGGTGTGGTGACCCAGTGTGCCAGTTTACGCCACCACTCACTGAAATTTGGCCCAGCTGCCCCTCCACCTGTATGGAGGTGCAGCCTGGTTAAATTTTAGTAGCCTTGCAGTCATGCTCTGGACCACTCTGGCAGCAGCCATATTGATTTAGTACCGGAGCACTACTTACAAGTGGTAAGGTCATGCCCTTCCCCAACTCTGCAACCTGTGGAACTTTGAACAAGCACAAAAACTTTTTGGGGGCGTGGAGGAAGTTGCCCCCTACTGCCCCCTTAATTGGTGCCACTGTGGTTATGTTAGTAAAGTGATCAGGGTTTGACTCCACTCTTCCTAGTGAGAGCCTCATCCAATGTCCATTACAGTCAATAGACTACAAGTGGGTTTTGGATTAGGGTCTGAAGGCCTATCCTATTGCCTACTGAAGTTGACTGATGTATTTCCATTGACTTTAAGAAGCATTTTGATCGGCCCCTGACTAAAAGCCTTCCTGCAAAGGCTCGCGCTCTCTCTCTCTCTCTCATGACATCAGAAGGGAAGGGCTCAGAACCCCGGGGTTGGTCCTGAAAGGGGTCTTTGAACTCAGTATAAATACACTTAAAACAGAGTTGTACAGGGGAACAGAGCAGAAAGATGGTCTTCTGGCTAAGGCACTGGATTGGACTCAAAATCTGAATTCAGTTCCCAGCTGTGCCACAGACTCTGTGTGACCTTGGGCAAAGTGGGTGAGGTTATATCTTTTATTGGACCAACTTCTATTGATCAGAGACTGGCTTTTGAATTTACACAGAGCTCTTCTTCAGTGTAAGCTTGAAAGCTTCTCTTTTGTCTCTCTAATATCCTGGGACCATTACAGCTACAGCAACTCTGCAAAGGACCTTGAGCGAGTCATTTAATATCTCCTTTTCCCTTAGTTTCTCTTCTGTAAAATGGAGATAATACTTCCTTCTCTCTTGCTCTTTGTCTACCTTGTCTGTTTAGGATTCAAGCTTTTTTGGAGCAGAACTGTCCCTTGCTAGGTACATTGCTTAGGAGAAGGCAGCACTCATTGCCAATGGTTACTAGGCACTACTGAGATACTGCTGAGAAATAAATACAGGGTAAATTTTGAAGATGGAGTTATAGAAATGGAGAAAATTCCACTGCAAAGCTTGAATGTTGTCAAGTGACTATATGGTAATATGCAGTGTTGTTGTAGCCATGTCGGTCCCACGATATTACAGAGACAAGGTGGGTGAAGTAATATCTTTTGTTGGATCAACTTCTTGTCTCTCTCAGCAACAGAAGTTGGTCCAATAAAAGATATTACCTCACCCACCTTGTCTCTATGGCAATATATTTTTCTTTTAATTTCTAAGCCTGTCAACTGGTCTTTGCATAATAATTATTTCCTTCAGGCACCTTTTTAAAAATGTACAGTATGTTGTTGTGGGATAGTCAACCAGTGGGAAAAACAATTAATAGAATACAAGGCACAATTTGTACCATACTGATTCAATTATTGGGATTTAAATTAATACTGAATAAATATCTCCAGCACTAGGAAAATAATAGCAAATATTTTTCCAACATAATTTTCATTTTTTTCCGTAATGGCTTTAAACAGTTACAAATTTGACACATTTCTCAACAGTGGTGAGACACTGTGTACATTTATGACCAAATTTGCATGCAGCTAAACAATGGTGTAGCCTTTAAGTTGTTAACATATTGACTTTAATGTATTATAACCTATTTTGTCCCTTTTAAAAAAAAATAGATAAGACAGACTTAGAGAAATCACCTTGTATTCTGTTTTAATTGGCATTCCTGTCATCTGGTTTCCATTTAAAATGTCCAAGGTTGGTTATTTGATTTTCTTTCAATCCTTAATATTCAGCGTGTCTACTCTGAGGTTTGAAAATTGCATTTTTTTTTCCTATTCATTTTCCATTTGGAATACATAGAGATAAGTTTGCCCCTGAACTATGCACCACTCCTAGTGGTGATCTTCTCTGTTTAAAAAACAAGTCTCTGCACTCAGTCTAAAGTGTGGTACTAATTTTATTAAGTCTCTGAGAAGCCAAAGAAAGAGACTGCAGTCACTTTGGGAATCTGCATGCGCACATACCTTTTGCCTAAACTGCCTACAAATAGCAACTTTTTTAATGGGAAAATGCAGCAAAGATCAAACATACATCCGTAGCTTTAGTTAAATAAACTTGGGACTTCGGTGGAAGTACATAGATTAACAATGTTTAACACTGGCCCTTTACTGTCTAGTAGCCTGAGAATGTAACATTACATACCAGCCAGTAAATCCAGGGCCTGGACTCATAGGCTTTTGGCCAACTGAGGTTGTCTAAGGTGACATCCCTCTTTTCCCTGGCAACCAGAAGGCTTTAACAATGCAGGATAAGGCCCTAGATTTGGAGATTTATGAGGCATTTCAGCTTTTTGATGCTGAAATCAAAGTAACAATGATAGATTATAAACTCGATGTGAAGAGACTATCTCTTTTGGGTTTGTAAAGCCCCCGGCTCCTTGGGGACTCATCCGGGTGGGGGAAGGGGTCTCATTCCCTGCCTGCTTCTGCTCGAGCAAACAATTGCTGTGTTTGTTTTTCAGTTAAGCAGCTCCAGGAGCCCCGAGTTCACAACAAAACAAAGAGAGGCATCACAACAAAACAAAGAGAGTTCTTTAGTTAAAAGCATTATGGGAAAATTCCAGAGGTCAGTTACAGCATAGTAAGATTAATCACTGTTTACGCTGGCACTCCAGCGCTGCAGCACGAGCGTTGTTCTCTTTATTCCTCTCATCCATGTGGAGTACAACCAGCGCTGTAGCCAGGGAGATACAGCGCTGTATGTGCCTTGCTAGTGTGGACGGGGAGTAAGTTACAGCACTGTAAAGCCACCCAGCAGCGCTGTAACTCTCAAGTGTAGCCAAGCCACACTTTGTTCTGGTCTGTTCTTGGGATTATGCTGAAAGCTACATGAAAAGTGTTTGTCTGAATGGCAGTAAGGATGTGCTAATGGCCTTCAAGGCACACGTTATCAGGCAGCATTAACACTTCTTGGCAATTGAAGGCCAGATAAAGATTGCCCTGTTGGATGCTAATGGCTTAAACCTAAACACCAGCTTGCAAATAGGAGTCCTATAAGGAATAGAAAGTTGTTATAAATGGCGTGATTTGTTCAGCACATTGCACTGATCTAAGTTGGCTAAAATGAAAAGTTCACATCCAAACTTTCATGTGGAGGTTCAGAATCTTTTATTATCATCGATCATGTGTGTTGTGTGTATCATGTGTATTATTGATCATGTGTATGCGCCCCCTTGTGTTAGGCACTGTACAAATACAGAGTAGTAGCGGGTCCCTATCCCAAAGAGCTTACAATCTCAATAGACAAGACCGAGACAGGGTGGAGATAGGGCTAGAACACCCAAGCAAAGTGAACACTATGATGGCAGCAAACATCATGTTAGTTTCACTCTTTTTGGGGGGCGGGAAGGAGGCGTTACTTAGGAGGAGATATCTGAACTACATTAAATGTTTCCTTGTATTATCTTTTATGTCAGTCAAGTCAGTATACACACCTCAGTTTAAAAAAAACATCATAGCGACTGTGATCTATTGCTCTGTTTTTGAGAGAGTGGTGTGAGCAGAACAAAATATTGCAGCAATCACTTTTAAATAAAACTAAAAGAGAGCTCTAGTGTACATATGGGAGGCACATGTCACTAGGTATGTGAGAAGGACTGTTGAGGCTCTCTGCCGAAATAAGGAAATGACTGAAACAACTGTAGTTAACTATGTGAAAGACTAGCAGTTCACAGCCTGCATGTGACTAAAAATGAAGCTATAAATCAAACTGTGTCTGCCCAGCCTTTGTCACGTTCAAGACTTCAATAATCTGGGGCCTGACACAGATGCTTGAGTTCTCCCTACAGATAATAAGGATAAAAATATATCTGCATCCTACTCCAAATCAATAATTGTCCCTGAACTGGTGTATAGCAGACGTTTTCTTTATTGGCTGCTGAAGAACACAGACAATCTCTACTGAAGGTCAAAGAATAATACATGGGCTATTTGTGTTTTTGTTCATTGTATTAACAGACGTTTATACAGTGACTCTCTGGGGCAGTGTTTTCGACTGTAAAAAAGATGTGTGTTGATATCGAGACAGCTAACTTGAGGGAGCCATCTGGATTTGAAATCCTAGTGGAGACCAAGGCATTGTAGTGTTTACTTCAGCGTAGCTGGTCGAGGTCAACTCCATCATAGACTCATAGACTACTCATAGACTCATAGACTTTAAGGTCAGAAAGGACCATTATGATCATCTAGTCTGACCTCCTGCACAATGCAGGCCCTTTAAATCCCCACCCGAGCCCGGCTTCCATAGCTCCAGCGGTGATTTAAAGGGCCTGGGGCTCCCTGCAGCGGCTGGAGCCCTGGACCCTTTAAATCACCGCCAGAGAAGCTAGTCCAGTCTGGCAAGGCATACCGGCTCTTGCCGGTACACCATACTGGACCGGACGGCTTACTTTCACCTCTGCAGAGCTGTAGTAATGTGTCAGCTGTGAATATCTTTTAGGGCTAGCCCAGGTTGACCGTGGAGATCTCTGCTTCTGTGTCATAGCTTAGCCCTGTGAGAGTCCAAACAGCAAAAGAGATTAAATATCCTCTTGTCAACCATTTTTATTTCCTTCTTCCAGAATTCAGGCTGATGGGATGAGCCCTTTTGCAGGTAGCTTCTTCATGGATGTGAAAACAAAAAGTCTTTGTTTTGTGATATCCCACAGTGGTTTTGATAGCCTTCTTGATGAGCAGGAAACAATCCCTCCAGACAAGTTTACAGGTTTAGAACAAACATTTTTACAGTTATAAAAGCAAAACTTTAATATTAATCTTATAGCATGTGATAAAGATATAAGTGAAATTAATGCATGCATCATCTTACAAGTATTTCATAAAGTCTAAACGCTCAACACATTGTTAAATGCTCAATACCCAATTTAACCACGCTAACATATAGGTGAAATAGACTGGTTTCCAGCAATGAATTTGTCAGTGCTCAGCCTTGGCAAGAGCTGGCACCTGCTTTGCCAGCATCACAGTACAGTGGAACCTCAGAATTACGAATACATTGGGAATGGAGGTTGTTTGTAACTCTGGAATGTTCGTAACTTTGAACAAAACGATGTGGATCTTTCAAAAGTTTACAACTGAACATTGACTTAATACAGTTTGGAAACTTTTCTATGCAGAAGAAAAATGCTGCTTTCCCCTGTTGTTTTTTGTAGCATACATTTAACACAGTACTGTACTGTATTTGTTTTTTGTTTGTTTTTTGTCTCTGCTGCTGCCTGATTGCGTACTTCTGGTTCCAAAGGAGGTGTGTGGTTGACTGGTCAGTTCGTAACTCTGGTGTTCCTAACTCTGAGGTTCTACTGTAACATGATAATTAACATCAAGGTGATAGTAGTGATTATAGCGGAAAATACCTAACCTTGGAGCTACTTGCAAAAGTGCACTTTGCATAGTCCTACTTGTTAGTTATTTTTGATCATTTCTATAGCATGTATTGCCATGGCAGCTAAATGGGTCTGTGTCAAAGTTCCTTGTAACTAAAACTGGCTCCAAAAAGAGAACATTTTTCATGAAAATTTTTGATAATGTCAGTCCTTTTCACTCTGCAGGATTCAAAAGGGAATGGTTTTTCATTCAACATATTTTGCAAACTTTTTTTCAAGTATTTTCATTTTTGAAATGTTTCAGGTTTCCTCTTGTCTTCCTTTTTTCTCTCTTCTTCACCCCACTTTTTCTTTTTTCCAATTTGCTGGTGAAAAGAGGAAAAAGGGGAGGGTCGAAGGAAAAATTATAAACCAAAAACAGACATTTTTTTCCTATATTTGTTTAAAAAAAGAACAGAAAATTTTGAAAAAAATGGTAAAACTTTCTGATCTGAGACCACTTTTCAACCCCCTAAAATCATGCAACATGTTTTTAAATCTAGCTCTACCTCCGAATTATAGGTAAAAGAGATGAATGAGGTTTTTAAGGTTAAGATTAGATTCTTAGGGAGTATATTCTAGCATTATTGTGGTTTTCATAGTGAGAACTGCTTAGGAATAATATGGATATTGAAATGCACTAGGGAGCTGAACTGAGCAATTTCTAGTTCTTCCTAGTAGCCCATATATGGCAGTTGGGTTGGCATTTGATGCCAACTCTAAAACTATCACCACTGATAGTGATCCTTCTGGTAATGATGCTGCAGCAGAAGCTCTGACTGAAGTGCTGCTATCAGATGCCTGTGTATTGATAGTTTCTTTAGAGCTCGATGTGCTTGTGTATGGGACTGTGGGGCAGTATGAATTATCCCCAGCTCTTTAATGTTCTTGCACTAGCTGCATGGATTTCATAGATTATTAGGGTTAGAAGGGACCTCAAGAGATCATCTAGTCTAACCACCCCCTGCTCAAAGCAGGACCAATCCCCAAATGACCCCCCTTAAGGATTGAACTCACAACCCTGGGTTTAGCAGGCCAATGCTCAAATGACTGAGCTATCCCTCTCCTCTTTTGGGTCCAGACATGCAGAGGAAAGTAGGTGCTTCCTCCTTTCCCAGTAGAAGAGGACAGAGAATGGACAGGAAGGAGCAGAACCAAGGCTTCCTTTTCCCCCAACTCACTGGCCAGCACAGCTGAGCTGGTGCAGAGCAGAGTAAAATGTTGCTCATAGCGGTGAAGTGTAAATTATCTCCATGGAGAAAAGGAAAAGTAGGGAGGGAGGGAATTGTACTTCTGAGGGCATCTGAGTCACATTGCTTCCTGGGTGGTACTGCCTACACACCACACCCCTTGCTCATGGTTGTGCCTAAAGGCACAGTATGACCTATAATGACCATCAAATGGAAACAGGTATGAGGGTCTCTCAGAATTTCATGTAACAATCACACAGGTTTCAGGACAGATTTTCAAAAGTGTTCAGCATCCAACAGCTTCTACTCTTCCATTTTGCCATTATTTTCAGTAGGAGCTGTTGGAGGCTCAGCTCTTTGGGAAATCTGCCCAGGAAGGTCTGGTTTTTTTCCATGAATAAATCCAAAAATCACTTGTAACAAGCCCGAATCCTGAGCTCCTTACTGGCAAAAGTGTGTGTGTTAGGGGGGGAGAGGGGATGTGCTGTCTCTTTAATTAGGGGCCTGAATGCTTTTTCACCCATCAGCAGCTGCTGTGGCATCACTCACTCCTGAGTCGCCAGCAGCAGACAGGCTCCTGCTGTGTTCCCCCGCCCCAACTCAGCAGTGACTGGGTACATGGGCAGGGGGAGGGGGACACCCTGACATTAGTCCCACCTCCATCCCCTCTCTGTGCTGGCTCCCAGTCTGAAGCAGCTTGGCCAGGGGTGGCTCCATGTGCAGGAGGAGACAGCAATGGATCAGGGTACCCCACTGAGCATGGCACCCTTGTGTGCAATTAATGCTCGTTTTTAAAAAACTGTTAATTTTTTAAAAGTTAATCGCATGTATTAACTGTGATTGACAGCCACAGTTATTATTTTTGATTACAAATGTTTGCACTCTAAACAAGATTTTACAAAAGATAATGCAATCTGCAAATTGAAGCATGAAGGAGCATACCACTGTTTAGCATATCTGGCACCTAAATACCTTGCAACACTGCCCACAAGAGTGCCACATGAACGCCTGTTCTCATTTTTAGGTGCCATTGTAAATAAGAAGCAGGCAGCTTTATCTCCCGTAAATGCAAACAAACTTGTTTGTCTTATTAATTGGTTGAACAGGAAGTAGGACTGAATGGACTTGTAGGCTCTAAAGTTTTACATTGTTTTGGTATTGGCTGCAGTTATGTAAAAGAAAATAATTCGAGATTTATAAATTGCACTTTCATGGTAGAGATCACATTTCAGTACTTGTATGAGGTGAATTGAGAAATACTATTTTTTATTTTTTACAGAGCAAATATTTAATCAAAAATAATATAAAGCACTGTATACTTTGTATTCTGTGTTGTAACTGAAATGTAAAAAAATCCAGACATATTTATAGTAAATTTAAATTGGTATTCTGTTATTGTTTATCAGTGTGATTAAAACTGTGATTAATCATGATTAATTTTTTTAATCTAGTTAATTTATTTTACGTTAATTGCTTGAGTTAATTGCGATTGACAGCCCTCATCTGAATAGAAATCAGAATAAATCAGAATACATGAAAGAAGCCTAGCAATTCAGGCCAGAGCCTCCCTAATTCTGATTATGTGAAAACAGACTCACTTCTGACATCCCATGATTATTGTATCAAGGGTTTGCAACACAAAATTAGACTTAAACCCTCCAAACGGTACAGTGCAAATTTGTGCTACTTCCAACAGTTTTAATGGGATAATGTTACCCAAACCCTGTTATTCACACTACTGTCATTTGAACTATTACAGGCAGAATAGTTCCACGCACTCTACTATTTGCTGTTAATCTTACTTCATACTTGATTGTGATTCTCTCAGAGTTCACTCGCTCTGCCAGCTGAATTCTTCCATGTTCCCAATCCTTGCAGAAACACTCTGGCAGAGTGCAATCCTCTTTCTAAAACTGACCCTCATGTTTTAGAAGTGTCTGCAGGCATATTATGTTCAGATCTTGTAATCACCATTTGTGGTCGGGACAGATATTTTCCTCCATCTCTATCTGTTCTTTTAATAGATGAATGTTGATATACAGACTTTATTATTCTTCAAAGTGGAGGCAGCAGAACCAGGAGACAGAAGGGGGCTAGTGCCATGGAAACACTGGGGGTGGGGCTGATGTACCTTTCCAACCCTGTGATATCTTGTGGACGTGAGAGTGGGAGGAAGGACTGGAGCGGCTGCCATGGCACAGGAGATCAGGCCAGCTGCCAGGGAGTGGGTGGAAACAGTTCTGCTCTTTTCCTGGCTCTGCTACTAAGTGACCTTTGGCAAGTCACTGCCCCTTTCTGTGCCTCAGTTTCCCCACCTGTAAAATGGGGCTGGTGCTATTGACCTCCTTTGTAAAGCACTTTGTGACCTACTGATGAAAAGCACTGTATAACAGCTAGGTATTATGATTTTCCTCCTAGAGGGTCTGAATGTCGGATACCTCTGCTATATTCCAGACCGGAAAAGAGTTTGCTTGGGTGAAATGTTCCCAGAGGGAGGAAGAGGAAAGCAGATTGCAGGATCAGGGCCTAGCCTTGGAAAATGCATAATTCTCAAATTTTACCAGGTTATTCCTCTTTCTTCTAATTTAATTTCTCTTTAGATTCTCTAACCCTCTCAGGGAAGCTACATGGGTTCACTTAATGGCAAAGATTTTATAAAAAACTGACCTTTCTACTTTTCTGTGCTTACTCCCCAAGGTACTAACTAGGATTTTCATTGGAGTTTGGATTTTCTGACTAAATTCTGCCCTCAAACTCCTTGCATCCAGAGCATAAAGACAAATGAGTGAAGCTGTAAACTTTGGATTTGCTGGATTTTCTTTGGAGAACAGTCATGGAACAATTAACCTCTAAGTCACTGGTTCAAATCCCGATCAGAGTGACCACACAAATCATTCCCATATGATGACTTTTCTATAATTTATGGCATATAAGTGTAAGAGAGAAAAAAACAATAGCACAGTTGCTCTTGGTGATGGTTGTGGTGGTCTCAGCAAAAAGGCTCCGGACTGAATGGGTTGTGGAAACAGGACTACAGTCTCATGTGAAGTGTTTTTGGAGTGTGGCACACTTTGGTGACAGAATATTGGGAATCTTGCAATATTTATAATCTAGGTGTTCCGAGCACAGAGGGTTTCTGGGAACAATCTCTAGCATCTTTCACAAGAGCTAGAGTTTCCTGTGATTGGCGGTTGGATTTTGGCTTAAGGGTGAGCAGCAGATGTTAGATTTATTTTTGTGTTTGATTGTATCTTTTCATTTTTGGCAAAGATGCCTAGAGACTAAGAGAGGTGCATTTTTGGTATGTACTAATAGTAAATATAAATAAGTTAACTTTCCAAAATCCACATAAACATGACTTGCTAAATATTATGGCTAAGCTCTGCCTTCTCCCCCATCCTAGGGGGTTGCACAGGGGTAAATCTGCCTGGAGTCTGGCTGTTTTCTGCCTGCTATTCAGTATTAAACTTGTTGATTTGTGTGGCATTAAGTGCTGTAGAGATTTTGACCTTCATATAAATTAAATTCAGCTGAAGACTTGATGACCACCCTGTCAACTGGACCTTTTAGCCATTCTTTGTTGTTTTTTAATTAAATCATTGTTAGGCTGCTCTAAAGCAAGCAGAGTGGATGGTCAGCTAGTGAAAGTGACGTGGCCTATTACCGGTCCTTTACAAGAGGTAGAGGTGCTTTGATACTCTTGGGTTTTGACATGGTAACTTGACCGTTAACTTCCTCTCATAATTTAGAATGACCTGCCATTTCTCTGAAACCAATATCACCCACTGTTCTTTCTTTTCTACAGTATCTAGATACACCAAAATAATCATTTTGTCCTTCCTCTCACAAGGTCATAAGTATGTCTATTTAATCAGGTAATATTTGATAGGCTCTTGTTTTAACGTCTCCATACCATAGTGATTCAAATTGTTTTTTAAGGCTTGCACTGCTCCAGCACATTGACTTGAGTGGCTGACAGGGACTTGGTACCCCTGAAAAAACAACCCAGATGTCTTAATTAGTTAGCTTTTGGGTGTTTTTCAACAATGATTGATTCTACCTTGGAATAAGATCCCAAGTTGTGTCCAGGTTTGCTATGAGGCAGTAAAGGTGAAACAGCAGTCAAGATTCAGCAGAGTTGCTTTTGAAATAATAATTAAATAGTTCTTTACCTCTGCAGAGTACTGAACAGTAACTAATTATGCCCTGCCACAATCTTCTCGGGTCTCATTCAGCCAGCGTCTAGGGCCCCTGTTCCCGGATTCACATGATGAGACCGAAATCTCAGGATTCATACTATAACAAGTTTCTAGCATTCATTGTAGTAAAGAAATGCTTCAGAATGTGATCCAAGTGTAACCAGTGCTTGAGCGTGCAGAGAGCCTGAAACAATTCCTCCAAGAGGTGTGAACTGCTCCATACATCCTATATATGAAACCAGCTGCTTTGGGCACTCCACCAATGCCAATCCAGCACAGGCCTATGAGTGTCATCCTCCTCGCTGCCATCCCATCTTAGGCCTTTTATAGTGGTGTTGGGTAGAATTTTCTCCATACAGAGCCCTCAGCAGGGTGCAGGCTGAGGGCTTTCACCTCGAGAACAGACCCCAGCCTGCCTGAAAACACAAAGTGGTGGTTGATTGATGGATGTGGGGGAAAGAGGGAACTGTACAGTTCCCCCAGAAAACAGCTCTTGCATGAGTATCCTGTGCCACTGCTGCTCCAATAAAGGGTGGAGCCATTAAGTGGCAAACGAGCTGAGGCAAGGCACAGGGGTAAGGCTATGGGGCCTTATGTGGAGTGCACCTAGAGCCCCAAATTACCTTAGTATGGCCCTGCTCCAGTGGTAGTTAGGTATTATACCATTTAACAGGTGAGGAAACTTATGCTCAGAAAGACTAAATGACTTCCTCAAGACCCTACAGTGAGTCAGTGGAAGAACCAGGATTATAACTCTGGAGATATTGTCCCTCAGTCCTGGGTATACTCCTATGATCTAACTGGGCCAAACCTGCTGAGGATTCCTTTCCACTGGGGAATCCTGTGCTGCTTTCTGAAAGCACCTTTAAATCCCCTTTGCAAGCTTGACTTAGCGCCAGATCCATGGCCTCTCCTAAGTCTTATCTCCCATTCCTCACTACCTAAATATAGAGCCAAATCCTTATGTTCCATAGGATCTTTACCTGGCTAACGACTGAATATAAACAGAAGGACTTTAGTATCTTGTTAAGGGATTTTAGCATTGAATTGTTTATTAACTTGTGATCAGACTTGCGTAAGAAAAGATTTTTAAGCGTAAGAATGGAAACTCCTCAGTTTGGTCTGGCATGTAATTGGCGGCACCTTTAAAATAGTGCACAGCTTGACCCGCAGTTGACCCATGACTTGATAAATTGACACCAGAAGGTGTTGAACTCTGGCTTTATTCCTGTGGCATTAACAAACGTCCCTTCTGCGGTGGACCCATTGGAAATAAAATACAGATACAAAAGCCTGATAATGCTTTTATCTTGTTCAGGATCTGTGCATCACAGGTGTGCGTGATTCCAGGAGGCTTTTGGCATTGAATCTCAACTGAGTTTGATTTTTCAACCCCCACCAGGCACTGCTCTGAGTCAGTGAAAAGTTCTAAGTTCACAATCCTTTCAGCAAGCCAGGGCTCAGAGTCAGGATTGAGTCACTGTTTTCTCCACAGCTTCACCCTGCTCAGTAGAGACCTGGCCCCTTTACTGTCTTTTGCTGCCTTCTGGGCAATATATTCAGGAAACTGAAGTCTACTCCCTAGTTTCACCTTCAGTATCTTGAGAGAGAGCCAGCTGGCCCTGAATCTTCTTGGCGCTCTTCAGTAAGTAGTTACCTGACCCTTTCCCCCACTTCTGCTCTATGCTTAAGCTGCTGATTAGGCCCACTCCTCCCTTAATTCTCCCCCTCCACCCTCACCACCATTTTNGCACCACCCACCCACACACACACACTCACTGGGTTGCCTGCCCAACTCTCACCTTTTTAGTCCACTTTAGCTAGAAAGGGTGATTTGAAAGTATAAAGATTCACTGAAATCCAGGATAGGACTAGACTCTGGTTGTCTGTGGTGCATGAATTGCTGTCTGTCTAGCTGGGCGTGATCCTGCAAAGTGCTGAGCGTCCTCACTAAAGCCAGGGGGCTACTCCACCTTGGAGTGCCCAGCACTTGCAGGGTTAATCCCTTAGGGCATGTCTACACTTACCTCCGGAACTATCGAGCTAGCAGGAGTCGATTTATTGAGTCTAGTGAAGACGCGATAAATCGACCACTGAGCACTCTCCGGTCAACTCCAGTACTCCACCGGAGCGAGAGGCGCAGGCAGAGTCAACGGGGGAGTGTCAGCAGTCGACTTACTGCAGTGAAGACACTGTAGTAAATAGATCCAAGTACGTCGACTTCAGCTACGTTATTCACGTAGCTGAAGTTGCATAACTTAGATTGATTTCCCCCTCCTTCCCACCCCCAGTGTAGACCAGACCTAAGACTATAAACTTGTTGGGCCAGGGAATCAGTTCTTCTCCTCTCTTTGGTACACCAGCAAGCCATGCGACCAGACATGCAGGAGAACTGTAACCTTAGGTTACTGCAATTTATTTCAATCTCCTTCACACAAGAAAGTCAGCAAGAACAATTAAGATCAGATGAGCAGCTAGCTCAGTTTCATGGTTCAAAAACAAGGGCATCTCATTTATACCAGGGGCTGTTTCACATTAGACCATGAAGAGTCTGATAACTGAAACGTCAGAAAGAAACAAATGTTAAACCATTTGATAAATGAGAGGGTAAGAAATGAATTAAATATGTCCTAAGGAAACGGGTTTGTTGTTGGATGTTTTGTTGTTATTTAGGTTGGGGTTTGTTTTTTGTTATTTGCTTCCATTTTATTTATTGTAATTTAGAACAAATGGGGAATTGGTGTATCTGTGAGATAATCCTTTGTTGCAGACTGTTATCAATTTTCTATAAACAAATGCTGCAAATAAAACCCCTTGATTCGATTTAGGGTTTAATTCTAAAATCGAGCTTGCTGGAGCAGTGGGTTAATAAATGGGATGTGTTGGGCCTTCTTGCATGCCCCTCTGATTTGCACTGGGGAAACCAACTCTGCCTGGACAGTGACGCAGTTCTGCCTCGACATGCTGGATACAGATGTCACCTCACTGCAGGATAACTAGCACACCATTGGGATAATGCTACCTGAACATCTCGACCATTAACATTCTTCATGCATTTCCTTCTGGCGTTTTTCATGGCTAGGTGGTGTGTCAACTCCGGAGCCTGTTGCTGCCATCGGCTATTTACTTAGTAACACAGCTTGGCTTCACACTGACAGCCAAAGTTATCACCAGTAACTACACAGGGTCCCACTTCCACAGGCATCTCTGGTTTCCTCAGCCAGAAGAACACTTAACACTACCACATTAGATACTTCTTCTGATCCATTTTTTTTCTAGGATACTCTCCATCAAAAGCACCCAAGATCCAGGTTTTCAGAACTGTGCCCTCAAAAAGGCTTGTCTGGTCTGCGCATGCCTTTACCAGGTCTGTGCACACATTTAATCAGACATCTAGTGGTCCATATGCATGCTCCTTGTGATGACCGCATTTATAACTGTGGTAATGGCACGTACACACTTGTTTACACTTCCAGTTGCTCTTCTGCAATTCTGAAAATCTGGATCCTACAAAACAAAATAGCAGCAGTAGTGTCTGCCTGCCTGAGGGTATGTCTACACTTGAGTCTCAGGGTACGACTCCCCGCTCAAGAAGACACACTTGCACTAGTGCTTATTGAGCTAGCATGCTAAAAAATAGTGTTGCCATGGTGGAAGGAGAGGCTAGCTGCCTGCGCCAAATGCAGTCCCAAGATGCTAATAATGGCAATTAAAAATTAAATATCAACTTACCAATATGTCCTATTCTTCACTGAACTGCATCACCAAAGTGTTATAAAGCATAAGTCCCAATTCTGAACCTTAGAGTCCAAAATGTGGGGGCCTGCATGAACTCTCCAAGCTTAATTACCCGCTTGGATCTGATAGCGCTGCCACCAGCCAGATTTCCAGTGTCTGGCTCACTCTGGTTTCCCCAAAACCTTCCCTGGGGAACCCCAAGACTCAGATGCCCTGAGTCTTACACCAAAG